>NC_073728.1:3090160-3396626 GCF_023634155.1 Falco peregrinus
TGATAAAGATTTTCTTTGTACAGTGAATGTTCCCCGTTTTGAATATGTATTTTAAAGTCAGGAGTTAATAAGAAATGTTACAGAGTTTTCCCTAAATTATAATGTCTTAAAACCCATAAGAATTTTTCTCCATGTAAGATACATTGCAGAAATACAGACATTTGCATGACATTCAGTGTCCTTTTTACTATCTCCTCTTGGCTGGCTGCCTTTACCTGCTTTTTCTTTATGACTACTAGAAGGTTCAGACCTTTTATCACTTCACTCTCAGTCTAAGAACTGTTGTTTGGTTTGGTTTTTTCCCCCCAGCTCAGACTAATTGTGTGAAAATGACTTCCCATCCACTTTTATGTAAAGACTGAGCCCTGTGTCTCCTTGGGGCTGGGGCAGCAGCGGAGCAGCAACAGGTGCGATCTCTCCTAGATGGTGGGATGCACTTACTGTTCCTCCTGCCTGCATCCAACTCAGTGAAGGGAAGGCCATGGAAAATACTGTTAACACACAGCTATAGCTTGTTAGGGTTTTGGGGGTTTGTTTGGTTGGGTTTTACAAAGCAAAAGAAAGCAATGTAACCTTGTTTGCGGAAGCATCGGCAATATGTGCGGAATGTTGGTCAATCAGCTGCCCTTGGAGCAATGCACAGCGATTTGCTTGGGTTTTGGTATCCATACTAGTTTTGAGGAATCTTAATCAAGATGATGGCCTCATTATTCCTGTACAAACACATTCAAGAAAGCAAGTTATATTGCAAATATAGTAGACTGACACAACATGAGTGAAAAGAAGCCTGGACAACCTGTGTCTATGGGTGGGAGAGAGGAAGGTAGAGCCGCAAACCCAAGGTCACCCTGTGCCTGTAGAGAGCTGGCTATAAGCATAACCTAGACATGATGGCCAAACCAGTCTGCGCATCTGTTGACAAGCGTGGGGGATAAAAATTAATGTACTTAATCTAAAGAGCATGAGCTTTCATCTGTTAAGGAGAGCCAGATGCCTTCAACAGGAAAGAAAAACATACCCCAAAATGCTTAATGGGCACACCAAGAGAGAGGAATTATAAAACATTTCTGACTCACCAGTATATTGAGAAGAATTTGTATTCTGTAACAGAATTCAGGACAGTTTGCGCTACTTTCTTGTAATAAAACACCATAAAGAAACAAATAGTAATTATGTGCACTTCCTTTATATGCAGCTGAGAGATACTTTTAAGTACTGCGACAGCTTGCTAATGTACCACTGTATTTGAATAAATACCTGAAGTAAATAGGTTTATGAAACCTCTCATAAACTGCCAGGTGGATAAGGGGCTATTATGGAAGTACCAAAACTTGCTCTCTGTTCTCTTTGTACGCGCTGTTCCTGACCAGATCTATAGGTGACTGGATGCAGACAGCTGAGGCAGACGCGGTATTTCAAGGAAAAGGGCACTTTCATGATGTGAATTCACCCAGGCTGCACCAGACTATGAAGACCAAATACCCCAAGGTATACCTGTGAGTTGCAATTTAGTTTTCAGTAATTAATCTCAGACTACTAAAATTATAACCTTCCTCATCGATTTTCTTGGAGGTCGTTTGGAGGCCAGCCTTAAGCACTATCTGCTGCTAACTCAATCATCAACATCTGCAAACCTTACCATTCAGTTTTACGTGATTATGTGTTTTAAAAGATATTGATATCAAATACAGGATAAATATAATCATTTAGAAAAATATAATCCCAGGATTAAACCTATGCCTTTTATTTGTAGCGGTTGGTACTCAATCTTAGGCCAAATAGTGTGTTACAGCCAGGCTACACTGTATTTTTCCTCTTTTTCTATCAAAGCACTGAGCCAAGCACCTTCTGCATTTTGGGTTTTTCGTAAGTTCAAGAACCATAAAACTGTTCAGTTTGGAAAAGACCTTTAAGATAGAGCCCAACCCAGCACTGCCATGGCCACCACTAAACCATGTTCCTAAATGCCACATCTATGTGTTTTTTAAACACTTCCAGGGATGGTGACGCCACCACCTCCCTGGGCAGCCTGTTCTAATGCTTGTCAACTCTTTTTGGTGAATAAATTTTTTTCTAATATCCAACCTAAACCTCCCCTGGCACAACTTGAGGCCATCTCCTCTTGTCCTATGATCCCAGTCTGATTCTCTTCTCCCTTTTCCCCCGCGTTTTCCACACACACACACCCCCCCCCATCCCCGAAAACTGTAGAAATCTCAAAGTCTTGTTATCCTTCTGAGAGAGTGACTATGTTCCCATTTCATGGTAGCTTACAAGGCAGATTGTTTTTTTGGAGCAGACTGCACAGGGCCAGGCACTTGACCTTGGCAGGGATACGTGGTTATGTAGCCCTATCAGCAACAGGGTGGCCAGGGGAGCGAGAGCCACGAGGCAGCACAGCTTCTCCCCCTCCTAACGTGCCAGCTCCAAGGTCTCTTCCCATGGGACCAATCCCAGCACTTCAAGGCTGGGATAACAGTCAAAATATTACGCAGGTTTTCCTTCGGAGTTATGTTTTCCATTCCTCATCTGCTGATTAAATCTTTTTATTTCTGTAACATTTTGTATTTAAAACACTTTATCCTGGCATGAGACATTTGTTATCTAAATGATAGTGGGGCTACGGATGCTCTCAAAAGAACACTGACCTTTAAGCATATGTACAGCATCTGTAGGAAACAGCTGGAAAGCATATAAGGTGTTTCTTCAAGTGAAAGCGCAATGTCGTGTTCCTGCAACACCTTTTTCAAACCTCTTCTCTTCACATCATGCAGCACACAGCAGTGCTATTCATTAAAAACTGCAAAAAAAAAAAAAAAAAGTCCTCTATTGAGCGGAATATTCTGACAGAGAATATAAAGTTGTAGAGCTTTCCATAGGTGAAATTGGTAGTGCAAAGAAAAAAGAAAAAAACCAGGACCAATGAACTTTTTACTACTGCTTTTAGCTTTCAAGCACTCATTTGCTAAATAGCCTCATTTTAACATCCATTTTTTTCCCTGCTAAATATGCGCTACTAAAATGACTCCTCCTGTCTAATCATTCCTCAAGTATTTACATGCATTAGCTAATTGGTTTGCAGGGGTTAAAGTGAGTGGTTAGTAAACCTCAGATAATGCTGGTAAACATTCAGAGGTTCAGATAATTATCCAATATTTATCCAAACTCACCTCAGCCACCTCTGGCTAAAACCGCAGAGGCTGCACTTACAATAAGGATTGCCATTTTTTCTTGTTTCAGGTTGGCCGTAAAAGCAGCAGGTGTTTTGCTTGTGTTGCTACTTTCAGTTTTCCTTGAGACACTTTCTATGTGGATATATGCTGCTTATATACACCCGGCTTTTATGTGCGAGCAATCTACCTAAGTGGATGGCGGATTGAGAAGGGATTTTGTCCCCAAGTTTAGGGCATTGTATTCTGGATTTGCTCATGCAGCTATGTTATGTGGCCATGGCAAGGCCCTGTAGCGGGGCATGCTGTTGGCAGTTTCTGATACGTTCAGTGCAGCCACTCCAAGAGCATCCACCTTGTGCTGGTGCCTGCACTTGTAGCTTTTTTTTTTTCTTGCAGGATGCAGCTCGTGACACACATGACCTTGGCATGGAGACTGAAACAAACCAGTCTTAGGCAAGAACGGTCTATGGGTCTGGAGAAAAGAACAAGCCTGACCGTTTGGTACATTCTTTTGGCTGGGCTGAATAAGTGGTAAGTTGTTCAGAATGCTGCCTTGTTTTCTGAGGCAGTCCTCTGTCCTCGCCTTACGAGGGCTTGCTTTAGCCGTGGCTGGTATTACGGTAAAGCCAAGCCCTGCTTCCCAGCTACAAAGGCATTCCTCAGCTCTCTGGGGCTTTTCACGTGCTCCCTGCCCTTCTGCTTTTCTCAGCCATCTGGCCACTGTGGGTTGGCAGCCGCCTCTCCTGCTTCCCACTGGGCAGTTCCGATGCGGCTGGGGCTGCTGGCTCTGCAGGGCACGTGGGGGTGTGCTGGGGGCCACCAAGCGTGAACGTGCCCCTGAAGCAGCCCTGCCTCTGCGCATCGCCTATTGGAGCAGGGGCAGGAGAAGCCGGTTTCAGTGTGCTATGCTATGTAAACACGCCATAAAGCAGAGCGCCTGGGTCATTTACTCAGCATGTCAGACTTGCACCCTTCACCCCTGCAGCTAAAGTAAGGGTAAAAGACAGTGGAGGATTTGACTGTCAGCTTTAGAAATACATAAGCACTCTTCCCCTCTTCTGCTGTCCCTGAACTTTGGGGTTGTATTTCATCACTATCTGAATGATCATGGAAAGTTTAACCCGCAAAATTATGCGCTGCAAATGACAACCATTTTCCTTTCAAGGTGAGACTTGGAGACAGAGAGAAAGAGGGAGAAAGAGGCCCAGTTTCCATGGCAACCCTGTGAAACTTATACGCCATAAGAAAATGTCATTTTCCAAAAAAGACAAAACTTCATGGACAAGTGGTACAGTACATCAGAAAAGGAAATTGCAGTTTTAAAATGAAAAGCTAATTTGCATTTATGGTTTTGAGTTTCATTTTCTAGTTACAAGACCCGATTGTGCACAATTTAGTGGAGAAAATTATATTCAACATTTCAGGTGGGTAATGTAGATGAAGATCAAGTTCAGCCAGAAGTTCATTGTGACAGACTCGGGTTCGGAGAGTGCAGGGGTGGATGGATTCTGCTGTAGCTGGGTTAATGCTGCTGCATCACAGAAATCAGCTGGCATTTTACACTCTAGCAGACCTTGTGAGGTCAGGATATGTCCCTGACTGTCAAGATTCCTGCCGCAGCTTGCAATTTCAGCATGTAAAGTTATACCTTCTAGATTCCATGTTACCTTTGATAACATCAATCACCATCCATTGTAAGCCACACTGCATAGGAGAGCGTTTTATGATGAGCATTAGCGTCGTAATATAGCAAAGAGCATTGTTAATGAAGCGTGGAAAAAGAATAAATTCAGCTAATGGGTATATGTGTCAAATTTCAATTAGGGATATGTTGGAGACTGAAAGAGAGAGATGAGCATACAAATTAAACCTTTGACCTTCAGAGTAAAGGGAGAAAAATCTGAGAGAAAAAGGGGATGTTCAGAGATGTTTTCCTTGTTGAATGCCAGAAAGTTTGAGCAGAAACTTGGAAGTACCGTTTTCTCTTGAATTACAGCTATATAAGGAGTGACTAAAAAAACCACCTGTTGGATTCAGCTGGTTTATTGACAGCTATGTTACTGTTTGTGCTATTTACTGCATGGGGAACTTAGAAAGATGGTGAGCAGTTTATGGTGATGGAAGACAAAAATCTCACCTATGTGAAGCCTAGGCAAAGGATATTAAAACTGCCTGCCTGCGAAATGCTACTGGAAAGAACCTTCTTCTTGCTCCTCTTCAGCTTTCAAACAGGCCTTTGTGCTTGAAGCCTCAAAGTGTGCTTTAATGCATAATCTGATGATCACGGGTTTTGAATGCAAATAAACAGTCGCAGGAGGAGTTGCAGTAGGAGCGCAGCTGAGCAAGCTGCAAGGTTCAGACACAGCCCACAGCACCTGGGAATTGCTAGTTTATGTTTGTTTCAATACTGGAGTGCACGATGGCTCAGATTGGCAGCAGTAGGTTTATGCAAGTGCTACTGCACCCATGCATGCACGTGATTTAATAGTGGTTGCTCTACTAAGACAATGTGGGTTGAATTCAGCTTGAATTTCTTAGGGCAAAGTTGCTGTTAAAGGCATCTATGTCAGGGTTTGATTTAACTCATTTGTCTGCATGAAGAGCAAGAGTCTCTTTCGCAGAGCACTGCAGCTCCTGGGAGAGTGATAAGACCTGAACGCAGGCAAGGGTCACCTCTTAACTACCGTTGCCCTTGCAAAAGCTAACGGGCTGATGCCTGACTTGTTGACTGACTTGATGCCTGACTGAGAAAGGTGCTTCCCTTGGCACTTGTCCCAAGGAGACTGGCTGCTCCCCGTACCTGTTACCTCCGTGGATGCCTGCACCCCCCTCGCACCCAGCCTGGGGGGACACCTCAAAGGGGCAAGGCATGGGGATGCTTCCTGCCTTGCATGAGGGCAGTGGGTCAGACACGCCAAGCAGATGTTTCACAATGCTTCTGTGATGGATGTGAGTTTGTGTTTCAGCTGTAGTCTTGGTGCAGCAATTCTTTACAGCACAGGCCTGAGGGCAGTGCTGGGACGGACACCTCTGAGTATGCCCCATCAGGTTCAAAGGCCAGGCAGAAAGTTGCTACTCATTGGCAGCCTAGCAAGGAAATAAAATCCATTTGTATTATTTTTCCCCCCAATCACCTAATATCTGTAAGTGCCAAAAATTGTTGAAGGTTTGGCCAGAAGAACAATCCTCTCTAGATCTTTTAGTGCGGTCTTGAGTGGTTGCCATGGATTTTCATTTCCTACAAAAGTTCATCATTGTGAGGCTCTTTCTTATCTTTATTTTGCCTTCCCTGACCACAGAAGCCGTTAGGCCCTTGATGGTGCAAGGCTTTCCTCTCATTGCCAGACATCCCTTCTGTCATCCCAGGGAGGCCACCTGCTCCATGGGTAGATGCAGCCAGATTCAGATTTAAACATGGTACGGTGCCCTGGTTTCAGTCAAATTCAATGCAGGAGGCAAGACTGCCCTGTTACCTGCTGTGCAGTAAGACCTGGAGAGGGATGAAGGGAGGGAATCTCCACGTCTCGGGAACACTTCTTGTCTTCAGTGTCAAGCAACCTCAGGCTCACCAGTGGAGCCCATGTGGGCCTGGAAGGACCTCGGTGCTGTCTGGCCAGGTCTTACTCCTGCAGGGTTTGGTTTCCGTCTACAGACGTAAAGCAGGTTTTTCAAACTTCACAATCCCTGTACGCCAAGTACTAGATTTGTAGTAAGTATATGTAAATGAGTGCTATCAGAACGGTTTATTACATGGAAAGTTGTGTTCTTCTTCAAAAGCTTATGAAAAGACTAAAGAAACATTGAATTTATCCTTCACTCAGAATAACTAATGTTTTTCTTGGTAAATTTTTTCCCTATGACAGGTAGCTCAGAAATATTGGCATGATTATGCTTAGCATTTGATAATGGAAATATGGAAAGCAAATTAACCTGTTAAGTCATATAACATCACTTCTTTTTCATGGCTGAATGATGTATGTCTCTGTAAATTGGTAATACAGGAGTATTTTTAAATGACTAAATTTGCTTTGACAAATCCTGCAGTCTGAAAACTAATATTATTCTTCTTCCCCTCTGGTAGTACATATTTAAAACTATTTTTCTCCTTCTTTTGTGTTTACATTTATTCAGTAGTTAGAAAATATTTTCAGTAGAATAGCTTCTCTGGTATAAGGAACATCTACATGTTTATTTCTACCTATGTTGATGGCCTTTAATTGCCACAAATGGGTCACGTTGTTATTATCATTGGATAAATATACCGTGGAAGCATATTTCCAGTGTTAGTATTCTCATTCACAGGTTGTAGAAGGAGGAACCTTCTGTGAACTTCCTCCAATATTTACTTTCAGCTTCTGTTTAAGTGAACATTTTTGCTAGAAAAGTTGTTCAATAGCTTATTTGGGGAATGCAAATACAACAGGAAAGCTACAACAGTGAACTGAATTACATTTCTTCACCAAGCGAAAATTCATCAAGCTCTGTGTGAAATGAAGAAAGTCAGAAACTGTCTGTGTAGCTGCTTTCAGGACATAGTCAAATCAGTTTTCTCAACCTCAAATATTAAAAATAAAAATTGTTATATTGGGATTGCTTTCATCATTTTAATCCAGTCTCATTTTTAGCCACAGTACCTTTCAGAGTTTTTAATTGCTGTAGTGGTTTTGAACTGTAGGAAAAATGCCATTATATTTTGTATTTTTAAAGCCAATCCCACAACTAAGAAAGGCTTTCTTTAAAAACTAAACCCTACGTAAGCTGAAGTGCTCCAGGCACTGCAATGTTCAGATACTGCAAAGGAACTCGGACACATCTGTGAGCAAAGACAGCAGTTTACACTGGGAAAGGAGGTCATTCAGGTTCTCATCTGGCTCACATCATCACAGAACCTGGCATAAAGATGCAGCTTGCAGAGCAGGTGAGTGATCCAGCACTGTTTTAACTCAGCGTTTCTGGAGTGGCTCCTTGGGAGGTGGGTACTGCAGAGGCCCCCTCCGCAGCCCCTCTGTCCTGCCTGCATCAGTGTTCCCCAGCGGGGAATTTGCTCCTGTTCAGGCAGATGCTTTCCAAATAGGTTCAAGCCTCAGATAACTCTTTCTTCCTTTCCACAAGCAGCAGACGTGATCAGCTGAGTGCTATGGGCTTGGTCCTGCCAGGCAAAGGGTTCACGATTACAGAACTTCTTGTTAAAATCAGTGAGGAATGTCTTGACCCAAAGCTACATCCCAATTCTCTCTTGCTAGTGAGGATGAAGATCTGCCTTCCTTGCCAGCTGTGGATTTCCCTTGCTGATTAGAGACGATATCTAACGCAATATAAATCCAACACTGGGGTGGTGCCACCAGACATAGACACATCCAGCGCATTAGAAGGAGGTGCTGGGTGAGTCTGAGAAGAAATTAGCCTGCTTTAATTTAGGTCTGGATATGTGCACCGCACCAAGAGTTCAGTATGCTCAGAGACTTGAATGGATCAAATGCAGTAATTTGTTGCTGAGACAAAGGATTAAGCAGAGTGGATGTGTGTTTACATTTTATATCCCTAACCTTGCCTCTGATGTGCAGATTTTAAAATTACATCAGTGGGAAGAAGATGAGTATGGCGCTAACTTCAGGTGTAAAATGGGGGGCTTAGGAAATTTAAGAGACCTTCTACAACTCAAGGAATTTTTCAGGACCTTTTTGCAATATGTGTTTCTACAATACGTTGTTAGGAGAATGCCATAAAAGATAGATTAATGATTGCATTTTCATCCTTTTGATGTGCCATTTAATGAAGTGTATGCTCTTTCATATTTGACATCAAAAAGACAACCGCTGGAATTCTTCACATATACATCAAATGAATTTTTCTGTTAATAGGTATAATCATCTAGGCAAAAGAATGCTGCTTTTATATCAACTGGTTTACAGCTGATTTGATATAGACTGTCTAGCACTAGTGTTTACTTACTAGAGTGAAATGAAAATGTATATGGAAGTTTTGCAGCCCCCGTCCATTCTGCTTCCCAATCCCAAATGAAAGGGAGCAAGGTCTCCCTTTCTGGAAGTTAGATTAAGTTTGTAATTTAAAGACTAAATACCTAGTTATCTCTGGTACCCTGGAAGGATAGTAACTAAAGGCGATGAAGTATATTAAAGCTAATGAAAGCAGTGTTGCAGTCAGGCTTATCCATTCACTGCTCTGCTAATGCTGGTATTTCTGTAGCCCTGAAACACGTAGAGGAGGGAAGCTGCTCCTGGACCCTTGGAGAGAGGAGCATGGACTGAACTTCCTGCTTCCACCCCTCTGAGCTTTTTCCATTCCTTGTGGCCTCCCAAATGAGAATTAAGTGTTGTTTGTTGATAAGACATGAAATAGGATGTGTCTTGTTTGTCAGCATGTGGACACAGCAGTTTGACTCCCTAAACACATCTCGTATTTGAACATTCAGTAGCACTGCAGTTATTCTTTTCTGTTATTTGGCTGTTCTGTTGGTATTTAAAAAAGAAAGATTCCCCCCCCCCCCCCCCCAGTCTTTTCTAGGCAGGGAGTAGCACTTCATGGGTAGTGGTCATCATCAGGCTGTTCACATCACAGACTGAGAGGTCCAAAGCTTCATGGTACCAAAAACATAATGGTTGTACTGATAATCATACCTACAGTTTCTCTGAGTCTGTGTGCACACTTTTAAACCTGTCCAGCATACTACCAGCATTTGTAGCTTTAATTTTAATCAATGTCCTCCTTTTCAAAGGGTCCTACTTTTAACAGTTCCAGCTTTTATGATTGTGTCTATAAAGTGAATGCAATTACTCTGAAAGCACTCAGCAAAAAACTTGTCAGGTGGTATGTTTGAAAGATGTTCAGCTTTTCGTAATAGTCAATTTGCTTCTGCAGGTAGCTATCATTTTTAAGTAACAGTCACACCACAGGTATCTTGAGCAAGTTTCAACTTGCAGAAAATATTACCTTCTAGAAAAAAAACGGTACGTTATCTGGCTCCGCTGTTAAAACGGTTTCATTTCACTTGAAACGCCAGGAACATACTGGTGTCTCGGTTCAGGCAAGTTGTGCAACTTTTATTGCTGGTGGTGCCCTTGTACTCACGCAAAAGCTATCAGTGCTGGGAGAACATGGACAGACTTTCTTCCTTCAGAGGCTTTGTTCCCATCGCTTTCAAGCAGTGTATTTAACTGTTGGTTTGCTACAAGTGCAATGTCATTGAGCGTTTTGGTTTTTGCACAACTTCATGGTGTCCCTTAGTGGGGCTAAGTCATTTAGCATCTGGCCACTGTCTTTGACTCCTTGCCAAGTCTGCTGCCATGGACATATTATTCTCTGCCATTTCAATGGCCTTCAACGTGGTTTGAACAAGTGTCCCAGTAGATAGCAGTGTTGCCTTTAAGTGTTGGGAATTTGTATGAAGAAAGCTTTCTACTATATATTCCTAAAATCCATGCTATATCTTAAGACTATTCATTCAAACACAATAAGGGTAAATTGCAGGATGTCTCCCAAAATATAAGCTGTAACAAGTATGGATTTCGATATTCAGTCTTGTACATTTCTGCATTTTATCAACCTGTTCTGCTCTGTGCCACCCAGTCATTTAGCGCTTAGATTCTAAAGACAGTCTAGAAGACCTGTGGAATGATTTTTTTTTAAAAAAACCCAAACACTAATGAGAGAGAAAGCTCTGTTTTGTTTTAGAAAAAAAAATTAAAATTATGATCTCCAGTCTCATTATAATGATTTGACACACAAAAGCTCTTTTAAAATTCTTTCTCTCTCATCCCCAGTGGCAGGCTCAGCTGAAACATTTCTCTAAAGCCACACAGGACAGTCCTATGTGCCCTTTTGCAGATACACCATTGCTCTGAACCAAGCTGAAGGTTGGCTTGCTTGGAGCAGCATGCAAGTGAGTAAATGCGCTTTTTTTTTTTTTTTTTTTTTTTTTTTTTAAAGTATTGGGATTATAGTAATACATGCCTATTTGTCACTGATTAATTGCTAATCTGTTAACTATAGCTTCAGGTCCTAAATTTAACTACTGCTTTCCTAGGGTGGTAACAGCAAGGAGATATATGGCTAAAAAATGTCTTTTGAACCACGTTTGTAAATAAGACAGATGGTCGTGTAGTTATTGTGTATATGTTGCCCAATTTTCTTAATTCTAATTTCACCAAGTCCTCTCACTCTGACAGTAAACTTTATACATATATATGTATATTTATTGTAAGAATTTCTGAAATGTTAAGCTGCAAACTAATGATAATCACTGTGTCGAAAGTTTTGAGCTAGAAGCCCATTCTTCCCATGGACCTTAGACTGACAGGTGGCTTTGCAAGAGTTTTTAAATCTATCTTTGAAGATTTAAAAATAGTTTTATACCAGAAGGCAAATATACAGTTGCTTCTTCTGTGAAGCTTATCTTTCAATTGGCAATAAATAGTGTATGGCTCAGGGATTTTTGATACAGTTTGGCCTATTTATTCTGTTATACCTGAATGGATTGCTTTAATATACTATTGAGATGAGCTCCAACTCTGGAAGGTCATTATATGGTAATGAATTATCGTCTTTTCTTATGCCAGATACTGCAGCACAGCTTTCTCAGTCTGCAGTGCTATCAATAGGGTCTGCAGTGAGAGGGCAGCGGGGGAAGCGCTTCAGGCGCGGGGCTGTAATCTGTGAGGCACGGGCAGCCTGCAGACCTTGCCTTTTATCAGCGAGCAGCTATCTCCTGGGAGGTTGCCATGTCTTTATCACACAGTAGACTTTAAAACATATCTTTTCCCCTGTGACTTTCTACTGCTAACTTCATTGGGAAAGGTGACATTTAAAGTGTAACATCATTTTCTATATTTTTGTTTCTGACATTTGTCTCCTCCCTCCCCCCGTTATTTATTTATTTGTTTAATAAGCATTTGTATGAATATTCTCTAAAGCAAAGCAGATTTGGCAGGAAAGCATGGATTTGGTTTTTTTCCCCAGAGGATTATATCATAACAACCATATAGAACTATTAATAACCTCTAAGTGAAAACTTTGTTTACCCCATGTTTCACTTTCTAAGTATAAATGAATACTGAGTGAGTAAGATGTCTAGTTTGAATGGAATTGAAAATTAAGGTGAATCTTGGGGAGCCAAATCCTTGGATTGTGTATTGGTTGAAGTTTTTCATTATTCGATGCAGGTAAAATAGCTTTTATTCAATACATGTCCTGAAGAAGACAGTCTGTGATATTAGGGGATGCCAACTAATACATTGATAACTGAAGGTACATTGTACGTGAATTCCTCTTACACACAACTCTTCAAATGCTGGCAATAATGCAATAATTCTGATAAATAAGCCGAAGAGCAATTATTGAGCAGTGGGATGGTTAGCTACCTCCTGAAGGCATAATACTGTAAGACAAATGCACGTGGACTTTGACAACTGATAAGATGGCAATCTACACAGCAGAAAACTCTCCCCCCACTTACCACTTTAAAATAACGTCATTTGTTTGATTATTATCATTCATCTTCCACATTATATGGAAAATGGTGTTCTAGTGGGGGTGAGGTACCTTAGAAGTTACCTACTCTTTCTCTTTTATAAGTAAAAGGTCTTTGTCCTTACAGTATACTTTCATACAAAATCTTTTCTGTCAGAGATGGCCCCATCCCAGCTGATCCATGGAGCTCCATTTTCAAGGAGCAGGCCAGAGGGCCTTCCTGTGGGTGAGCGGCCTCACGGTATTACAAGGCAGTAACGGAGCTGTGCAGAGGTCTCGCCAAAGCTGAAATTCATCACGTTTCTTCTGTTCTGAGTTCAGCTACTGCATCTGATTTAGGAAATGTGCTGGAGAAAAAAACCAAACCCATGTTCAGCCCCTTTAGATATCACCTGTAAATATAGTTAATTTTATACAGTTAAACATGGTTTTAAGGTGACAGGAAAGTCAATGATGCATAAAACAGGCCTTCCAGAAAATAATTCTACATTAAATTGTACTTTTGCTCATAATGAAGCTATATATAAACTATACAATGAGGCAAGTCATACACATATTGAACCAATGACTAACGTGCCAGACTTGCTATTATTTCTTAATTATTCTTGATTCCCTTATTTCCTACATAATTCTGTTGTTTACCACTTCAAAAAATATGTTATTTTCTGTATAAAAGAAATCACAAAAGTCAAAAAAGTATTACTATGAGTATATACTGCACATAAACTGAATGATTTGTATTGTCCTTCCACTCTTACAGAATAACAGCAGGATCACGTTTTAAAGATCCATAGATGGTTCAGGAGCACACATTAGAGAAGTAGTGGGATGAACAGCATAGTCTGTTGTCTACATTTTAACCTCTGCTTCCTCTTCGATGGTGGTAAGTTTTAAAAATTTGACTATGGGATGTATTGTCTAATCTAAGGAAGTGGGTAGATTGACAGTCTCCGTTTTCATTCTGTCTGATTGCATAAGAATGAATGATACCTTGAGAAAGTGTTGCTGGAGAGGGGAAAGGGTTGGTCACTGCAACCACTCTGCCATCATTTTTGGTAAGCTCTGTGCATCCTGGTAGACAGAAGCTTGTCATGTGGCTATTAATGTAACAAAGATTAAAGGCACGTTTTAACAGACATTTGGTTTTTTTAACTTGCTTATTAAAAGGAAACAATGGCTTTTTTCCCCCATGTGCTACTTTAACATAATGGAAATCACTGGGACGAGCAATCATTTTTTTAAGCAGGTGCTTAGCATCATTACCCTGTATTAGGAAATGTAAAGACATGATATATAGAAATGAATCTCTGGTGTCACTAACTCTCTAGTAAATGAAAAATAATTTCACTCCTGTCAGGTGAGCTTAACCAACATAACATTAGTGCAAATGAGATCAGAATAAGACCCTGAGACTATGCAAGACATCGAAGAAGAGATAGTGAAGTGTATTATCTGTTATTAAATTGATTTTGTATTTCCTCAAACTATTCTTACTGTCATGAAGTACACTGAATCTATTTTAAGTATAAATATCAAATTATAACCTGAGTACGCTTTATTTGTGTAAGCTGTAAATTGGAATTTGCTTGCACAGCTAGGAGTGGCGTTAGCAAGGTATTTAAATAAAGGAAAAATCATGATAGGTTTACTAAAGAAAACAGTAGCAATATATGCTCAGCTAGAAGACCTTACATTAAGGAAACAATCTACAATAGCAACATGTACTGAAATCCTTGCTAATTGTTGCACTTAGAACAACGTGCTGTCTGCTAGAATGCACCATAACTCTTGAAGGCCAAGAGCAAATTATTTTCTTGCTGAATGAAATTCAAAGACAGCAATCCTTAAAATCATTTTGATGTAAAAACCATTCATACAGAAGTTTATATACTCAGATTTGGTTTCGGTCTCGGTGTGTCTGTATGAATATTCTTGATTATTGCTTGCTTAATTGAATGTAAATTTATATTTGTCATGTGTACATAGTTGACACATGGGAAGTTTACATTTATAAATAGTTTCTTAGGCCCACAGACTCTAACAATCCTTGAAAGAACTCTGGTCTTAAACTGCTAGCCATGCAACTAATTGTTTTTCTGTGGTAATTGGAAGCCTCAAAACATTTTACTGCTTTTTAATTGGAAACTGTTTCCAAATTAAGGATTCTTGCTCAGACTTTGTGCCTGTGCTTTGAGTGCCCCAGGAAATTAATCTTAATAGAAAACAATCAAGTTAAATTTATGTGTGCTCTGAAACCCATGTAGATTAGAAGCTAAGGTACTTTTTCATGTGAAAAGCTGTACCCCAGATCAGTCTGACACATAAAAACGTTCCCCATCACTTTCCCCATCCAGAACCGGTTAGGCAAGATGGTGTTGAATGAACAACTTTTCTCTGACAATGGGCTTTTGACTGCGTAGGTACGAGTGCAGCCTCACACAAGGCTGTTTTTCCCTTGTACTCTCATGGCAAGGTGCTACACCTATTGCTGCAATTAGGAATTCAACACATTCTAATTTTGGAAAGCAAATAGCATTCTTAGCGCAAACCTTTAGTTGGGAAAAAAACCCCGTACTAAGCTATAATTCCCAGAAGTCTTTGACAGAACATTTTAAAGCTGGCAGAGAAGAGAGAAATGCAAAGAAAAGAAAACACTTTGAAAGCATGTTTGAAGCAAAACATTTCAAAATGCTACCAATAAAAAACCAATAAAGGCTTCCATTACCACATCACTTCAGAATTGTAAACCTGTGCAAATACCTTTTCTTAAAGACACCCCAAAAACCATCAAACCTCTTCTGAGGAGTCACCACCCAAGCAGGCCTAATAGCAGCTGCCTGGGAGTTCAAGAGTCTAGGTGAAGAATTAAAGAAATCCTGCAGCTGCTGACTCACTTCACACAGAGGCGATTGCAGATGACCTGAGCAAGGTCCTGCCTAGAACAGAATGGGGAAAAGTCACAGAAATGGGCTGAGGCAGGTTCTGTGTCCCAGTGGCACAGCTGGTGGGACAAAGTTAACCATCTCTTGGGTTTTAAGCCATTGGTGAAGGGAAGAAAACCCAGCAAAACGTACGTACCACTAGCTAACCAGAGGAGAGAAGATGCTATCTGAAAATATGAGAGAGCAAGACTAAAGAACAGCCTGGAAATCAGACAGAGGAAAGACCTTTCATTAGGTAGATGCTCTGACTTTTGAAAAAAGTTGAGGTCCCGTTTTGTCCTCAAATGCCATATGGCTCTGTGTAATGGCAAAATCTTCCAAAGAGGTCAGTCAGCGATACAGAAACTAGTAACTTGGGAAACCATAAATATTATAAAAAACATTGTTAGAGGGAATTTATTTCTCTTGTGTTCCCATGACTGATAGGGTTACCTCCTCCAAGTCTACTTTTGCAGTTACACATGCCGACATTCAAGCAAAGTAGACAAAAAGTGGTGTACTTCACACAAGATGCACTTTCGGGCTCTCCTAACTACCCATAGTAAGACTTCATCCAAGTGAAAATAGCATCCCATAAATGAGGCCGTATCAACCAAGAAGTCATTCTTCTGTTATCTTAGAAAAATGATGGATTCAAAGGCAGTAGTCCAGCTGGGATACTGATCGGCTGTTTTGCAGTCTGCTAAGTGGTAATTTGTAACAGTCAGAAGATACAGTCTTCCTCTAAACGTGGCAGGATGACACCACCACTCATGGCTCTGGGACTTCTGGGGGGGGGGGGGTGGGGAGGTGGGGGGGAAATGGCTGGATTCTGTAGGTGAGTCTGGTTTTTGTGTGCATTTTTCAGATACCCTCTATCTTTAGGAAGATACTTGGGCAAAGGCAAAATGAAGTTGGGATTTTCCAGGGCAGGCTAAAAGTGCTTGGAGATGCTACTTCCATTAGCATACAAAAGCTGAAAAACAAAAGCAGATGCCGTAGGAAAACATTTCATGAATCAGACAACTGTTTGCATTGCATAGCTGCGCTTGGTGCTGCTTTCCAAATGCAAGTGTCTGCACAGGGTTCTGAGTGTTACACATCTCTTTATGCAGTAAGACTCCTCCCTCGTCAGTAAGTGGGAAAGTGAGGTACAAATCTGGGTTTTATGGATCTTAGGTGTTACATCGAGTGCAACATTTCTGAAATCCCACTGAGACAGACCTCAAAGCCTTGTTTTCCCCAAGCAGAAGACGCACTGCACCTGGAGTATTTATTGTGGGAGATGCATTTAATCAATGGATGTGCTGAATACTGTGGTAGGACTTCAGATCTAGTGGCTGCTGGTGGTTGCTGCAGAAACAGGGAGAAACACCCCCTCAAACAGGAAAACGGAATGCTCAGGGTGAAATCCTTTTGGACCCTCTGTCTCATGGCAGGGTTTAGTACGGTTGCTGTTAGGTGAAGGCAGCTGCATAAGGTAAATTTCCTCCCAGATTTAGAACTTGGTGAAGGGAATTATTGATTACTGATGCAATGCTAATACCAGGATAAATGCAATTTATTCAAGAGGTTGCTATGCCATTAATGAAGGGAAACATTACTGAAGCTGAATTTTTCAGGCTAATGTAAAAAGCAGTGCTCATGCACAGGATGGTTTTACAAGGTATATGAAGAACATTTTAGTCAAAATAGCGGATGGAAATTCTGGGATTCCATTGTTAACATTGTGTTGTTGCGAAGCCTGTATTTGGTTAGAATACAGGAAAGAATGAGCATTCCCAACAGACTGCTTACTGCCCCGGGCGCTGCGGCGTGGGGTCATGCAGGGCAGGGGCTGGGGCGCTCCCAGGGCTGGCACTGGGAGCCCTGGCTGGGACTGGGGGTCCAGGAGCAGCCCCGGGACGTGCGCCCCGCAGGAACAGGCAGCCTGGAAGGGGGAGGCGAGCAGAGGAGCAGCTGACTTGCTGGCAGCATGTTTTATTTTAGTGGAAATTTGCAAATTTTGAGAGAACCGCAAAATAGTCAAATGGAGCTCATAAAGGTCAAGGGGCTTAAGGCAGCAACGCAACGCTTCTCTGTGGCACTAAAACTTAGCATGGAAATTTTTGCAGAGACTTTTACCTCTCTGAAAATCAAGGCTGGTAATGAAACTGTGGACATGAGCTTAATGATCCCAGTGTGAAAGGGCTCCTATAAAATTATTTCTCTTTTTGTTGCCTGCTTCTAAGCAATACTTTAGAAACACGCAAACAATTTACAGAAACAAAGGGCTTTCTCCCCCCACCCGACCTGAATGTAATAGTTGCTGCATTTAGTTTATGGTTCTCCTTTTGGAAAATAAATAAAAAAATAATAAAAAAAAAAGGGATGACGATCAGAGCAGAGGACATGTGGAGCCAAAGGAGGTAAGTGGCAGATGGTCACTGAATGACCACACAAAGTCATAACATCAGAGATCCTGGAAAGGACTCTGGTCCAGGGAACAAGTAGCACGGCACAGTTTCCAGAACTTAAGTAGGTACTTTTGAAACATAACTCTAACATCACTCTGAAGTATTTTTAAAACTCCTCAATATTGTGCCTGTGGGGGAAGCTATTTTTTTGCATTGGCAGTGATTTCAGGAATGAATTTTGGCAAGCTCAGCTGAGTTCCCTCACTGCACAGTACATGGTAATGTTCATTATGATTATATCAAATACTATCCATTCTGTGCAGAATTAAATTTGATCCAATTTTGAAATGAATTCAAACTCCTTAATACCCAGGTGCATTCTGGAACCAGATTTTTCTTGGAAATTAGTCCACCACTCCTTGATGGTTAATTTTTAAAATTTTGTACAACACTCTTACGGCATTTAACCACTTTTTGAATGGAAAATATTTAGCAGTGCAATAAATGGGTGTTCTATTCTATTTTTTTGTTAGAGGCCAAGAAACCACAACAATGGACCACAACGATCGCAGAGCTCGCTCAGTGCTTTGCTCCTGAAGAAGCAGAATACCTTTCCAATCTCCAGGGCTGAAGCTCTGGAGAGTTTTGAGTGTTAAAAGTTTCTAATCTTTTATTCTGCTTTACTTCTCCAGCAATACATATTCATGAGGAAGGTCATTATAGCAGCACCCAGTAGTGTGGCTCCAGTTTCGAGCAGTGGCACTCGGCGCTTAACAGCCAAACTCACAGAAGAGCATTGCAGAACTGAACACCGAGGTAGTTAGAAGAAAGCAATTTTCTGAAACCCAATGAAACCAAAAAAGTTTTCACTTGCCTTATTGGGCTACCAGGGGGAAAAGAGATTTCTAACTTATTTGAGTCTCTCTTCCTACAGATTTTAAAATGCCATTTTGCCTTGAGAGTGCTCTGGCAGGGTGCAGCATAATGGATTTTTCAGATGCGATAGGAGGGCTGCACATGGCAAGCAAGGCTGCTGGGCTGAACGCCACGGATTCAAATAGCCTGCTTGCTGAATTTCAGCAAAGAGCGGGCTGGAAAGCAGTGCAGGGGTCAGGTTTCTTCTGCTGCGGGCTGTGGCTGCTCGAGATCTTGATGACAGGCTGGACAAGACAAGAATACTTTCAGTGTAAACCAAACTCATACCCAAGAAAGCTCTGGGTAGCGATTAGCTGCAGAACTGAGAATTTAGGGGAAGCTCCTGGCGTCTCCCTCAGCCTGCCTGAGCTCGAAGCTCTGCATGTCCCGGCGTTATCCCAGACCTGTCCGCTGGTCCCAAATGCAACATTAGGGCATCCCTCCCGTAAACTGCATTTCTCAAATACTTTAAATCCCATCCACCTTTGAGTACCTGCCTCACATCAGTCTATTTGTACTTGCAGGACATTGTAAAACTATTTTTAAATTTTTTAAAAACTGATTTACAGTTTCATGGTAGCAAAAGTGTATGCAGATTACTTAAAGACTTAAAGACTAACATATGCTAGACAAAATGTTGTTAGCATTCAGATATGTTTTTTAATATTTCCTAAATCAAGCATTTAATTCAAATTACTGCCTATATCACTGTTGACACATTTCGGTGTACATAAGTGTGCATGTGTTTGGCTGAGTGGGTGGCAGTAAATATAACATATAACCAACATATTTCTATACCACGAGCTCGATATTACTTTCTTGTAAACTGTGTTTTGCCAGAGCATTAGCTTGACTCATTAGCTCAAGTACTCATGCATGTATGAGCAGCACAGGATAACATAACAAGACATAACAAAGCATCCCTATCCCCCAGCTGAGTCTACCTTTCTTTGTCTCTAGTCTTTGATCACTGACTTTATCTCCTTGTCTCTTTCACGTTCTGCAGGTGTGACCATGAATGCAACCTGTGGCATGGAAGAGGAAGGCCATTTCCACCCATTCTTACATATTAATGCCTCAACAGGAGGAACAGACAACGCTAACGCGAAAGGCTGGTGCCATACTGCGTTTTCTGCAGGTGACTACAGAAGAAAGCGAGAAGAAAGAAAACCTCAAAGTGGCAGTGAGCCATTTGTATGCAATCTGGGGCTGATAGGGTCTAAACAGAGAGCTCACTGCTGCTGGTGTTGCTGCTCACCCACCTTTCTGGGACCTGGTAGCTTCTGGAGGAATCGTGCCTCCTGTCGGTACTCACCTCGCATTTTGGGATGAGGGGGATCGAGTCTGGGTCCCGAGTGTTTTCCCTTTCTTTAGTGTCAGCTTTTATCCTCACTGTTCTGTGGGACTGGCTGTCTCTGCACTGCAGTCAGGGTCCCCCACCTTTTTATTTCAGTGATTACAAGGTAAGATTTTGTTGTGTCCTCATCGCCATTGTGATCCTGGAAACAGCTTCTGTACTTCCCTGCACTTATTGGTATTCTGCCCATGATATTGGTCTGAAAAATTGTTTCTTCTCCTCTGAACGTCACCTTTCCTGCTTTTGAGCCTGTGGCAAGTGAATGTGTCTGAGACGTGCCCTTTTGGCCTCCCTGCCCATCTCTGGCATTGGCTGGCAAACTACAGGGGATCAGGAGGTCTTAGCCCAGAACTGTGGGGCTGTGTCCGGGCTGCAAACCCCACGCTTGCCTTTGGCAGACTTTGGGCTGCCAAACTCGGGGCCACCCCTGCCCAAGCCCCAGCAGTGCTGCCAGGTGAGGGGAGATCCTTCAGTCAAGCTGGCCCCATGCCAGCACGATGCAGAGCGCAGTAGTACATAGCTGTTCATTCCTGCTATTTGCAGCACTTTCGTAGCCAAAAAAATGTCCTTCTCTTTCCAGTGGTTTTAAAATGGCAACTTAGTTTTAGAGTTTTTTAAAGGAAGTGATTTTCCACAGCTGAGATGGCTTTTATCAGACTATCCTTAATATTAAACAATGATGCCATTCAATGAGTCAAACCCACCACCCTCTAAAGACTATTAAAAATTCAGTAACCTTGGCAACAAAATAAAAAGCAATACTGGTTTAGTTGTTGAAAATGAGGAACATACACCCTTATGTGTGTGAACATATTGTTAACAGATTGGTTTGGGTTGTTTATATTTTCCTAATCGTATGGCTCAAGCCTACATTTCCTCCTCTTGCTTCCTCAAACATTCCAGTATTAGAAAATACCATTTTTTCTTCATATAAAACCTGTCCTACATCACAGAACATCATCCGATCAGGAAAAAACATTAAATCTCTCTGAAACAAAACCAGAAAGTCCAGAAAGTGGGGCAGGAGCCTATAGACACTCTTGTCAACTGACTATAAACAGAAAATAAAGTATGCACTCAGGTAATTTTTCCAGGCAAACTGAATAGTCTCTCATGGTTATTCTCATATTAAATCTTTTAGAGGGTGTATAAACTTGCTCTCTTCTAGCTGGTGCTTTTCAAAAGACTAGATTTGCATTTAAAAAGGCTAAAAAGTGCATGAAGAGGTAGATACTATGTATTCCAGGTTAGGAGTCAAGAACAGAAATATTCCCTTTAAGAATGAAGTCTGGTATAGGTCCAGAAGCTGAGCTGTGTGTTAAGAGACAAGTTGGTGAGTTTAAACAGTGCTCCTAAGCATGGAAATATCTGGGAACAGCAGGAAAATCCTGGCTAGCCGCTTGCCCCAGCACCCAGCATCACTGAGGCTGCTGGTGCTCTGCACTTCTGGAGGGATGTGTTTGAAATTTGCTCTTATATTTGGCTGCCTGAGTTTTTGTGTGTGCATTTGCTTTTGCAAATTATGCCGAAGCATTCCGCTCATTCATTGAAGGGGCTCGAGGCAGTAAGTTCAGGCCATCTAACAACAAACTCCAAAAAGTGCTGTATATTTTCTTTGTTTGAGTTTGTGAAAAAATTTGTTTCCCCAAGCTAGTGATAATATGGATTTGGAGCACAGCTTTCCAAGATTTATTTAATAAAAGGTTACCATTTTTCTTCTAGCAGAAACAAGCGGAGAAAAGAAAGCTATTCTCTTCTACACAATGGAAGGTAGGATTATAGAATAAACGCAAGGGAGATAAGAAAGGTGAATCAATTTAAATGACCTTTATTCAAGCTTCATTGAAACAAATGAATAAGAGGATTTATCCCCCAGAAAATAAAGCGGAAATAAGAAAATAATGACTAAATAGCAAACTAAAGGAAAAATTCTAATTATATTGAAAGCGATTTGCCAGGGTTTCTTAGTTTAAAATTAGAACTAACTAAGAGTATGTTAAAACATGTATAAATTAAAGCTGAGCAAACACAATAAAACCACTTGGATAGCTAAGCTGCGAGTAGGATGTAGTGCAGTGCTTGCAGCTGAGAAATGGCTTTGCCTGTTTGCACCATTAACCTTCTAAAATTTAGTCCTCCTACCCTATGGATCAACTGTTTTAGAGATTAATTGGCTCTCTAATCCTGTGAAAACCTGGTTTTATATTTCTTGCATAGGACAGGACCCTAAATATTCTGTTGCAGAGCTAGGCAAAAAAGCAAGTAAGTGGTGTTTTAAAGGAGTCACAAGCAGCTGGTGTGGGGCTCAAGGGTCAGCGGGTCAGGGAAACCCTGCCATGGCGCACAGGACCCTCAGGCTGCCCTCGGGTTCCCTGGCTGTGCAGAGCAGGGGCACCTCGGAGCAGGTTTCAAGCACACAGACACCTGCTGTGCAGCCCCGGGGCCAGCCTGGGTGCAGCAGCACCCCTCGCAGCCCCTGGGCACGCGCCCGGAGCCCTTGCTGCTGGCGGCCAGGTAAACGCTGCTTCTGAGCACGCTGAACGTCATCAGCCCTGCAACGATGGGCAGAATTTTATGTGTTTTTTCTTCTAAAAATATTTTTCATATGTTTAACAAAACAAACCCTTTAACATAAACTGTATATGCAGTTCTCCTGGTGCCTTTTGTTTTGTTTGTTTGTTTAACTTAAAGCTTTGCATCTTTTTGGTATGGTGATCAACCAACTAAAATTGTTAATTACATGGTGATAAATTTCTGCCAGTGTACAGATCCTAGGGTAATAGATCTAAGTGAAGTGATGGAATTTGGCAGCTTTCCTTTCCTAGCAAGATTATGGCAGTTGCTCCTAAATCTATCGATCCGGTGAGACAGTAATTAGGTAATTTAATGAGAAACAAAGGATTTTTAGTCTGCAGAATTTACGGTACTAACAAGACAGGTTATTATTGGAAGCTATTTCTGATAAAAACACTTCCATCAACCAACAAGAATATTGTCCCTTGATTAAAAAAAAGGGAGCATCGTTTATTGTTATCGCTGCAGGGTTAGGCCACCGCGAGAAAATATCCTATACTTACGCTGGTGATGGCGACAGTTACAGAGTGTTTTGTTTTAAGAGCATTAATATGAATCGCCTTTGCAAACATGTTTTTGTAGGGTGCAACCATGTGCATGGATGGTTTTGGTTCAGTGTGTTAATTATTTCCCCACGAGTGAGGCAATTTCTGCTGGTCCCTGACTGCTGTGGCTGCCAGGTAGCTGCCGGGGACAGCGCGGCAGGCAGGGGAAATAAGGCTTCGAATTGGAAAATGTGCCCAAGCAGTATTGGTTTCAGCTGAGGGGTTCAGTACAAGCTGAATGTACAGGAAAACTGTGTTGAACTCGCATGATACTGGAGACTGTCTTTGCCATATCTCTAAGAACAACTAATTGATCCGAAGCAACATCCTAAGCCTGGCACTTAATTTAACTCCATGGAGACGCAGAAGCTCTGCTGGTAGCAGAGACAAGCAAAGAAACCAAAACTCTGCTCAATAAAAGAGCAGATCAAATAAAGCTAACCCGGAGCTGACTAAATGAAACATGCAGTTCATCCGCTTGTGCTGCGCAGGGGCAGATACAAAAGCAGACAGACACCCCTGGCCCAGATCCTGACTGTGCAAGGGGCCCCTGGTAAAGCAAACAGCCTGTGGAGCAGTGTCTCCTGCAGTCCTGAGAAATCAGAGCAGTAGCCAGGAGCTGTAAGGTCATCTCCACATGATTTACATGATGGGAAATAGATACCAAGTGACTGTGGCCTTTGCTTTTGTAGGTTGTGGCTGCAGCACGTGCTAACCTCAAGCTGTGAGCGAAGATGCAGTGCCAGACGGTAACACCACTCCTCTCTGCAGTTGTCTCTGATTCAGGCTTTCACTACAAACTTCACGGCTCCTCCTGTGGGTGATATTGCTTATTCTCCAGCACCTGTTTTGCAAATAGTCTGAAGACTTCAGATGGCTATGCGGAAGAAATGTGAAGGTGAGAAATACTTTGTGGCAAAGCTTTTCTTATGGCATAAATATTTAGAGAGGCACAAACTTCCTGAGGTGCTTATTCAAAAGTATCTTCTGTTCACTGCGAGCTCCAGAATCACTGCATAATATCCCCATCATACAAGTAGTAAGTCAGTTTACACATAAATATAAGAAGTTTGTCTCTTGTATTTATCTTTGCTTACGTAAAATAGACATTTGACTATAAAAATATTGTGATTAATTTGGGGAATTAGTTGGCTGAGTACTTAAACAATTCTCCTACCAGAGAAATAAGAAGTATTTAACTAAAGGAAGAGTCAATGTCTTCTCTGAGGATACTTTAAAAGATTATTTAAATCTTATAAATATTTAAGGGCTTGCATAGAAGGTAATAGATTTTAAAGAAAAAAAACAAAACAACGATGTATTTATGAGAAATACCATCTTATCTTCTACAAAACCAATTAAATAAGAGAGCAAATCCTGTGTGGTGATTGTGTTTTGAAATTTACCTCTGTTGAACTAGAGCATATCTCTGGTGAGATACAACTGGGATTTTGTTGAAAATAACACGGACATATTTCAGCTTAAGTAGGTAGAGCTGCTGCTGTAGGAGCATCGCACGGCCCTAAAGAACCGATGTGAAGGTCCATGTTCCTCAGCCTTCCTTTTCCTTGCTGCAAATCAAAGGCCCCAGCCAGTACCTGATTCCCACGCTTGTTTTAAACTGTGGTTTGCCTGAAGACGAGACCTTCATGGTCTAAAGAATAGCCATGATGGTTCTGAGGGGGTTAAAGAAGAAACTCAAATCTGATTAACTTTGTTAATGAAATGACTCAGTGCAACCATTTCTTTCTTCCTGCTGCAGGTGACTGTGTGCTTAAGCGCATATTTACGCACGTACCTTGCAGTTGAAGGTGAGCACATAGTAAAGCGTGTGGAAAGGTGTTTGGTTAGGCAGGTCCTCACACGGTGTGTCTTGGCCACCCGTGAGGAAAGCTCCCTGATTTCTACAAAGCCCCAGCTCTCACAGAAATGAACCTGAACACCTTCCCCACCTGTCCTGTTTGGGTAAACACAAAAGAGTTTCATTATAGCTCTGTGTGCTGAAGGCACATTTTCCACTTGGTCATTAAGCTTGCTCATGAAGACAAGAACATCATTTGCACATATTTTGAAGACAGAATAGCAGTCTGATTTAATTTAATTCAATACAAAGCTGGTGTGCACCATGTCTAACTGAGAGGAGAAAAAATGTCCTTGTTACCGTAACCCTTGAACCTGTAGAAAGTTTAAGGTGACATGAAAGGTGTGGGTTGTTTTTTTTTGTTGTTGTTGTTAATGCTCTGCTTTATTCTCACAGAATGAGTTGACAAATGTTAAGATGAAATCTCAGCTGAAGGAGACTCTGCAGAAATACTGTCCCCCTAGCAACGCTGTTACTATGCACAAGGAGTATATAAAACCTCATTCCCCTAAAAGACTGTGTTTGAGAAGGAAATAAAATTTTATTTTATTTTTAAATAAAGATAAGGTGCTTGTAAATGTTTCACGTACCTCTAAATATACCCTAAGCACAATTTGAATAGAGGCAGGATTCATAATATAAACTCAGAATAAAGACTGCAGTACCAAAGCAAATAACTAGCGGAACCACAGATACAGATCTTTTCTGTGAAAAGCGTGTTTCCACCATTATGCGTGGGGAGAAACAGAGCATTTGAGTTTGATGCCAGAGAAATAGAAGTGAGGAGGACAATAGCATCCACAAAGGGTAGCTGCTATAATAATAGGAGAGGGCATTTGAATGGGGAAGGCTTGTGGCAGCTAGTTATCGCCCAGAAGAGGCCTAGACCCTGCAAAGGGAGATGGTTCACAAAAGACAGTCCTGCAAGAAAGCAAAGTGAATAGGAGAGGAAAATGAATCTTTTCAGTGGGCAGATGAAGGATGCACTCAGAAAAATGTGCCTCTAGAAATAAATCCTCTTTCTCTTTTCTCAGCAGCTTACTTAGGAACCAGAGCTTACAGAGTATTAATGATTGCAGCGAGTTAATGAATATGTGTTGTGTTGGTGCGGTTAACAATTGACTAGCAAGAAGCAGGCAGCATTTTTGAAAAATTCTGCTGTATCCTCCAAACTGTTGCTAAGGAAGAATCGTGTCACCAGGAATCTCTAAGCAAATTCTTTGAATACGTTGCTGTTAGTGATTGTATACTTTCTCTTTATTGCCTTAAGTGTTTGCGAATGGCTGGATGCTGCAGTGCACGTCTGTCACCTTGCTTATACAAACAGCTTCAATAAGATGCATACAGTTTATAGCCTTATACGTTTGGCCGCCAGAAACAAAGGTGTTCTTTTCTGTTCCAATAGCACAAATGGATGCAAAAACCAGACTGGACTGCTGAGAACTGTGGGTCACTCATGCTACAAAAACTCAGCTGGTATCCTGGGAAGAGGGATGGGACCCAAAGTCTGCGGTGCTCACAGGCTCTTGGGCACCCCCTCGCCAGGAAGCTTGCCGAGTCGGGCAGTGGCTGGCACAGTGAGTCATTTTGATGCTCAGCAATGGCCGTTCTGCACCCTTGCTCCCCAGGGAAGCCAGGGCCCAAGTCCCCAACAGCTGCACAGTAGGACCCTGGTCCTGCAGTGCCTGCTGCTGCCACCCCCCCACCGGGGACACGTCCCCAGCAGCCTTACCAGCTCCTGCCACGTCTCAGCAGCTCAGCCCCGCTGCAGAGCAACAGAAGGAAGACGAAGGTGCCTTTTTTTTCCTTCTAAAAAAGCCCATTTCCAGCAGCAACCGCTCTTGTAGCCTCTTTTACTTTCCCAGCTGAGCAGACCCAGTGCAGGTGCCACCCAGTGGAATTGTTTTGATTTTGTACACCCACGATCACGAGTCTTTCTGAAATGGCACTTTTCACGCTTGTGACAGAGGCTACCAATTATACTGCATCTTACATGGCAACTGTTTACAAGAAAATTACATTGTTTATATATTTTTGTTGCAGTTAACAAATTATCTTAAATGTCAAGTTGCTTGATAGAGAAATATGGGAGTTTACTGTATGCTTTAAAGCACTACAATTGTTGGTAAATGGCATTCAGCACAGAATTATAAACATTTAAACGTTTAGAAGGAAAATACTTTCCCAAAGGATTCATCTGACATCATAAACCATGAAAGTGAAGGCTTTGCAATTTATAAATGTCAGCAGCATAAAACCACCCAACTTCTGAGTGCAATTAGTCACGTGCAGTTAACGGTTTAACTAACAGTTGTGCTGTACTGCTATTGATTTCCTATTGCTTTCCTGAAATTAATTTGATAGCAGTTCATTTTTCATTAATTGTGTTGTGAGCCTTGTAGGGGTTTGGGAGCATGGAGGAGGTCAGCTCACGGACCGGACCCAGCAGTTTGCAGCATAATGGTGAAAAGTGAGCCACATCTGTCATTCTGCACGTAAGAGCCATCCGTAACCATCATCTCATCCCTGTCCTCACCGCTGTCTTCTGTGTCACCCTGGCAGCACTTTAGATCAGTTAGGGCTATTAGGCACTTAAAATAAAATCAGTGTTTTCAGGTTTCATACAGAGGTGCTGCCAGGCAGGGGCTGGGGCAGGTGCGTTTCCATACCCCTGGTTTCCTCCTGAGTCCCCTCTGTTAGTGCAGCCTGCACGTGCAGGTGCTCTGTGCTCCCCCCGCCCCGTCCCCGTCCCCAAACCCACGCGCTCCATGGCGAGCTGCCTGCTGCATTCAGCTGCTGCTTATCCAGGGGACGCCACCAGGACTTCGCTTTGGATCAAAGGTTTGGGTAAAGGAACCCAGTTTTTCAGGATCTAAAGGACAGGATACCCCTCCAGTGAGAGCTGCAATTTACCTGTGGTGGTCTGGCCAAGCCCCGGCGGGGCAGCGATCCCCTCTCACCCAATTCCCAGCGGGAACGACTGATCCACAGCATCTCAGCAGACCCCCATCGCAGGCCAAAGGCAGAAGGCCAGGGCTCCATGCCTGTCGCTTTGCTTCCTGCCACTGCGGCTTTGTGTTGCAACAGACGGGGCATGGCATGTTCCACAAGGTAAAGCTGTGTCAGTACTTCGTCCTTCTGATAGAAATCCTTATGTTTTCCACTTACAATGGTAAATCATTAATATTCGCTCTGGTCTTAGTAATAAACATCAGTCCAAATCTTCAGGAGTGCCACATTTGTGCTTTTGTCTGTATTCACCCTATTTAAATGGAGTAGTAAACAGGGGATAGACAAGTCACACAAAAAATTGCATTAGGAAACCATCACCCATCCCCGCATCATACTTTATACTTTCCAAGCCACTAGTGTCTTTCTGTACCTATCCAGCAGTGGGTCCCTAGTCAGTGCAGAGGGAGCTTCACTATTAATTATGATGATAATGTAGTATGATTTGCATTTGCTTCATACATATTACATATTTCACATGGATAACAAGGGGAACAGCGTAAATACCCAAAGAAATGGCTTAATGGGTTATAATACCTATGGGATTAATGGGATCCCAGAAAGAGAAAGAAAAACATATTTGTTGAGAAATATTTTGGGGAAGTCTGAAGCAAACAGAGCCTGAACAAAACTGACTGTAGAAACAGGAATTAGAACAGCCCCAAGAAGAGCACTGTTTCTGTATATTTCCTCTGAACTAACTTGCGATTTAGAAGATGAACATCCTATGCAGACTGACATTAAAAATGAGATTAAATAGAAGAAGGGAAAGGGGAAAGGAAGAAGAATTTCAGAATAAGGGAAAGGTGAAAATGTTGCATGGATTAAAACCAGTAAATTGGCACTCAAGTAGCAGTGACAGGGGTATGACAGATAAATTGAAGGAATATTTTTTCCCCAACAACAGAATAATTTCAAGCACATTTCACTATGTCTCTTATTTAATTATTTTTTTTTGATCATTACAGACTAAGACAATGACAGTGACAATTTTTCTTCAGCTTGGAGGACAGTCAGTGCTTGTGAAGGAAGATTGGTCTACAGCAACCCAAAGGCTGCAGACAGCTGATGCCAATTGGCTGGTCCCAGTCAAGTCCCTGCACTCCATGTGCCTTTTCTACAAAATGAAGATTGTATTTGTTACAGTTGTGATGAGGAATTAGCTCATAACTTCAAAGAGCTTAAATAACAGAAGTGCCCTGCCAGGGATACGTACTGTTATGGAGGAAGGAGATGGCTCATGCACCAAAGACTTCGAAACAGGAACCCCATCATCGTAAAGCATTATGGTAAGGAAGGGTGTTGTTTTCTAGCTTCTCTTCTCTAAGTGTTTACATGGGATAGCATCTCATATATTAGATAGCATTTCATTATCTTTCATAGTAATGCTCAAGTCGTGTATCATATTTTCTAATAAATCTTAAATTTGTGTAAATCTTAATAAATATTTTCTAATAAATCTTAAATCTAATAAATTTAAATTCAGCATTGGATACACAGGGCTACATCCTTCACATGTTTTTTTCTGCAGTTTATCAAAATGAAACATGACATCTACTGTAAATGATATTCCCATTTAGTGCTTAATGATACATCTGCTTCCCATCATACACAAATTCTGATGGTTTGCTAAACAGATATTTTGTTTAGTGACAACGTATATGCCAAACTGAAGGTTCGTTAGCTTCAGACTATCAACAGTGGAAGCTGGTGTAATTACAAGTTAAGTCTATGAGGTAAAATGGCTTAGTTATTACAACAGGAAAAAACCAAAAAAGTTTACAAATATTGGATTTAACATTGTGCTGACTTCTGGAAAAAAGATCACTTTTAAAATTTGAAGAGCCATCAAGTACTGTTATTGCTTTCCACTCAACAGTGGAAAAACGGTGCTCTGCCAACAGTAGCTTGACCCAGAAGCTACCGCTATTGGGATGGAAAATGTAAGAGAGAGCATAGTATCTTTTTGTTAGCTTCTGGTGTACTTGATAAGCCTTGTGGACACAGTCAGAATTTCACGGGATTCAGGGGCAAAAGAGCATAGAAAAGCCTATTGCTCCACCCCCCCGCACCCCCCGGCCTGTGCCCTATTTAGCAGTCTCTAGGCTGGGGAGCACCCTCTAATGTTCAATATGAAACTCAGCAGGGTTAAGTACCAGAGATTTGGACACCCCATTTCCAAGTGTTTTTTGATGGCAGAACATGCAAATTTTGGCAGACCTACAGCAAGGTTATTTTTGAAAGTTAAGGTGTGGGAAAAAAAGGTTAAAAGCAGTTTATTCATTTCTGTCTTTATATTTTCTTCTTTTTCTGTCTTATACTCTAGTCTTTTTTAAAGAAAGTTTCTGAATTGTGACAGAATCAGTGGGAGTCTCAGTGGTGTAAATTAGCTCTTAACTACACCGAGGCAATAATCTGAAGGAATTAAATGTACACATTTCTGTTGTCATGCATACTTAGTAAAAAAGCACAGTCGTGATTGGTATCCTGACTGTACATCTGAGACACATTTTTTATCTTGTAATATCTTATATGAGCGGCGGTTGTAATTCATGGAGATTTTGATTCTGTGGACAATCACACTAAGTTGGCTCTGGAAAAGGGAGACCTAGACTTGTATGAATGAGGAAAAATAATTATTTTTCCTGATTTCAGTTACTTTCCAAGGGAGGCAATCAAAACTTTCTTTGAGCAAATCAGAAAGAACAGTACATAGGTCCATACTTAAAATCTGCTTCTCATGCACCATACCTAATATAGCTTTACATCGTGATAAATAGGGTGATTTTTATGAACTGATAATATGAGATTTCTATATAATTATTATAAATTGTTGGCATAGATAAATAATGATTTAAAAAAGAATCGCCACAGTAAAAGTCCATGCCATGACCCAAACTGGGATATGTTTCATACGTTTTCCTTTGACCAGCCGTAAATTAAAAAGCCAAGATGTATCTGATCCGGTTTCAGCACCAAGCCACTAAATCTCTTCAGTCCGAGTGTTTAAAAGCTCAATAATTAGAAGCCTCTTTCTATTGTTTGTTTCAGAGCCATCTGTCCTCACCCTGAGCTTGTCCCTGGAGACTCCATGTCCATAATTTCGGGACAGAACTCAAGGAGTTCCCCCTCCCCTGACATACGTTGCTTCCCTGACAAAAATCTGCAAACCACAGATAACCCAAAGTTAACTTCCATTTCCATTTTCAGCACCACACCTCCCTCAGCCAGGCCTTGCTTGATATCATCATCAGTTTTAGAGCTGCTTCATATGGTAGCAAATTTTCTATACCATTATGCACTTACATTTATTAAAAAGTTCCACTCTGATACCCCCGAAGTGGCTGCAGATGATTATAATCAGCGACGGTTGCAGGAATGGAAGCGCCAATACTGTAGCCACGTCCGATGCCCCAGACCCTCCTCGTTTACTCCAACGAAGATGACAGTTTACTTGCAGAGAGTGGGCACCTACGACTCTAGAAAAGAACATGTACTAAGGGAAATTAAGACGTATAGAAAGGGGGAAAAAAAAAAAAAAAGAATCTCCATTTTTCTCTCTGGAGAGAAGCTCTCCCCAGCTTTTGGCCAGGCTGTGTGCAGGGAAGGGGCATTGCCTCCCTTCTCCATTCCACTCATGCCGAAGCTCGAACTTAGGAGCAGATGGCTCTCTGGCTGTCACTCAAACCTCACCTGCACACTTCTCTGACAATGCATCGAGCTGTTAGAGGTTGACTGTGATCCCAAGCATCCCGGGGACATGGCCTTGTCAAAATAAAGTTGACCTCTAAATGACACTCCAAATATTAAGACATCTGAGATGCTACTGGGAGAAAGCAGAAAGTTGACTTAATGTGAGCTTTTCACCTGGATTTCCAGCCTTTGCCGTGCTCACATCGGGTTAAAGGAAGAATAAGAGGCAAATCATTATTTTTGATCTTACCTGTCACTCAGTGTATTTCCTCCTAAGAAAGCTGGTACCCAAGAGACACACCCCAGGTACCATTTTTTGGCACCTGTCCCAAAGGATAAGGTAGCAATCCATTACTATGAAAGATAGTTCAATATTTAACAAGAAATGTAGGTTTTTTACAATATTACCCATTTTCCAAGTGAAAACTCTACAGTCACTTGAGAAGATCATATCTATACCTTTCCCTAAAGCCTCCAGTCCTGCAGACTCCTCTTTCTGCAGCAATGATCCCTTTTTTATATTTATTTTTTTTTGACACCCCAGGAAAGCGGTTCTGGTGACTGCAGCTGTTTCTACACATCCCATCCTAGACTTGGGGCTAGACTGTCCTCCCTCCTGGACCACCAAAAGTGATGCTAATTTCCTCATGCTGCTTCTGCCTTTGTCTCCGTAGTGACACTGATGCTTTGGCTGTCACCTGGATGCCATCCCTCAGCCCTCCTCTCTCCTGCCACCGCTGCGGCCCCCGTTGCTGTGTGCCAGGGCACAGGGATGCTGCTTGGAGCTGAACCACCACGCTAAAGTTTCATTTGCCTTCATGTTCCGCTTGCTCTGCTCCAAACTGGTTTTGCTTCTCTCCTTCCAGTTTAGCTGCCAAACAAAGAAAAACAAACAAACAAACAAACAATAAAAAACATTCCTTGCCTTAGCCATACCCAATGTGATCCAAGGTCTTCACCTCTCCTTCCAGTTTAGCTGCCAAACAAAGAAAAACAAACAAACAAACAATAAAAAACATTCCTTGCCTTAGCCATACCCAACGTGATCCAAGGTCTTCACTGTGCTTCTCAGCCCTGTCCTGGAATTGCATGCAGCTCTCTGTCGTTATTAAAGGAAATTCACTTCACACGGACTAAATCTCCAACACAGGAGCAGAAGTAACATTAAAAACTGTTTGGCTGTGTAAAGCACTTGATGAAAGGCAAATGTAATGGCCAAATTGCCTTCCCTCATCTATATCCCTGCCTGGCCTGGCACAGACCCCATCGGGATGAATGGAAGGACTCCCACTGATGTCAGCGGGCTGGGGATCAGGCTCTTCATATCCGTGCTTTGAGGGGCTGAGCAAAAAGCACTTTGTACCAGACATAGCTAGGTGATTTTAATTGTGGCAGTGGAGTAAAACAGCACCGGCAGTGGCAGGATGGGAAAGGGAAAGCTAACAAGGGGCTGTGAAGTGCTGTGAGACAGGGGAACTGCCTGCCAGTGGAAATAACGAGTCTAGGAGATGTGTAAGTTTGGGGTTTTTTGAAAAGAAAATGTAAAGTGCCTCTGCTTCTCTGTGTCAGTGCAGTATTGACTTTTGTTAATGCATGGCTCACTGGACATGTGTCCTCCCTTACTGAGATGCAGTGGAGAACTGCGCTCCTCCCCAGCTCTCCTCATCCCTGGCCAGCAAAACCAGCTTCTGCTGGACAACAGTCCCAACCCCTGCTCTCAGGAGCAGAATTCAACTACCTTCTATCTGCCAGATGCACCTTTTCTCCTCTGAGCGACCTTCTCTCCCGCCTTCTCTGTGGTGAGAGCTTCCCTAGGGGTGCAGGGCAATTTCCTCCATCCACTCTCCTACGTGAATTGCTCCCATGTACTTTATCTCCAAGACCAGCCTCAGCGTGCTGCACGTAAGAAACGCCTGATGATACAGGGAGAACAAGCCTGAAGGATTAGCATGCGTTTCACGCCACGGGGAGTTGTAACTACTATAATTTTCCCACAGGACAGGAGATCCAGTCTATCCTGCTGCTTGATCCTTAAAATAGCTTCTTTATTTTTCTGTTTGCAAACTAGTTCAATTTTCTGAAGATTAAATTCTCTCTACATTAATGATGGAGGCAATCAGCTTTCTTACAAGAAGTTTCTTTAACATTTCCCTCAGCTACAAACAAATCTAAGCTTTGAGAAGTTGTATTTTAGCACGAATGCCTGGGAGTTTGAAACGCTCATGCTTTTACTGGTATTACAGGTCACTGCCCTTCTCAGCATTTACCAAAGCTGAAACACTAAATAGCTTGTTATTTCTATTTAGAAATGTGTCTATGCTTGCACCCGCTAGTAACCTCAGTGTAGCAAAGAAAGATTAAACATTCAAGTAATTTAGCTTAGTTCCAGTTCATTTTCAATTAACAGGAGAAAATCCTCTCAGACATAATAGGCTATTTTAGGTTTGGGTTTAGTTTATTTGTCTGACAAAAGTAAGCATTTAGGCTTACAAGTTAAAATCACTAATGCTGTTAAAAATATAGATTATTAAAATAAAAAGAAATAATAAAGAAAAAATAATAGAAAATTAAAATACTGCTTTCAAAGGTATTTTCCCTTTCAGAATATTTTTAAAGTAGTAAATACCCCAGAATGAATACAGTACAAAACATTTCAGGGAAGAAATTGTAGTGTTGTTATATAAGGGTTTATTTCCTAACCTTTCTATATGTTTTTTTACTGTACTTAGAATGTAAAACCCGCTCCTGCCCAATTTATCGATGTCAGCTTGTCTTTTCTGATATTACTCTTGGCTGTTACCTGTGTTGAGCGGGGAAGGTTTACCCAGATACCCACCTTGCTGAACATATTAGGCAAGAAGGTGTTTTCTGAAGATGTCTTCTTGACTTTACAGGCAAGGGCAATATGGGTCTGGGGAAATTAGAAGGTTGGCTGGACAATGTTTCCCATTGAGGTTGAACACTGTGTGATCAAACAAAAATTACAAAATAGTTTCATCAAAAAAGGATGTTAATTATTAGGAAAGACAAAGTTTCCTCTTTGTGTGTCAAATGAGGTCCAGCAGTTTCCATGGGTAGAAGATCGAAAAGTGTAAGGGTGAAGAAGAGAGCAGACATACCTCAGGATTCTTGGGTCAAATCTCATATAGATGGGTACATCTGAAAACTCACACATCTCAGCTGTGCTGGTTCCGATTTTTATACTGAGGAATTATTTTTCCCAAATGACTTTCTGCCCAAATCAGTAAGACCTCAGACTAGAACTTCCTACTCCACCTGCACCCTCAAGCTGCTAACTTTTATGCTTTATGTGTTTCTTGTGTTACTCCCTGTCTGAAAAGTTATAAGCCCATCAATATTTATTTTTTTTCATCGAATCAGTTAGTTTCCCATAGCAGGACAGAAGCTGTGGATGGGTACATACCAGTAAGCTGCACTGGGAAAAGTGGAACGGAATAAAGGGGACAAGAAAAATACAAAGAAAAATGCAGAAAATCCTAGAGTATTTTTAAGCTGCCTGGTGCACCTTTGATGTAAAGCAAGAGCTCTGGTAAGGAATAACGAGGAAGTTAGAGGTGCAAGGGATCAGCAGTGCAGTGGACACTGCATCTGAGAGAAATGCAGGAAAAAAACAGTACCGCTGTTTTCAAGCATCATAGTTACCTCTTCTCCAGCAGTTCTGGCTGAGCAAATGTTTCCTCTTGCCCTCACCTGGTGACAGAAGGAAAACGTGTGTATCCAGCTCCTCAGAGACATCAATGCTTCAGTTCCAGGGCAACCTGTGTTTAGAAAATCAATTGGAGTGAAAAGGAGACTGATAAACATTTAAGAGCAGTGGGAAGCTAATGATCCTTTTACAGTCCAAAGACACCACAATCATTGCAAGCTTTACAGAAGACTGAGAACAGCAGCTCCTACCCCGAGCACACGTGGGAAACCTCTCGCCTCTCTGGGGACTGGGTGCTGCCACAAGGCAGGGCGCCACCACGAAGCTCTACCAGCGGGAGACGCAGGACAGCCACCATCCTGGGCTAAAGGCAAGGTCCGCTTGGTGCCGTGTTTAAGTTAAACTGAGACATCTTTTCATTTCCGTAAGATATTTTAGTCCTTTTAAGGTCTTTATTTTCTGACTCACCTGGACGTTATTTTGGCACCTTTGTACTTTGCCATCCCCCATTACAAAGTGGAAAGAAGAGCCAGGAAAATAACTGCCCTGGGGCCTGACTGGCTACATCTAGGCAAAAAACCCTCTTGCATGGTGGCGTTTCCCATGGAAAGATGCCTCGGTGCCTTGTAACTCAGCCTCTGCCCTCGCCTCCCGACTCCTGGCATCCCCAGGCCGGGCACTGGTAAGGGAGCGCCGGCAGGGCTCAGCCGTGGAGCTGCCGGGTCCCAGCCAGCTCTGCCTGCCAGAAAGCTGCAGAAACCCCAACTACTGACATTTAGCCAGCTTCCCATGACAGAAGTTTGCTTTTTCTTTCCTTCAGGAAACCTCTTTAGTCCTTTTCTTTTTTTCTTGGTTGTTACAGATTGATAAACCTCAGTTTGAATCACAGACTTCAGGATTCACCTGAGTCAGAAATTTTCCTCTAGTTCTCTAATTTTATCCACGTGGATTTTTATGTTTTCCACTTGTCCTGCATAATTTATCTCCTATATTCTTCCACCCCACTTCTGTTTCCCTTGTGACTGGTCTCTTAGCACATTGCCCTTCCACCTTCCTAAAAATAAAAAGTCTTAATTTTCCTACGGATTGCTCTGCCACCCACCACTGCGATTTATAAAGACCTGTCACCACATTCAAACGCCAATCTTCCTTGGTGAGCAAATACCGTTTGTTGGTGCTCTATGTCTTCCTGAAACCTCAGATTCTGCACTAGATCTGACAGACCCAGGCTAGTACAGGAAAATTTTGAAGTCAAAATTGGATGGATGGGATTGGAATTAGGCAGCATCTTCCTGGCACTGTTTTTTCTTTTTGTTAAACCAGAAAAAGCACTGATGTACTTAGCCCAAAAGGAACTTTGTGTTATTGATTTCAAAGAGCACCAAATATTAATTCAAAGCCTGAGTACTAAAATGCCCCATTCTTGGTCAAAATATTTCCATTTAGTAGCTTTTTTACACAGCGATAGTTAGCTGGGGCTTTTTTGCTGCCCCCTGCTCGCCCCACAATGCACATAACTTAGAGATACAGTTTATGCAGGTACCATGCTAGTCTTCAAAACACAGAATTAATAGGAAGTTAATCTATCCTAATGCTGAAACAATCTCTTTTGTTTTTTTACTGACTGAATAAAGACAGATTCCTAGAAATTGCTCTCTGCAAAATAAACAGTTGCGTTTAAGGACATTTGTCACTCTTTAAACACGTGGGTCTTAGAAACTGTGGGTAAGGTTACGGTGTCATACCACTGTTCTCTGTGCTTCTGACATAAATTAAGGTTTAAGTACCAGGTTATTTTAAGCAGCGATCAGACTGAACTAGAAGTCATGACTGATGTGGTTTGTCTTTCCTAATCAGAAAAAAAATCCTATGAAAATCACCACTGCAAAGCCCCGGTGTTCTGGCTTTGAAAGGAAACAAAATGACTTGTCAGCAAAGACAGGCATCTCAGCACAACCACTTTCATCTACAAAACTGCAAATGGCGTGATGGAGCGGGTACGGCTCTGAAGCAAAGTGTACCCGGAGAGGCCGTCCCGCACAGCTGTGTTGTGCTTAGTCCAGAGCCCAGCTACTGGGCCTGGGCCAGTTGTTTTCACTTACAGATTCTTTTAAAAAAAACAACTCAACTCTGAGATAATAATCTTAATTTTTTCATTTATAAGAGGATTTTCTATGATTTTCTGGTTGTTTGTCTCACTTTAAACTTCCTACTGAGTATCCATCCTTTGCCCTCTATTAGATTTTGTCTGCACACAGATTGCTTTTTCATTGAAATTTATTCAATTTCCTTACCAGTTTTAGGAGAAGAGACTTGAGGTTTTCTCTTACCTGGTAAAGGAAGTTCAAGATGGAAAATGTTTGAGTCAAACACAGCTCTTTTGTATAGAAGAATTAGAGTCTGATGTTTCTCTTGATGCTGGAAGAAATGAAAAGTCTTTGAAGTAACTCCATCAAAGTCAACAAGCACACAGTAATAATAATAAAAAAAAGCTGTTTATGTCTTCGTTTTTGTTTGCTTCTTGCCTTAATCTGAAAAAAAAAAATCATCTGAATTATGATTGTTCTTTGTGTGTGTGAGGCATGACAAATACATTCAAAAATGTAGACCAAATACAGTTCTGATAAAAAATTCAGGATTATTTCCCTTTGTTTTCATGGGCTGAGTTTCAGCTTTTCGTTTTGATTTTTTCAGAATTCACATTTACCAGTGTGGGCTATTTTACTTGGTTTATTAATATTTTTCATATGAACAGAAGTGACAGAAGTTCTGCTGCACTTTTGACATTTAGAATTGAAAACATATAATGAGTCAAAATAAATGAAGCTCACAAGTTTCTCTCCATTATTGTTTTTAATGACATAACTGTGAGTCATAACTTTGAAGCAATGGTGAGTTATAAATTTGATGCAGTGACTGTAAGAAACACATGAGTAAAGGGGAAAAATCTCACATAGGAAATTAAACTCAGAAGAGAACTGAATTAACTAAAATGAATTAACTGTTTTTCCTGAGATTAGATTAATTTTCACAGAAAGAAATGGCAAGTGATTTCAAGTGTATGAATACAATGATAAAAGTGGAATATCGGTGTTCATTCAGAAAAAAAAGATCAGGCTATTTAAAGCCTGAGGGGTTTGGATTTTTTTTTAATTATGCAAAATTAAATTACAATGATTATGTTGAGAAGAATAAAAGCATGAACAAGGCACGCATTTTGGCAGGGGTGGAATGTAGCTGTGCCAGAATTTCTGCACATAAAGATCATACAAGCAAATTTTAAATGGAGGGAAAAAGTCAAAGCGAGCTCCCTGGGCGCATGGCGCAAGCACTGGCCAGCCCAGCGCAGGGCAGAGCGACTTGAACGCTGGGCTCGATGCTGCCAGCGCTCCCGCCGTGCCCCTTCCCACGTCTGCAAGGTTCAGCCCCAGTTTGGGTTCTCCCTCAGTTTTGGTTTGCTGGTCGGGCCTTTCCTTTCCTTTCTTTGCTACTTATGTGCTTACTGTTAAGCAGGCAGCAAGCATCTGGAGCAGACTCCTCAGTGCCTTCTGGCACCTCTGTGGAGGGTCGCCCCAGACTTCCACTGGTGGAACACAAATTTCCTTCCCTGTGCCATTGCAGGGACAACCTTCCTGCCTCACAGGGCTGGGGAAGTTTTTCTAAAGTCTACCACGAGCAGCAAATTACCCCCAACACGCTATTTTCAAGGCTTTACAAACAATGTGGGTTTTGTGACCAGAAGAAAGGTGTTCCAGGTATCCTGTGAATTCACATACGCACTGAGCAAGCGCTTTCCCACGGTCCCTCCTGACTTTTGACTTTGTCTTGTATTACCCCTGAGAGCAGCTATCAAAGCGTTTCTGCCGTGGCAAGGTGCCAGCGAGGACCCTCCCAGGCACCAGCAGGAAGGTTACCTGCTGTCCCGGCCGAGGACCTGCCTTCTCCTGCCTGCAGAGAGAGGGAGGCGGCAGCCGAAGCCGGGGTGCAGGATCCATGCCAGGGCTCCGGGCTGGCCTCGTGGCACGCTGGCCAGCACCAGGAGCAACTCTGCAGCCAGCGTGATGGAGGACAGATTGAGAGAGATTCCCCCCCTGTTTAAACTATAGAAAATATTATTCATCCAGATAAATCCTAAATGTACTCTTAGAAAAAGCCTGAGGAAAAGCATAGGTAGGGAGAAGAGAAGCAACGGAAATAGCAGTAGGTGATGTAATGGCCTAAAATCATGAGGGACCAGACAGCGGGGTGCCAGCGGGCACGTTTACATTGGCCATACCTTCATTTCTGAGGAATCTGTCCCTCTTCAGGGCTCGGCAACACTTGTAGCGCTTGCCATGCTGACCTAAATCAAACTGACTAGAGAAGTCAGTTTGCTTTAGTTTGGGTAGGGAGAAGGGACACATTTTTGCATCACGAATCTCTTCAGGGATCTGAATTATCTTTGTTTCCTTGCAGTCGTAAGAAATATGTGTTCATCCCCTATGCCTGTGCATGGTTAGTGGCTCCTGGGGGAAGGAAAAAGACGCTATCCTTGTTGCCTGGCGAGCATTTTAGGCGTCCCCAGAGGTGCTCCACTTCTGTGCATCCTCAGGAGGGCAACCACCACGCGAGCACAGGCGAATCAGTCAAAGACACTGTTCAAAGGGAGGTGAACATTGCAAATGATCGTGTCATCATCGCACACAAGTCCTAGAGCAGATTTTGCCGGGAAGATGCAAACATTACAGCTTTTGGAAGGAAATAGAGCCACAAAGCAGGCACAGTGAATACAAACACGGCCCCAGTCCTGCAGCCGGGGTGACGGCGCAGCAGGAGCAGGAGGGAAAGTGCAAGTCGCATTACTTCTTCTAAAGAAATATTTAATCTAAAGGAAAAGGAGGAGGCGGAAATGTCAAGGAAGCATCGTTTAATTATGATAGGGGGAAAGATTATAGGTATATCAGCATGGAAGATGTAAAACCTATTTTGCAAAAGGGATTATTAAAAATTTGATTTCAAGTACAGAAATGTTAAAAAGCCTCTCCCATTTCAAGATTCTCTGTAAACAAACTGAGAGCAAGTCTTGTTTAAGAGCATCATATTTAAGTGCAATATCACTGAAATGAGCTTGATTTCTAAAAATATAAAGGATAATAAAGCAATTAAAAAAAACCCCCAACAATCTCTTAACCCCAAATAGACCTAATAATTTCAAATTACGGCTTTCTACATCACCTTTCTGCCCCGTCCTCCAGTTTTGATATCAGTGACATATTTGCAAAGGCTATGGAGACCTCAGTGAAATTACCTCTGATCAAAACAAAGGCTTCCCAGGCTTTCTGGGTCTCGCTCCATCCGTGGCGGTAACCAGACATTAAAAATAGACTGTGCCCTTTCACTCTCCCTCTCGCTAACTAAAACGCAATCGATACCTCATCATCCTTTCTTCTGCGCAGCAGCCCACAGGTTATTTAGCTTCAAAACACTGCTATTGAGACAGCCACTGGCAAAGGAAGCTGCAGGATTGTCCTGCACTGATGCGATTCTCTCCCTAATGTGGTGGCTGGGAAAACAGGTTACCTCCATCTCTTGTGCCACATTCAAATTGCATTCAAGCCTTTATCAATTCCTTCCTTTCTGTCCTGCAATTGTTTTCTTTTGTTGTGGGAACCAAAGAGGCTCAATACTCCTTTAATAATCTCTCACTGAAGATTTCTAGGAGCAGCTCATGTCTGAGAGGATCTCCTGGTGGGATCTCCTCAGCAGATCACTGCCAGGGCTGTGGCAAAAGGATTTCGGGGCTGCGTGCCTCCTGCTTTGTGCTCAGACTCGTTTCAGAAAGTTTTTGGTGATCAACCTTCACCGAACCTAAGCGTTAATTTTTGTGGTGTGGGGCTCAGTAGCATGCAGATTGTTGTGTGTAGCTAGAAACAAAAGGCAGGCACCCCTCCTGAATGGCTCACCCTTGCCTGGTCTTTTCAGTTTGGGAATCAAGAAGGAATTTCACCGGTGCGCTCCTGCTGAGGCTGATTCAAGCTCTTTGAAAATGCTGCAAGATTATTCCCTAAAGACCAGCTTTGTTGTGCTCCACCGTCACAAAGAAGTGGCGTTTCTGATGTTGGGTGCTATCAATCACACTTTCTGGCGGTTTCTGTGTTCTCCAAAACACCTGCAGAAGAGGCTCCTCTGGCAGTGACCTCTGCAGGTCACTTCTTGTCTGCGGTGTGAAATGTACTTGTAAGCTGCACAGCGCAGAAGCATAAACTCATGCTTAGAGAGCCTCAAAGTTTGCACGATGGCATTATCATGCTCTGCGAAGCTGTTGGCAACTGCCAAATGCATTTCATTTATATTGAAGTCTGAGAAAAACATAATTAGCACCTCATATTAAAAAGCAAGCAGTGTGCTGTTGACAACAAGCCAGGAAGTTGATAAACAGAACTTCCTCAAATTAAGTTTTCCTGAAAAACCTAGATGAGGACATAAATTCTGAAAAGGACGGCGTTAGCAGCTGTGCAGCGCAGCCACAATTAAACTCCAAACCCTAATGTTATTGCTTGCTTTTATAATACATCTTTTCAGAAGGTTTTCAAATTATATCAAGCAAATATAATGTTTTGGGTGTGGGGCCTCTGGGCAAGGGATGCTTTGCTAAAATAAACACCACGCAGAAAAGAAGCATGCAAGTTGCTAAAAAGCTCCTGTGGTTCCAGAGCAGGTTGTCACCCATGTGTGCTGCGCAATTCAAAGGCCGGCGCCGCTTTGGGTTTGTAGCTACGTGGAAATGTAGCTTTTCAACACTGAGATCCCTTTAGCAGGTAGAGCACAATTACAAAGAGGAAAAGAAGTGAACCCATACGTTACACAGCCTCAGGCCTGACACGTGCTGTTCCTAGACCTCTTGTCGATGTGGCACAACCTTCACACACCCCACATTTTCTTCGGGGCTTATCCCAAGAAAGTCACGGTGCGACCTTCCACCATCTTCTCTGCTTCCTCCTCTCGTCCTTCACCGCCCCGTCCCCCCACCTGCATAAGCTGGGCTTTCTTCCCCCGCACATACCTCTCCCTCCTCCTACAACTTAGTAACTGTTTCTCTCTAATTCTGTTTATTCTTTGGTGTTCATATCCTTCTACTTTATTAGTCCTTTTCTCATTGTGCAGATTTATGTGATGCTGTAGCAGCTTCCAGGTAATTTTAATGTATTGTCTGCCAAGCTTTCCTTAATAAATATTAAAAGACACACACATGTACGCTCAGAAACCTGAGAGAAGCTGATTTCTAGAAGCACACCAGAAGGCTGCCTGTATTTTTTGGCTTAGTCCCAAATGCTACCCCCAGTTCCACCAACATAAGATTATAGTGGGTGCAGCTGCTTTTGGTGATGCCAACTGCCCTGGCAGGAGGGCACAGTTCTTCTGAAAGCGACAGGTGAAATGAGTAAGAGAAATATCAAGAAAAGAAACTCCCATTACCATTAAATGCGATGATTTGTGTGGGTATCTGTACCTGGTATCACAGTGCAGCTCAGCAGAGATTGCACAGGATTGTCTGCTGGCAGCCTGTGCGAAGGGTGAAGAAGGATTTTTCATTTCATGCATCATTTGCAACTACCTTCAATAATTCAGCAAAGTCAATACATATCCTTGATGCAGAGTTAAGAGAAAAACCCTGAAGCAAACAGACAAAAGTAAGTAATCCAGAGAGTGACCAAGCATAGTTAAATCCTTTTTTCTCTTTCTCCCCCTTGTCTCCCCCCTGCCCTGCTTTGGCTACATCCTACATGAGGACATGTAGTTGTTTGCATAGAGTTCATTACAGTCATGGAAACTCCTTGAAATAAATACACTGGGAACCGACCCCTCTGCACCTCAGATTTCAAGGGATTTTGTAGTGTCTGTGTTTGCTCAGACCATTCAGTGTTCGAACTGCTCATTGCCCCGTGGTAGAGACCACAGAGCGGCCATGGGAGAACATTTAATCCCCAACAGCAAGAAGAAACTGTCATTTAGATGTGTGACTTTGCCCTGACCTCTGCTTCCCAAAATGGAGAGGAAAAAATGGGTAATACAGAAACTAGAAATCACTGCAGAATGACCCCATAGCCCACAGGCCGAGGTCAGACAAGTGAGGACTGACTTTGTCGGGATGACAAAAGCTCCAGATTTGATACACGTCCTACTCCACACGTGACAAATTCTGACTCTGAGGGTGGGCATGCCACGTAGCCATCCCAGGGCAGGCAAAGGGCTGAATCGACAAACCAGACCCTCCTTGTGAGACAAAGCACTTCTTTATCCTCCGGGGATTATTTTTTATTTTATTTTTATTTTTATTTTATTTAGGAATGTGACCTTCAGCTTACTGTAGCATCAAGTAAATGGATAAAGTCTTGTGACCTCGACAGACTGCATGGCTCTGCTGAGAAAATGGTTAATGTGGCAGACTTGAGGGAGATGATCATTCCATGAGCAAGGCAAGTCTAGAAGCCCCACAAAACCCCTGCAGAGAAGAGGAGGAGTGTGCCTGGGACACACATTTGGCCATGGGGTCAGCAGGCTGGTAAGTACAACTTTTCCTGACAGCATCTTGCTCGAGAGCCAGGGGTGGTTGTTTTGGGGACTAGACAACAGGAGTCTAGTCATTTGCTAGAACATTTGCTCCCATGCTGCTGGATGACTGGGCCGCATCCTGCGGTAACACCTATTACTTGCAGAAGTAACTGTCTCTTTTTCCACGCTGTTCCTCTCGGACATGGCACCGGGTTGGCAGTGCCAGCCAGCCTTGCAGATGTGCTGACCTGCTCTTCAGTGTTTGGAAGCCTGGACTGTAAATGGAAGAGCCACAAAAGCCACTGCTATGTGGGCAGAAGAGCAAACTTTCTTACTCATCACAGAATCCCTCAATTATTAATGGCTTTCAGTCTCAACCTGCTTCCCAGACACTGCTCGTAAAGCCAGTTCAGAGCAGCCTCACGTGTGAGGCAGCAAAGGCGTTCGCCGCTGGGGCAACACGGGGGCAGCTGGGTGAATCACTGCACACAAGAGGCGAGCTGGACTCGGACACTGCTGGAGGAAAGACTCTTGGAGAAGAGTGTAGGCAGTGTTCTGGGGGTTAATTTTTCTCCAAGTTTTCTTTGGAGAGAGGTTTTTCTTTCCTGTGAAGAATTCAAATTTCTTTCAGCTCCTGCTCCGTCCTCTTGCTCCAGCAGAACACAGCACACACATTTCATTTCCTTTCCTGCCTAGTGGGATGCTGAGGAGATGTGATCTCTGAATTGGTATACGTTTCAGCTGGCCCATATTTGCAGCAAAATTTATGACACATGCCAGTGCCTCCGCTGGTTGATTGGATACGGCCAGGGAAATGGAGAAAGCCTCAACTCGCTGAGCTTCAAAAAATGAACTTCACTTAAATGATGTATTGTTGTTTTTCAGCAGAAAGGAACACCTGGCTTGTACAGTGGGGAAGAGGAACAAAATGCAACATTCATAAAAATGACTGAAAAGGGACTGGAGAATATGGTTATTTTTGCTTCCACGTGACAGAACGTGCCACAGAACAGTGTTTGCAATTATAATCTGGCTGCTTTCGTTTGCCGTGATTGCATTGCTATGTCCACTAATTCAGTTTTAATCTTCATTAACATCTCCTGTACTTTACAGAACAGATTCAGACTGTCTGATGCTTCCCATGTCACTTGGAAGAAGCATTAGGAAATTATTATTGCTTTTCTTATGACACTAGATAATGACTTCTTCAGACATAAAAGTAATTTATATTGTATGAGTGAGATTCTGGTTTTGCTTATCCCACTGTACATCTTCAGTGCAGATGTGTTGGCTGTATTCTGAGATAAGTGAGAGTAGAAATGACTCCAGAAAAGAAAGATTCTTGCACGTAGCTTCAGTGCAAAAAAAGATTTGCAAATATTTTTTAGGTAGCTTAGAGTTTAGAACGGTGAATAGGGAGCACACGTTTAATTCAGCTAAAATAAGAGTTAACTCAGATTGTGACTGGGTGGAGAGAAGCAGGGAGGCACGGGAGGAGGGCAAATGACCGGAGAGGACCCAGAGGCAATCCTTTACCTATTGAGCTACAACAGAGTGTACAAAATGCCAAGTCTGCATGTGTGTGCATGTGTCTGCAGGATAGACAAGATCTAGATTTACGTACACATTCATAAAAGAAAAATATAAATCAAGGGATAAACTTTTAGCAACAGGATATATAATGCTACAACACGCACTAATTTCCTTTTTCCTCAATGCCACAGAAAAGTGAAGCCTGTAGCAAATTCAGCGCAAAGATATAGACAGACCAGCTCTTTTTGAGCAAGTAAACAAACACAGCTGACACTGACTCTTATTTACATGGACACACCTGCACTCTGCACCGAGCAGTAAAAATTTTGAGTAGTTTTAGTGCTTGATAAGTGTGTTATAAGGTCTGAGCACAAACAGGGATGAGGTTCCGGGGAGAGCAGAGGTTCCTTATGGCTTTCTGTTACGGGCGTGCAGATAAATGGCTCTGCATCTGAGTGCTGATACAGAGCTACTACCTGGGAGCGTTAATAGAGTTAGCACCTAGCAAGCCTAATTGCAAATGAGAAGCTCCACCTAACTGGTCCAGCAATATTAATATAATCAAAGTATACCCATTTTCACTGGGACAATGTGATGCCCATTTTGGTCTGTATTGTTCCTGGAGATATCATTGGAGACTGTTCTTGGGAAGCAGAATCCATTATGATGTATATCTTTTAAAGAATAATTACTTGCCAGTAAGTGTTGGTCCCAGAAGAAATATATTCGGAATTGATTAGCACTCAACCACCGATCCCTCCATAGAACTGGGGAGTCCTGTAATACCTTTCATAACTTTTCAATTAGCTTTTGATTTGGGAGCATTTTTGCCTCCTGCCACGGAGGGAATTGGCTGGCAGAGGGCAGCGAGCAGCGCAAGGAACCGTGCCCCCCCCCTCCCCCCCCGAAGCCACTGCTAACTACTAACTAAAACTACTAACACTGTGTTTTTCAAAATAATATGGAAATTAAACAGTGCTGCTAAATACATGCCATTGCATATGCCCCTTGGGTTTTTAAACACTTGGCATGTGGGTTCCTCAACATTCTGGCGCTTGGAGAAGGCACCGTCACTCCTGCAGAGATAGATCACTGATTACAAGCATTGCCGTGCATGCCTTCGGTTGGGTGATCTGCTAAATAAGAGCAATTCCTGAGACTGCAGTGGACAATCCCACCCTGTGCATTACTCTGCCACTCAGGATCAATCAGGAGGTGACCAAATCCCTGGCACTGAGCTGTGGGGCCAGTTACCTTCTGTGGTTACATGAGAGCAAATCGTACCAATACGGAAACCACAGGCAGTTTTAGAATGATCTGCCAACCACAAAATGAAATAAATTGGCTGGATTATTTATTCACAAAAAGGTAATTCCACCAATTTTACCACTTATTCTCCTCCCTCTCTAAATGGAAGCCTGGAAAAAATCAGTTGTCAATGTATGTATTTTTTGAGTAGTATTGTAGGAGAAATGATCATCGCAACATGCTGTCAACAACGTTATGGGAGCACCTTGCATTTTTATTTCAATAGAGGAAAGGAGCTGCTCATATGGAAATTACATAAAAATATAATAATGGTGATTTCTTAGTATTGTAGAGAAAGCCAAGAAAAGTACAAGAGGCAATTTGAAAATAGGATGCTAGGCACACTGCTTCCATCAAACCAAAGATTAATTGTTTAACAAAGGCCTGGTGGTCAGACCAACAATTATCTGCTGTTTCATCATAATAATTATAGCAAGCAATTGAAAAAAAAAAAAAAAATCTGTACCAGCAAAGAAAATTCCTTAACTGCTAATTCCAAAACAGTAGCCTGTTTCTGTCTTTTTGCAACAGCAACTTGGTATAGCAGCATTTTTAGCATAAATACTTGTTTCTTTCAAAAACAGTAACAAATCTTTCATTAACTCTGGGAGAGAACTAAAAAGGAGGACTACTATATTTTACTTTTATTTCTATCTCTGTTTTAGTTACAAGAGTTTGTAAAGTCCCTTTCAAATGTGAATAAGTTTGTCTAAATATCATGATTCCTTCCCCTGTCCTCCCTACGGTGTGGATGTGCCTAAGGATAAGAAAGGATGTGAGACTGGGAAAATATTGCCTACCAAACCATCTCAGGATGCTCTTTTATACAGACAGATTATCAGTACAGCATCTTTGAAAGCAGCTGCTCAATTTATTTTAAGTCAGGTTAATTTTGCTTCTGATGTCATTTACTGATAGTCTAGAAGCTTGTTTGCATTGGAAGGCAACTCTCCGGAGTGAAACGCGCAGAGAGCTGGGCTCCAGGGAATGCTTCAGCACGTGCTGGTGCCCTGGAGATGCTGGACCCGATCTGCATTTCGCCCTGCTAACTCACAGCTCACTTGTACAGATTCTCTCACGTTCTTCAGAAGAAAATATTTTCTGAGAATACTGAAAAATATGACCAAACCAGCAAAGCTGGTCAATATGAAAGGCTAAAAAAAATATAAATAACAAATAAAACCGACAGCAAGAGAGACTGACTCCCCATGTCCTTGCTCCCGAGCAGGAGTACCACCGTGCTGCCTCCTCCCGGGAGCTGCATCCCCCATCGCGGCTGGCTCGGAGGAAGGACCCGTGCCGGCCGCAGGCGAGGACCGGCCGCGGAGCTGTGCGGCACCCCTGGGTGACAGCGCTCTCAGGGGAGGACCCCGCGCTGGGTCAGTGCACCGTCTGCTGGGGGATGACTCATGTCTCTATGCCACTTGGTGCAAAATTAATGCTGCCAGTGCACAGCCCAGGGTCTTACTTAACTGTAATTCAAGTCTTATTTTCTCTGAAACCAAAAGATCATTTCCAGGAAAAAGCAAACTCAGCCCTTGGGGAAGCGACCTTCCTACAAGACACCTCCCAGACTTGAAGCTGCCAGCATGAGGGACACCTGCTGGGAAAGGACAAGGCGGGTGCTTTTGGCTTTTCCGAGTGTTGCAGTGGTGATGAAACACAAAACACAGAACCGACACTGCATTTAGCACGTATCGGCTGCACAGAACCTTGGAAAATAATTTTATAGGAACTGGCAAACAGCACTACCAACCCCGGTGAAAGGGCTGAAGTTTCTTTATCACTTCTTTTAGCTTATGGCCCTGGTACAGGTGCTCCCTGGGCACAGCCTTCCTCTTTCAGCTAACATGAGATCTGCAGAGGAGCAGAGAGGGAGGGGTTGGCAGGTCCCGTTACCTCCCTGCCGCGAGCAGAGCCACCCTGGGGACCCGGTGCCCCAGGATGCCACCAGCCACCCGTTCAGCGGGCTTCACCTGCCGGCCAAACAAATGACGAGGTGGGTGCATCGCGATCTCTGAAAGCAATGTAAACTTGGGGGTTTTTAGTAGCAAAGGTGTTGAAGATGTGTTTGAGGCGATGTGTGAGTGTTTTGTTAGAGGAAGGATGAAAAACTGGTAAAGGGGGGTACCACACAGTGGAAGCAGAAAAAACAACAAACTGTTTTGCTCAGAATGGGAAAACTATTGTTCCGCTTCTGTCACTGAACTAAGACCTCACTCCTGGAATAAAGGCACCTGCTTTCATTGCAAACACTAAAATCACAAGAGCTTGTCACAGCTCTGGGATCAGCAGATCCTTGTTTTTTCATGGCAGTTGTGCTCCCCAGCCCCTGCTGTGCCCTGTGCAGTTGAATTGTTCCTTGAATTACTAGTGCTTTCCCAAGTAAAAAAAAAAAAAAATTAAAAGTGCAATAATCAAGTTAACTTGTTCTACAAGCAGTGACACAAGGCTTTTTCTCTATTTGGCATTCAGCTTCACTGCCTAATTAATTAGCATTTGTACAGCACTTTGAAAATATGAAATGCTATTGAAGTGCTAAGTATTATTATTAATATTAGCAGCAGCACCATTTTGCTCTACTGAATGCTTTTTCCACCAGACTTGCTATGAAAAAAGCAGTCAAGCCAGCTGAACTGACGTGCTATAAACCTGAAATGCACTTTGAGCTTCTTCACCATATTTGATTACAGTGAGCCAAATGGCTGAAACATCTGCATAGCTGTGCAAATTTTTTTAATTATTAAAAAAAAATCAACCTCATATAGCAAAATTTGTTCTGAATCTGTCACTAAGGTAGATATATTTTGCTTTGCAGGACAATTTTTGGATTGTTTATGAAAAGGATTCTGAGATGCTGGAACGCTGAAGGCTACCTCATGTATGTATCCAAATGCGCGATCAAGAGAAAAAGCTGCTTCTGAGCTCTTGTAATTGTATCTTTCTCATTTACCACAGAAACTGCTGATAGTTAAAAGGCACAAACTTCTAAATAGGTAACTGATCCCTGTTGCCCTCAATTTAAAATATAGCTGTAACTTGTAAACGCAGGAGCTCCTGAGACAGATCTTTCTTGATTTACATTTTGGTAGCTGCTGGTTTTGGCAGTGGCAAGAGGTTATCTGGCCTTAACCTTCTGAATAGGTTTTATTTCAAAATCAATTACTTTTACCTTGTGCTGGCTATTTGATGCTCACATGCTTACTAACACGTGCATGGGTTAGTAGCTGCAGTCAACATTTCTTCACCTGGTTGCTTATAACTAACAGATTCTTATTTCTGAGCAAGCCAACTTGTTCTGCTCGAGGTAATTTGCAGTAGGCAAGAGCTAACTAGCACTTGGCTGCCTTAGGCCAAAGAGAGACTGCAAGTGACTGTAAGAACAGATCATTAACTTCTTGCAGTTCACGCCTCCTGATGGCCCCGGTAGCCGTCCAGAGAATGGGACACGTGCCCGAGCTGTGTCTCCATCGGTGCATGGGCTGACCTGGGGCGAAGCTGCCTGCAGAGGCGGCAAGCTGAAGCTGCCAGGCTTTGCACGGGAGCGGAGAGGGAACATGCTGGAAATCTTTTCTGACAGTCCTGCTACAGGAGTGGTACCCCCACTTCAAGATCTGCTTTCCTATCCCCGAGTCCATCCCTGCCCGTGTTCCGCAGCGGGAAGAGGAACCCATTGACCTGTGAGGGACGAGCCCTCGGAGCCCTGCCCAGCTCGTCTGCTGCTGCACCAGAAGGCACGAGGGGACAGCAGGGGTCGGAACGGGCACCACTTCGTTTGACATTTATGGCATGACCGTGTCTAAATATTCTGTTTATTGCGCCACAAGAATTTCCCTGTGTCTTGACCCCTACCCGATTGTGTATTAATCAAAATAAAAATAATCAAAGTTCAAGTTCATGCTTCTCAGTTCCCTCCTAACAGTAGCTGTTATTGCCATGCTGGTTGGAGAGGGGAGTTTCATAGTTGCAAGAAAGTAATAAATGCTCTTTAGTTCAATAACAAATAAAACGGGGCACCAAGGCAGAACAACAGGTAATAAGACTAGAGACCCCAATGCCACGGGGCCCGAGATTGCACCCAGAGCTGTAGGAACTGCCCGGTGTGACAGGCACGTACCCACCCCCAGCGCAGCGGCGAGGTGGGTCAAAGAAAAGCCCAGCTTTCGGGGTGAGCCAGGTGATGGGCACAAGCCCAAGGAAGCGGGCAACCTGACAGCAGAACCGGCACCGGAATCTTGAACAGCTGATGGATCGCTACAGACAGAGAGCATCCAAATAGCAGCAACAGCAATACAGAGCAACCCTGAGCTGCGTGGAGCTGACAATTTTCATTAAAACATGGCATTCAGTCATAAAAATATTTTGCGGTTCTAGTGAGCGCTTCACCCTCCCCTTCCAAATCCCCTGACACCGAGATAACACATCCCTTCAAGATGCATAATAGCGGAATAGAAAGATCTTTCACATTTCAAAGCTGTGTGCTGCAGCGTGCAGCCAGAGCTAAAGTGCTGATGAAGATTGGCCTGATAGTTTTCTGAATTCTGGGGATATTTCCAGAGCCAGAAGACCTGTTAGAGAGGCTGATACATAAAGCAAAACCAGCTCCTTCATTCATCTCGTGTGCAGGGTTCAAAGGAAAGACCCTGTGAAAACGTTACGAAGCACTGATAATACAAACCTCATGAAAACGAAGGAGAAAGAAAATACCCAAGAAACAAAAAGCCTCCAGAAAGTCACATAATACAGAACTCAAACCCTGCAAAGTGGGTCTTTGAATACAAGATTGGCATAATACATTTCCAATCTTCAGTCATACAAAAATGTCTTTTTGCATATGAAAAGTCTTTGCAATTTTTGCTATCATCACTATGAGCCTCAGATGCATTCTCTTTGATTTAGTAAACAATAAAAAAAGAAAAAATTCAAGTGTTTTCTACAGATGTGTAAAGATGCTTTTAAAAGAAATTATTGCTTCTTCCTCCATACCACTTGCAGAGGGAACTGCCATCCATAACTGCTTACATTTTCGTTTGCTCTTTTTTTCTTAAAAAAAAAACCCAAACAAACAGCAAACCAAACACAAAACCCCCAAACCCCAACTCTTAGCCTGCCTGCCTGAGTCTTTCTGGGGAGAAAGCGAGGAAAGAAGGCCAGAAGAGAAAGGAAGGTTAAAAAAAAAGAGGGGCAGTGGGGTATACTTAACGGGAGACTGTGCATCAAAGCAAATTAATAAATTAATAATACAAAGCATATGCTACTTCCAAATTGAGCCAGGGGGAACTATTAAGCATATTTTAAAAGGTATTGTGTTTTGAAACAACTGGAAAACGTGAGTTCTGTAGGCTTAGAGTTTCTCAAAGATCCAGTACTTTTAAAATTACTCAGTTGTTCGATATTTATTTTCTGAGGAATTATTTTTCCTCCTGTTTGCATTTATCTAGTGTTTGAAAGAGGTACGAAAAGGCTGCCCTGAAGAAAAGCAGTTCAGTTTTATGTTCCTTTACAGAAAAGGCATAAAATCGGAGCCTGAACTTATGTCCCAGCACAATCCCACAGAGGTGCCGGCAGCCCAGACCTCCCCTCACAGCACCAAGTCACTAGGGGCCTGTGGGATGCTCCGAGTGACACCCACAGCTCCCACCCGATTCTCGGCCTGCAAATGTCATGTTTGGGCAAGACACAAGGGGCCATCTGAAATAGAGGTGGAGAACAGCGAAGGGACCCCGTGCTTTCATGTTGCCCAAACTCAAGGAGCCTCGCCTGTGATGTGACGGAAAGGCTGGACCATATGCATTTTATGGTCACCCACACAAAGTAACTATTGTAGTTGTTTAACGTGTTTTCATTCCTTGATATGATATCTTAAAGCCTGAGCAGAGTTCAAGAAGCTCATTTAATTTTAATGTATTTTATCCCTCTAACCAGAACAATTTTTTCTTCAATTACCTTTAGCAGAAATCTAATCTAGCAAACAAGAACAGCAACAAAATATGTCATTACAAATGATTTTTACAATTTTGTTGCTGCTCTGATTTATTATGGTGTCAAGTTTTTCTAATTTTGTTTGCCGATTTCCTTTTAGAAAAAAAATATGTCTTTGAATTTGCAACAGTTGCCAGCAACATGTATGTGAATATTCGGATGTAAAGAGACAATTTCAATAGCCATTTAAACAGGGTAAAATACCTGCTCGGATGCAGACAGTAATGAACTCAGGTCTGTTTACCAACGGTTTACAAAAAATAGTACAATGCTCTACAAGGCTATTACAACGTACAGCTGATAGCCAGAATTTAAAGTGGGATAAATACTTTCTGGCAAGGTCATAAAAGGAATCAATGCTGGAAATTTAGTCTTTCATCACAGAACTACACAGATAATTGCCAGGCAACAAAGAATATGTTGGCAATGACCATTTGTTCTGTCCTTTAAGAGATACAGGCGCATCCACAGTTGCAAATGCTGTAGCGCAAGAGCAAAGGGTCTGTGGTCGTAAATAGCTAATGCCATGGACTCAGCATCTACTGGATTTACGTTTGAGTTGTGCATTTCTGCCTGGGTTGATCTGGACCCTGGATACAGATGGATGCTCTTCAGGGACCATGCAGCGTTGGGAGCCCTCCTGGAGGTTGCCTCTCAGGTTAGACTGGGGCATGAAGGGACGATTCCACAATTTGCTTCAAACGCACTGCCTTGACCCAAAACCAGACACGGGGGAAAGCACTCCTACTGAGGAAGCTGGTCCTGCCCACCACCACCATGCCCTGCTGCGATGGGCAAGCCACCTCCACGGAGGCCAGCAGCACCCAGCTCCGCATTCCTCCTGGCCGCTCCTGCTGGGAGCGCAGCCCGCAGGACCCAAGTGGCCCAGGGCAGCAGGCACCTTGCTCGCTCCTTCCAGCCGGGCACAGGGACAGAGGGTCTCAGGCACCTCCGGCGAGCCCCCCATGCTTGGTCTCCCACAGGCCCCACGTGCCACCCACAGTAGGCTGAGCAGTTTTGGGGACCAGTTTTTGGACTGAGGATGGAGGAGCCAACCAGGCTGGCACTGAGCTCCTATCGCCCCCACTGTCAGAGCCAAACCCGAAGCATCTCTCCTCAGGCCAAACACAATTAAAAGGAAGACTCTAAAGACCCCACCTACTGGAGGTAATCATGCAGCTTCGAGTGGTTTTCCTGGCCTTGATTTCTGTTATTGTATCTCGACAAAACTGCAATAAAAATAACGTATCGACTTCCATTCCAGATCCAGAAGAAATACAGAATGCAAACCACCAGATATATTGCCTTTTCTTGAGATATAAATTTTGGTTCAAAAATGGATATTGATAAATAGAAAATATTTCATTGACTGATGGCAAGTTCTTTAAAATTTTACCCCACAGGAAAAGTCAAATATAGTACAGAGCATACAGCGAGGAAGGGGAGAAGGGAAGGCCATGGAAAGCTCCGGGAACCAGCTGCTTCCTCTGAGGCTGACACCACGTAGCAAGTACCCCTGGATGACATTCAACACTTACTGAAAAATGCTCTTCTAAAGCGCATCTACTCAAGGCCTCACACTATTTTGCCGTTACAGCTGCCATTTTACCCGTTTTTGAATTCTTCCAGCTTTATGCTGCCATTCAGCTCAGCTTAACCACAGGCAGCAGCGTTTCCCAGCCTTTGCAGTATTCAGTTCCAATTCACTCCAGTTAACTGTTCAAGTGCAATAAAACAAACAAAAAAGAAACCCCATAGTTTCTTTGGAGTTTTAAGTTATTTATTTTGTGTGATGACAAAAGCCAATGAGGAGGAATGCTGTGCCAATTGCTAAAACTGTGCAACACTTGCATGAATTTCCAGCAAAGAGCAACTCAGTTAAACAAAATCTGGTAATCGCTTTTTTGGTGACTTTATCGAAAACTCTTTGTATCAAATAAATCTTTTCTTTGAAAGATTGAGGAAAATGATTAATAAAATCAGCTGGAGCTTGAATTCCTTTTATTAAGAAATTCCTTTGATTTTATCAGGGCTAAAAATCAAAGTTGAAGTCCTGTTTCAGAGGAGTCTTTGTGTTTCTATTTTTTAAATTAAATTAGAATAATGCTTATCAAAATTTTACTTCAAGTGGTTGTCAGGAATAGCCTCTTTTCTTCCTCAAACCTCCAGAGGCTGATCCTAACTATCCAAGTTCGGTAAATAAGTTGTATAAACAGTGCCAGATAGTTTCCCGATGAATATAAATATTTTATATTCAGATAGCTTCTTTTATTTCTACCCAGGTATATCAAGGTCATTTTATTCTGTATTTGTTCATAAAACATTTGTTACTAGTCACACGGGAGGAGCACTGGCAAGGCAATACAGGCGGCTTTCCAGCAGAGGGGAAAAACAAAACCCCCATAAAGCATCTTAAGCACTCTAGGGTTTCTCCTTTGTTTATTCCCTAAGTGAAAACGTGGGGTTAGAAGCCACGTTTCTCAACTATACTTGTTTTCCTTAAATCAGGTGAACACAAAGGCTTTAGGAAATGTTCTTGAGGAAAACAATTCATCCGTAGCCACCCTGCACTCTCCGAAAGCTGAAACACGTGAGAGAAGGGCGACAGGAGGCCAGGGGGTACCGCAGCTTTCAGACCTGGAGCACGCCTGGGCTCTGCTTCTCCAGGAGAAGGGGGCATTACGCGCCGTGCAAAAGGAAAGGGCAAGAGCCGTGTTTTCTAGAGGCTCCACAATCACCTGGAAAAGTAAGTGCACGTTCGGCAAAGTAAAAGGGTCTTCCATGTCCCGCTTCTTGGGGACAAATCAGTTTTCCTACAAGTTTCCTTAATTAGGCAAAGCTTTTCACTTCATAAGCAGGCACCCTGGGCACGGGGTACCACAGCCTCCGGGGCTCGCGCATGCAGTAGCAATCCAGTAGCTCTTCATGTTCAGTAAAGACACCGTTACATACTTCTCCATGGATATGCCGGTCTATGACTCACATGGGCACATCACAGTGATGATTTTTAAACCTTCAGAGAATAAAAAGCTAAAAGCCAACCAGACAGATTCTTTGGAAAGCAACAAGAAAACCTGAAGAAGATGTAGGCTACAGGTAAAGTACAAGTAAAAACTGCTAGTCTAATGCAGATTTTAACTGCTAAGCAGTGGGAGGCTAGTTTGCTTGCAAGCCACAAGCCAAGCATCCTGCTTAGACCTGCAATCTAGGAAACCATGGACTTCACACCCTATAAAGCCTCGGGATGGAGCACTGTGTCCTTCTGCTGCTAGAAATACTTAAAATAAACACCACAGAAACCAGCTTCCAGTTATCTTTTGTTTAAGCTCAAATGCTAGGCAGCGGATGGAAATTTCTACCCACTTTTGAACTTGCTGTTCAGCCCTCCAGAGGGAGGTTCAGCATCTCCAGCATTTATCGCCCTCAAGACAGAGAGGCCCCTAGATGCCTTTTGTCCCTTCCAATTAAGTTACCTGCTGTGCTCCCCGCATACACGCAAGGAAATCTGCTAAAGCCACCGCTCCTCTCTGCTGCTTTCATGTTGCTCTCCGAGCAGCCATCACGCAGAGCAGGCCATATGTTGGCCTTTTTTACTAAACTCAGTTTAATGCTCCCAGCCTTTTCTTAAAATACGCTGAGCAAAGATAGCGCAGAGGACATTTGGAAATGCCTGATGGCAAAGTGGGAGTGTTCCATCCCATTCTGCTTTGCACCGGGTGCGCGTGCGATACCGATGTCACTCGATGTTACAGATTTTTGTCTTTAAGGACAGTTTGGTGGAGGGGGGAGGTCACATTTCCCTTCCCTTTGCCGTGGTGCTCTTCTAAAACTGTACGTGACATAGATAGGCTCTGAAATATAGCAGCATTCCCTATGATCTGGATGCAGTTAAACAGAAGAAAACAGGTAGAGGCAATGAACATGGAATTATGTAGGTATTCTGCCTTTCAAAAAGCAATCTGACCTTTCAATAAAGTGTCACTTTTAACATTTTCAGCTATAGCTTGTAGCCACTGGTGATGAGCCTGACTTCTCCATTTTGCTTAAAGCGACCCAGAACACTCACGTGTCTCTGAATATATCGTTATTGTACAGGAACTATCGAGAGCGCTGTCTTTCTTCTCCTAACTAGAGAAACTAAGCCCTGGTGAACATACATAATGCCAGGCTTGATGGGCTGGTGGTTTGAGGGTTTTTTAATCACAATTCCACCACTCTGAGCAAAATGAACTTTGAAGAAAATAATTTCATTCTAAAATGATATCGAGAATTTGTGGTTTTGAGGAAGGAAAAGCAAAAGAAAGTATAATTGTTATGGGTACTATTATGACATAATGTGACCCAACACATCATAAATTACATACTCATGAAATGGAGTTATGAGCTGGGCACTGTGTTTGACACGAGCGATCAATCAGACCTGCTCTGCAAGTGCCATATTAGCAAAGCAAACATTCTGGAAAAGCAGGGATTTAAATGTATTGAGAAACAGTTGCAGCATGTCTCAGCTATTTTATTTTTTAAGCTAGACTACAGGCAGGCTATAGCAGTGGGTTTAATGCCATGATTTGAACATGAAAGCCAACTGCCAGGTAAAATGAGAGATTATCTTTTGGCAACTGCCCTCTCCATTTCCTAAACTAAATGACCTTCAACCAGAGCAGCAGTGAAAATCACAGCAGTCTAATCTTAAATGTGAACCCTGTGGTGAAAGACCAGTGGCTCATATTATAAGTAGAATGCATAAATGCTTTGAATCATCGTCAGATTAGATGAAAAATGCCACTGTGTTTAAAAAGAGCAGCTATTACACAAAGAAATGTAATAGAAAAAGGCTTAACAATGTCATAGAGACAGGCTAATGGGTTTCCCCATTTCTTTCAGATTCATGAAGATACTGTTTCCCTTGTTCACCTTCTCAATGCAGATAATTTTCTACAGATTATCTTTTCATCTACCCTAATTAAAAAAAAATATGCATGCATTGGCTGCTACTTAAGAGAAAAAGTAATCACTTTAATTTCTGTATGCTAGCTTTGTGCTCCCCCCAACGATGACCTTACCTCTCCCATGATGTGCACCATACAAGACAAAGTCATTTCATGGACAACCGTCCTGTTCTCCTGAGTGCCAGCTGCAGGCAGCAGTGACCTACTTTTACTTGCTTGCAAAGTAGTTTTAGGGCTTTCACCTGCCATCCTGACCAAACGTTTCAGGATAGCAGGAGTTTTTTGGGTACCTCTGTTCAGCCTGGAAAACAGGAGGGCTCATCCTCGCAGTCCCCCAGTCTCTACTTCGCTCTGGGACACCCAAACCCTTCAGAGCTGCCAGGGAGTTTCAGCCAGCTGGAAATCGCTTCTCATTTCCTTGAATTATAACCCATCCACTGTGCAAACGAGGCAGCAGTCGATTATGTTTTTACAGTAACTGCAAAGAGCTCCCACCTTATGTGTTAGTGGAGACCAAGCCTCAGTGATTTTCCCTCTGCAACGGCTGTTGTTAAGCTGGCGGCTCCCCAGCCCCTTCCAGGTATGTTTTCCATGTAACAGCCTAAACTAGCAGACCTGATCCTAGTTGGCCAAGCAGAAGTCTTGATTAAACAGCCAACCTGAGGATTTACCAGGGGTAGCCATCTGCATTGGTGCTTTTACAAGAACGGTTCATTCTTTTTCCAAGTTAAGTGATCCCTGTACCTTTGGGGAGTTTGGGTTTGAAGGTCGAGGCAGAAGGCAGTGCTGGTTCCATGCTGCATCTCAAGGCATCCCAGCAGCTGGTGTGCAGCGGGGTCTCTCCTCCCTGCCCTCCCTCCTCAGATGTGCCTGCCTGCATCTGCCCTCCCGCATGCTAAAACTCTGTGGCAAGGAGAGCACTCATCCCTGTGTCAGGGGAGCAAATGTCCTTGTCCTCACATGTCCCTCTGAACACACCGACATCCCATCTTTAAGTCAGAGCATGAGCCAGTTTGGCACATGAAGGGCGGCAGCGGGTACCTGAGCGGTGCTTGCTACAAGTAAGAGAAACACAGGGCTGCCTTTTGTTGCCAGCTCTCTGCTGAATACATATACAATAAAATCACTCTGCTGAATACATATAAAATAAAAAAAAAAAAGAGAAAAAGGATTGTTCCAAAGCTTAATTTACAACACCACATTAGTGACCAAATTAAGACTGAGCAGAGAACATGGCAAATCATTAAAATGCTAATGACACCACTGGAAGATATAAAGACCAAGGATGCCTGTTTTGTGTGTGGTTTGGTGATAGACACATTGACAGAGCTGATACTAAGCCACAATTGATGGTGCCTTTCTAATGTGATTTTAAATGCCTGCATTTTTTTTCCGTAGGAGTTTTCTGTCTCTGCTCTGTGAAATATCATCCTTGTTGTTTCTGTACAATGTAATTTCCCTTAAGCACCCCAACACGGAAGACAAAACTTTAGTGAAACCGAACTGCGCTGGGGATTTTCCCATACTGGCTGTATTTCTAGGGAAAAGCCGCTGCACAGAAAGGGCTGGTGGGAGCTGGGAAGCTCCTTACATTTCCCGACCCCAGAAAGGTCAATCACCAACCCCTGCTAAGGCAGGCTGAGATGGGATGTAAGCTCCACAGAGGCAAAGCAGCACGGCGAATGCAGCGTAGGGTGGGCAAGGCCTGGAGCCAGGCCAGTGGAGGCAGAGCTGGGTGCTGCGGGCCCGGGTGCTGCGGGCCCGGGTGCTGCGGGCCCGGGTGCCTGCCCAGCTGCTCGGCGCCGCCGCGAGTCCAACGCGCTGCTGCAGCTTTGCACCGCAAGCAACGGAGAGCGCAGCTACTTATCTCTGCACCGTCGAGCATTTGTGACTTAATGGCATCACATCTTCTACTTGGCATCTGATCTGATGCCACGCTGATTATACACTTGAGGCGAAAGCTCCTTCTGTGAGATTGCCGATTTCTTTAATGCAGGTCAATACATCATGGTCAACCAATGCACTACTTTCTAATCTGCTAGATACACAAGCTTGCCAGCCTTCAGGGCAGCCCTTGCCCAGGTGCTGCTGAGTGCTTGGAGGAATTCAGGTTTGAACAGAGCCCCAGAGAAACATCATAAACAGCAGAAAAAGGTGGCAGTAAATCCTTGTCCGGTACTTCTGGTTCAGTAGCACTGGAATACCGGTAGCCCTTTTCTCTTGGAGAGTGGCAAAGTAGTAGGGGAGGTTCAGCATGGAAAGGACTAAAAAACCAGAGGAAAGCGAATCAGAATATCTGTGTACCTGTGGCTATCCTGCTGGCACGGGGGGCGATGGATGATGGCATGTGCTCAAGCCCCTGCTCCCCTCCAGGAGCACCTGCCTTCTCCAGACACTTTAGACCTGCAACCCTAACAGCCCCTGCCACTTGCAGTGACACCCATTAGATCACCTAATGAAGATGACTTCACCAATTCCTTTGACCCAGGCTGAAGGAAGACAGGAAATTTTAATCCAGCTGGGTCTGAGAGACCAAAACAGCAACCTGGTGTCAGGCAAAAGCCCTTTAGCTGCACATAACCACGGCACTACAGGACTTGCACCAAGTCGCACAAGTGCTTTATTCGTAGGACAAAGGAGGAATGCAGAAAGCTTTACTTCCCCATACTGATTCCCCGAGAAAATTACCTCCTAGTACTTCTTTATTTTCTTTGAAAGGAATTACACATATTTTTCTTCATTACAAAAGGCTAAATCTTTGTATCCTCCCAGCTTCAGTTAAACTCTCTGGTGTGGCAAGAGATAAAAGGTATTCAGAAATTAAAATATGTGACTTGTATAAATACATAATGAAACAATTGGCAAACATTACAAAAAATAATATCCCTACTGATAGAATACAGAATCTGAAGTCCCTTTAATAAAACCAAGCATTTGGTTTCTGCAGAAGAGAAAGCTCCTAAGAGGCTTAACAGCATTAAGAGAAGAGAATAAACTATTGTTAACTTAATTTACTTAAAAAAAAAAAAAAAGTTAATCCTACAACAGTAATTTATATTTTTCTGACTCAAAGGTGCTACTATGAGTCACTTTTGTTCCCAACACCACTTCAGTATAACGGAGCTCAGACCTGCCTACCACACCGCTGATTTATCAAGCTGTAAATTGTACACTCTTCAGTTTTACAGACCAGTCACTTAAAATCTTTGTGACGATGATCTGTGCTGGGAACGGTGTTAATTCCCCCCTCACCCCCCTTCTTTTTGGGAAAGCAGAAGAAACCATATGGCAAAACTACACACAAGCCTACCATAATTGTTCCAAAAAGCACAGGGGACTTTTCTCTTGCAGTATTTTTAGGGTTTTTTTTAGTAATTGTAAAAGAGTTGTCAAATCCACTTTTTCAGCACTGTTGCTGAAAACATCACTAGCTTTTCCAAGGATACTTCAGCTGAGCAGTGATTTTGGCTTGAATTTGTTTGGCTTACAAAGACCCACAACCTGCCAAATGTCAATCTTTTTGCTTTTCGCTGTCAGAAATCACAACTAGTGATCATGGACTTTGTCATATTTCAAAGCATGAAATACCATTACAAGATGGATATTCAAACTTGGTGTGTGGCAACAGGCTTCACAGAGAGGAAAATATTTTTTTTACTGTTAGATTCAATGCTGCTCCTCACTTCCAGATCAGCTGGAATAAACATCTAGTTTGTCCACAGCATGAATTGAAATTGTAAATTAAATAGCTTCCTATTTGCTTCATCTTGAGCTACCATAGAGACCCCGAAATTTATCATATTTAAACACAGATTTCTCAAGCTATCCATGGTAGCTTTTAAGAGACACCAAAAGATATTGCACAAGTGTCACATTACTTTTCAGAGAGGAATGAAATATATTTAGTGGAATAATTTGCCGAGACTCAATTCAGAAAAATCATTGACAACAGACAAAAGCCGTCACAGCCACCTGACAGACGCACTGCATCTCAGCCCTGTCTCGTACCCGCCTGGTAGAGCTCCTTCTCTCGTGCCACAGCCTAGCACCTTGACGCTCCACAAAAAGTGTTTTTTTGCCAAATATCTGCTCCGATTAAAGTGTCGGCAAAGCTGCTAGTGCTTTGTTAGCTATCCAGACGTTAACTGGGATCAAAAATCCTCAACACCCCACATGGCAGGTTGGAGAGAAACCTCCTTGCCTGGGTCTGCCTTCCTGAACCCCCCCGCGGAGCACAGCGTGCCCCGCCGCACATCTCCCGCGTCCTGCTCACTGATCCAGGCAGCACACCAAGCTGGGTGCGGACCCCGAGTCACTGCAGGAATAACTCACTAAAGCAAGGCAGAAAAGAAATAAGCCCACGCTTCTGGCAAGCCATACACGAGTACAAGGATCTATTGCCACTAACAATTGCTTCTTCAGGACAAGTGGTAGGATGCTTTAAAAGCACTCAGTAGGTTGATTTAAGCTAAAAACATCCCTTGGCTGGGACACGTGAGCCATTCTCACGTGAACCGTGACACACAGCATGGTCCGTTAGGGGTGTCTCCCCCGGCTGCGCGTATTGGGACCAATGCTCATGAAGAGCAAAGGCGTTTTCCTGCTGACAGAGTTACCACGAATCCCATTTACATTGTCAGAATGCCAGGCGGGGACACAGTGTTGCTTTTCTGAACTCTGGGCAGCCATCCCAGAGGTCCTCATTTGCTAACTTCCCCCCTTCCAAAAGAAAACATACTTGGCAATACATCTAGCTCTTATCTCACAATCCCAATTCTTCCCTTCCTCTCATCTCACCGAAGGCATCCTACCACTTAGGTCATTTCAGCAACACTTTCATGGAGCATGAGACAGAGGAAGAGGAAAGGGGTGAGGCTTGTTACAACTTAAGTGCCACAGCCCTGGGCTTTAGATTTATTTTTATACTTTCGCAACAGAAGCCAGAAAAGGGGGAAAAGGTGGTGAGAAAGATTTTGGTATGGAACATTTCAAAATGCAAGTGAGATGTATCCTAAATTAAAAATAAAACAAAGTGCTTGCACTGCTAAATAATGGAAAGTGCTGACTTGGGGAAACAAAATCCTTTCTCTCCTAAAAGATGGGCATTACTTTGTAATATTTGAGAAAGATATAAATGTATAGTTTCTTGAACACATCGGTATTATTAAAGCTTATTATTAAAGTGTGACTGTGTAAGAAGGCAGAAACAGTCCTTTGGAAAAACGCTGTCACAGGACAGCAACTGCACCAGGTGGCAAAGCTAGGTGAAGTCTGTGCATGTCGTCAGCTGCAGGGAAAAAGCCATTCCAGGGTTGCCAAGAGCCTGACACAACCACTGGCCACCAGGTTTGAGAAGTTCCTTTTACTCATGCTTAGTGTTTCAGATGATCCCTTTTATCAGTTGTAAAATTACAACATTTCTTCCTCCTTGACAAGCGAGGGAAAAAATTCCTAGCTCTCCTGAAGGCAATATGAAAAATGAATACACTGCTTCCTAAGCACCCACCTGCCTTCACAGTGATAGTACGAACAATTACAATGGAAACAGGAAAAAAATACAGTTATGATGCTGCTCTTGTTTTGATTTAAATAGGACATTTATCAAAATAATAAGATGGCCATCAATGAGAACACCAGTTCTGTCTGCAGTCTTTCGTTTCGCTTTATGAACAGATGTACCTCTTAGGCTGTTACATGTTAAGCAGAGACCAAAAGTCTTTGATCCTATCATTGGAAAAAGTATTTTTCTTCAATTATGGTTCCTTGCATTTCCATTTCTAATAGCCCACACAGCTGTATATTAAACAAAAAGCCATGAATCCCTTGACTAACTCAAACGAAAATGTTTCCTTTGCTGTATCCTAAAGATCTGGCTGTAACAGCTTCAACTTCCAAATTTCACCAAATTTGGTTACTAACATTTAGGGAAATGTCTCTGCACTCCAGTTCTAGCTCAGGACCCTTACAGGGGCTTTGTTTCCAGAAGAATTTCTGAATTTATGTCTACATCAAAAAATCTTTCCTTAAAGGAAAGAGAATTGAGATTAAACTTATATTTGACAACTTCCCAGGTGTGGTAACTTTGTAGGAGCTCAATTTACTTTAGGTACCTCATAAACGAAAAGAAAACACTTGCAGCTTCCCCCATTAGAGATTCTGTTCTTTGAGTGCAGAAAATGCCTTAGGTCTTGAGCACAGAAAGTCTTAAACAAAGATAGGAAACAGTACTGCCCTTGATAAATGACACTTAGAAGAGTTGTGTGGATTTTTAACCCTTTCCTAAGCAAGAAAGATTAACCTAGTAACTTAGTTCATGAGCACAAGAAGAACAACATCCAAAACCGAGAAAGAACAGGCAAAGTTATTCTTCTAAACCCTTGAGCTACTACTAAGCTATAGATTACAAATATAAAACTCAAAGGAAACAGAACAGACCTCCAGTCGGAGAGAAGAAAGGAAAATTATCGCAGCCCGCACTTCCAGCACAAAGTCTCCATCTCTCCCGTTTCGGCCCTGGCCAGGCAGCCCTCCCCTGGGCTGGGGGACCCTCCTCAACAGCCTCAGCTCTCATCATTCACACAGTCACCTCTTGCACTTGGTTTCCTCCTCCTTGCTAACCGGCAGAGGCTCACCCAGGTGCATGTGTTTTCTTGTTTGGGCTTTGCCTGTTTGCTAAGGAAGCATCAACAGGATAAAGACAAATCGAAAGGGAAGCCAAAGCTGCCAGAGAGAAATTGTGACTCCCACATGCTCATAGCACAGAGAAACTGGAAAGCCAAAATGATGATGTGATCCTCACCTGTAAAAAAAAAAAAAAGTAAAAATCCCCACATTCCAAGAACATCTTATAGGAACACTCTACCCTGTCATCACACTAAAAAATTACATGTGCTCTCCTGGAGGGTCTTTTGAATCATAAGAAAAAGAGAAATGAAAGTGTTCGGTGAAGACTAGGGAAAAATAGAAAAGACTGCTCGTACAAAGTATTTTTTTTTTAAAAACCAACCAACCAAACAACTACCCTATATTTTAAACAACCCCTGAGATTTTAGATGGAATACTTTCATACTTTGACAATCATCTCACCTTTATTAGCTTGTTGTGAAAGCGGAGGATGAATTAACACGTCGTATCAGGCTGCACTGGGGAATTTTCCAGATCAGACTCTCCCGATGGCCCCTTTAGCCCTCCTTGGGCACCCCGGTACAGCGCTGTGCACAGAAGGTTCCCAGCGGGTCTCGCCCTGTGGGGACACTAGCCAGAGAAGAGACCTGGTGACACTCCAGTGGTGGTCAGAGCAGATGTCCAAGCTGTGGAGAAAAACCAAAGACAGCTCAAACCCAATTGCTGGGAGCTCAGATCACCTGCAGCTGAGGAGCCAGTCCGAGAAGTTTTGCCAACATTGACCCATATTGGCATCAGCGGTGGTCCCTTTTGGCTGGGTGTATCCCAACGCACGGTAACTCCTGCCTGAGCTGACGGCCTGGCTAGAGCTCCTGCCATAGGGAATTTGCCCAGGAGAGCCCTGGAGAGGGCTGGGCATGGTGCTGGACTCCCACTCTGCCCTACCTGGCTGGTGCAACAGGGCTGAGGGACTGGTGTGGGTGCCGAAAATGAGCACATCTCCAGGGGCTCTGCGTTTATGCCAGGGGTTTCCCGTCGCTGGGGATGGGGAAGCGCAAGGGGGGCACATCCAGCTGTTACAGCCTCCTCTGCAACACCGCGCACCTCAGCGGCACTCAGGAGGCACTCTGCAAATGAATCTACAGCTAGCTTGCCCATCTTAAGAAGTTTTCCCCTTTTAAAAGTTATTTTCTTTTCTTTTTTTTTTTTTTTTGTGGACAGGATGAACATTAAACTGTGTCATGCCTAATTTTTACTTAATTCTGTCTGTTTAGAATTTACCTTGTTATAATTTCTTGCAGAAGGCACCTGCCTTTTTCTTCACTCCAGAAATGCATTCACTATCTCAAATACAAACAAGTGCCCTTCTGTTCTAGCTTTCTTGGCAAGCTTGCTGAAAACTTCAGAACGAAAAATGAATGAATATGACACAGCGTAACACAGTGTTTCTGACGCCTTTCGGCGGTTCCCCCAGAAGCCCTCATGCGCCATCCCCAGGCTGAGGCCACACGCCGCGCCAGGCGAAAGCCACCTCCATTCTTATTTCTTGGAACAACCGTATCTTTACACACTGGAAATTTCATTTTGCTTTAAAGGCCCCTTCCCTGCTCCAGCCTCCAGAGACGATATGTTTTATCAGTCCAGCGTCAGCAAAGCGATAAAGGGTACGGTGCTGCGGTGTGAGCCAACCGCCGAGCCTTGCTCAGCGGTGCAGCCGAGTGCCTCAGCGCTGGTGATTGAAAGTGGAAGCTTAATGGGGTGAATGCGAACAAAGAATTAGAATAAATGCCACCTTTTGAAATAGAAAGCAAGTGGCTAAATGGCTTGGGTGAGGCAGGAAAGCAGATGTAGGGCAGAAAAGCAGTGCTGCAAAGCCAGTCTGGATTTCAGATTACAGTTGAGTCATTTTGTTGGCCAGTACACCGACAGCCTGCCTGGGTGGCCTCCTGCCTGTCAGCAGGTGTGATGGGGAAAAAAACCACAGGCTTCTCTTGCAAGATCTGATTTATTTCAGCAAATGGTTCCTTTCTGGTCTCCTGACCAAAGCTTCTTCTAATTAAGCATTTCGCATTAGAACATGCCACCCCAATTACCTGGACATATATCCTAATCTTCAGCCTGATGTATTTTCAGGCTTTAGCGGGATAAGCGTAATCATCTATGAAAGCTTGTGCCAGATAAAGGGGAAGGAAAGGGGTTTTCCTTTCCACATTTAAACCAGCTAGAAAGTCTTGGGAGAGTTCTTGTGCCGATGGCAAGCCAGCTGAACCATGAGAGCCCCACAGCAGCTCACATCACATCAAGGTACAAATGCGACGGCATTTTAAGAGAAGGGGCACACATGGCTCTGTACCTCCTCCTGAAGGACTCCTTACCTGGTGGTAAGGACTATCCCTGTCCCTGCAGAGCCTGGAAGGACCGTGGTGAGCCCTGGAGCATGCCCAGTGAAGCAAGGGCTGAGCTGGCTCCGAAGGCGAGCTTACAGCGGGCTGGTTGCTCCGGCCTTGCGGGGAGTGAATTCTCACCAGCTTGGCCAGAGGTGGCTGTAACTTGGCCGGAGGAGCGAAGGGTCCCACTGCCCGAGGGAACCCCCGGAAAAACCAGAACACTGGGGGTGGTGGGGGGAGCGTGAGGCTGAGCCCCAGAACTGAGGCGTGACGTGGCATTTGTGCAAGAGCCGGGAGAAGAGGCTTGAGAAGAGGAACCTCTGAACCCTGGCAGCACAGTGAGGATGAGGCACAGAGGCGCTGGCTGCGTCTGGCCGCAGTACAGCTGGGACTAACGGGACGTAACTAGGAAAGCGCCTTCTCTGCCATTTTTCCCTCAGTGGTCTTCTTGTAGAGCATGTTTGATGAATGTGAATAACCATAAGCCAAGAAGTGAACAGACCTTTGTGCAGCTTGAGGGCCGTCCATGAAAATAATGGGCCAAATTTTGGTATAGATGAACGCTTCAGTAGCCCTCTTCATACTGTGCCAAGAGAAAGTATTTGGCTGCTGCCCCTGGCAGCGAGGGTAGGGGCAATGCCAGCTGCCGTTCTGATGAGGCAGCTACTAATGGATTTCACCATCAAACAACCCTCACTGAAGGCTGTCCAGAGATGCCTGGATAGACAATATTCATCAGACAGAAGAGAGGAATTTCTTTGCTGTGAGAGAGGCTTGGAAAGCACATCATTCCTACGCAGCTGAAGGGAAACAGATACTGCTCTGGTCTGACTGCTCTTCCCTGCCTCCGAATGCGGCAGCAGGGATGCTGTCTTGTCTTGGCAGAGTTGATGAGTGGTAATTATGAATATCTGTCAGATCTTGGGTGTCAATATTTGTAGGTAGCTACCTGATCACGTTTTGAAAACAACAGAGCATGTTCTGCACTTGCCATGCTATAAAATGGATTAAAAAATTTCTTTAGGAAACCAAATGTGAATCAGGGGACTGAAGTCAAATTCAATCTTTATTAATTACAATTGTAACACCATTCAACTTGACACAAAGGTGAAACTGCATTCAAGTCACTTCCAGATTTGTTTGTAGCGTGTAGGAATCTGACCCAAGCTAGTGAGATGGATCTGCGTATTTGAGGAGGGGACTGCTGCACACATGCCAGTGCCCGGCGCAGGTAATACACAGGCACGCTTTGTAATGGCCAAGTTTATGCAGCTAATTCCTCACATTCAGTACTGACTGTACAATAATCCTTTTGACAAATGAGTCAAGAGGCAGGGTGCTGCTGAGCATAATATGCGTTATTGCCTTGCACAGATCTAGGACATGTAGATGAGTGAGGATTAATAGTTACAATTAGAAATGTAAGAGCAGACTGTAGATTGTGAAAATAATTAGCAGATTCTGGAAAGAATTTCCAGCCTCACAAAAATGTTTTAGTGCAGAATACATTTCAAACGGAAACAATAAAAGAGACTCAGCCATGCTCTTCTCGTAACGATACATTCGGGATTGTTAAGCTGGGATGTGAAAGCTTGCTGGCTCCTTAACGAGGATGGCTGCGTGCTCACAGCCAGCAAGGTGTGCCGCCCACGCTGGGGGGGCAGGCGGCTGCTGGGCTTCGCAGGGCGGTCTTGGTCACATTGCACCTGCATTCCGACTTGTGCTCTTGTTCTTCTTACAGCTGTGGCTCTTCTTGCTCCCCCAGGGTTTAGGCTCCCCAAGCCCTCTGCCCATAGAGAAAAGCATCAGCAGCACTGCAGAGTGTGAGCACCTGACCCAGAGCAAGGATGGGGCAGGGTCCTTGATGCAGGACCCGGGTGGGTGCACGGGAGGAGCTGCCCTCCCCTCTGGGACCATGCCTGCCCCTGGGCCGTAGGAAGACAGTGGCTAGAGAAAGCTCCTGTGCTTTGCTGTGTGCATTTGTTCCCAGCATGTTAATCGCGTCCTGCTTTAAACATTGCTGATAAAATGTGGACGCTCCTCCAGAAATTGCAATAACCTCAAAAATGGTTTATAAAGTTATGTTTTTAAAGTAAAATAACTGTTAGATTGACTTTGTTTGACTCTTAGAATTAGAGGAACATGTTTTTTCTTCTTGAGGCCAACTCTGGGATGCCCCCGTTTTTCAGGAGTGCTGGATTTCAGCAGGGGCTCTACAGATCCAGAGACCTGCAGCAAGGTGGAGAAGTTGGCAAAATGAGCAGCACAGAAATGGCCAAACTTAACAGCCGTGCCGAAGCAGCCTGGCAAAAAGCGGTGCTGGCAGAGGCACTGAGCTGGGGCCAGCAGAACTGCGCTGCTCAGTGCCGGGGCCCCTCCGGAGCAGATCCCGGAGCTTCTGTCCTTTACAGACTGGCCACTCTGCAGCTGCTTCCCAGGTGGGCTGTCTCTGGGATGTAAATAGCTAAAATGCCATTAAAAAGATCATAAATCATGCTCACTCAGCAATAGGGAACAAGTCTGATTTGCCTTTCTTTTCTCTGTTTGAAGGTAATAGGTGACTGGTGCCTACAGTTCCTGAAGAAACTGCAGTCCACAATTTATCTTTCCAGAAACGTGTCCTCTGGTGGCTATCCTTTCACACTTTCCAGAAGACTGGAATAGTACTAGTACTCTGAGAAACCCAGTTAAGACCCAGGGTGGGTTTCAGACGACAGACTGTAACAGTGAAATGATGGCTTGTTGCCAGTGGTTTCACCCAGGTGAGCCTTGCTTCTGGCCAGGAGACAGCACCAGCATCCCTCCCGGCTACGGAACGGGGGGGTGAATGCCTTTCCAAAGGTGTCAAGTCTCTAGCTTGGCGATGAATAAAAAATTCTGGCAGGAGAGGAGCGTGTAATGATCAAGTGTAATGAAATGGTAACAATACATCTCGCCAATCAATAAGAATGCTCTCTTTGTAAGAACATATTCCTTATTTATAGATCATCTAGCTTGTGCAGAAGAGAGGAGTTAACAGCTTTCAGTCTGGTTTAGGAGAAAGACTAACTGATGATGTGAAATTACCTGGAATACTTAATCATAAAGATCAAAAGGGTTTGGGGATTTTTTGTGTGTAAGTATAGCTTTAAAAATCATATTATTCCAATATAATTCCCATTGTTGCTGTCACTGCGGAGTGTCTAAGTGCCTAATATATCTAACACAGATGTGCCAAAGGGCTACAATTAAATCACTCTGCACTCATCTTCTGGTACCAATCAACTTTTTCTCCTCTTAATGAACAGACACATGCTGTTTTATACAGAGTCTGATTGACTGGTTGATATGAAAACATAAAGTGGCAGGAGCTGGTGAAAAGTATTCATTATTCTCTCTGTTTGGAGCTGCAGTAGAAGTGAGTAATTGTTTCTGATTGTGGCAGCCACTCTCGTGCTGACTGATGAGTGCTACAGCACTGGCTCAGAGGTGGTGTTAGGTGGGAGGGGAAATCCTTCATGAGGCCTTCACGGAAGCTGAAGCATCCCCAACATGTTTTATTTTGAATGGCAAACATGGCTTTGAATCGGTATTTTTCTATTACCTGGTCCATAGGAGTCATATTCACCCCTTGGGCAGATTTCCCAGGAGCCCAACTCCCATGGACCTGAGCCAGGGAGGGGCCAGGCAGGCTTCTCCCCACCTTTAGCAAGCAAGCCAGAGTAACCTTCACGCTGCCGGAGACCCTGTCCGTCATGCTTGGTACTCATATTCATATTCAAACTGAGGTCTCCTTGTTGATCTCAATGCTAGAAATTATTTTTTCCCAGAGCTCAAATACATTGCATCAGAAATGAAGGTTGATGATGGGACCAGATGAGGAAGGAACCTCTCATCTGATGAAAGACACCTCCTCAATATCCATGTGCTTTATAGAGATAGTAATGACCATGCCCCTGTACTACTGGTCTATAATCTTTTTGGTCTCCTGGGTCTGGGCAAAGCCACCCTGTTTCTGTATTACTCTTCAGTAACACTCTACACTGACAGAAAACTGAGTTTGCCCGAGAAGAAGGGCACCGACAGCCAGCTGAAGCAGTGCCCACCATCAAAATACCACTTACAGGGTAAAAACCAGTAGGAAAACACGTTACTGTTGAAGCAAACAAAGACAGTTGAGTGGGAGCATGGCACTTCATTTGGAGAGAAGGTTGATTAAATTACGGTCCCCAAATGAAGGATGGGGATACTTATTTTGAAGGGAAAGTTCATTAAATTATGGTTCCCAAATGCAAAATATCAAACTAAAAAACATTCTTTGGAAATACCTGGGAATTTCAGTTACTTTTTAAGTTCACATCTTAAAGAGCAGATGTGGTGACAAGTGAAGGGGCTCTGATTTGGGCTGGATATGAAAGCGGCCGTTTTCCGGTGCAGACAGAGGGGGTGACGTGCCCATGGCTGGCGTGCCTGCGCGAAGGCAGCACCCCACCCCCACCCCCCCGACATGCTCCTCTGAACTGCGCAAAAGACGAAACAAAACCAACAACAAAACCAACCACAGCTTTTCATCCCGAAAGAGCACGAGAGCAAGCATTGAAACTGAATCTCAGTGTTGGCTGAGTATGTACATTTTGCTTGCAAGTACTCAATTTTATTTTCCTACACAATAATAATAAACTTTCCTTGAGCAAAGCACTCAGAACAAGTGCCGGAATCAAATTATAAACCTGTGCTTTTTGAAAAAGAATTAAAAAAAAATAAAATCCCACTTATAATTGTCATTTGACAACCAGTGGTTCCCATAAAGGCTGTTTTAATACTATGTCGCAATGACAGAATTACATTAAATTCCTCAGTAGATAATCATAGTTTTAAATTAGTTAAAAATACTGCTGTGCTCTTTGGAGGGCTTTGCAAGTTTAACAGCAATTTTTCTGTGGTTTTTTTTTTTTTTAATCTATTTTTGTTTGTTGGTGCGGACTGCCAAAGTCTGTGTAGATATTTAAGCCCAAGACGGCATCTTAGCTTAGCCATCTGTGAAAACAAAAACTGGGTGAAAATATAGCTTTGAATAAATGAAGCACTGAGGGAATTTCATACTCGATATAAATAATTGCAGCTATAGCTTGTTGCTATGCAGTTAAGAAAAACATTTCTCTTATCCTTGGTGAAGACCCATTTCTTTAAAAGGTTTCACTTTTAAACATGATGACAACGAAACGTTCATATTTTTTCCATCTTCTGCTTCAAGTGTACATGCGAGATCAGCGCCTTGTGGCTGGTTTGCCGGACGAGCGCGAAGGCTCTGGAGGAGCGGCGGGGCAGGGGCTGCCGGCGGCTGGTGCTCCCAAGCCCCAACACCTTCCGTGGCCTCGGCAAAGGGCCAGGGCTTTCGGCTTGGAGCCCAGCCCCGGCAGGCTTGGCGACCAGTGCCCTGTGGAAGGACCAGGGTGATGAACAGAGGCCCCTTCCCCCTGGGGGGGGTTAAAGCAGAGCTGTAGGGCACCAGCTGTGAGAAAGTGGCACTCCCTTCCCAGGTATGGCTTGAAGAGTCACTTCATAACGAGCTCATGGGAGGAACCCTGAAAGACCAGAAAAAGAGGGAACGCAAGGGCAGTTCTGGCAGCAACAATTTTTCCCATCTTTTTTTTTTTCTTTCTTTTTTTTCTGTTCTTTTTTTCTTTCTCCCCCCCTCCCCCCCACTTTTTTTTCTTTTTTTTTTTTCCTCCCTCCTCATTTCAGCTTTTGGAAAGGGGCACTTTTTGTTGCAGGGCAATATTTGTAAGGGAAGGTTGTTTTAGGAACTTGTCCTTGAGCCATTCATCACAACGATGTATTTCACCGTGATCCTGAGCCATAAGCCTCAGCTCCAAAGCTGCGCAAAGCATTGTTATTCCTGGACACAAAGCATAAAGCATTATTCCTGGACATACTACGCACAAATTACAGACTTGACTCTTTTGTAATAAAAGCTGCCGTGTGATGGCCACCCTGAAGGCACAAACCAGGAGATGTCCTGCTGCTTTTAGAGCATGCCAGGGCAAGGGCTCACGTGCTGTACTGTCCTGGTCTCAGCTGGGAGTGAGCTAGCTTTCTTCTTAGTCACTGGTGCAGTGCTATGTTCCGGATTTGGTGTGACAATACTGTTGATAACACACGGATGGTTTCCGTTGTTGCTAAGTAGCGTTTATACAAAAGTCAAGGACTTTTCAGTTTGTCAGGCCCTGCCAGCAAGAGGGCTGGTGAGGCACAAGACACTGGAAGGGAGCAGAGCCAGGACAGCTGACACGAACTGGCCAGAGGGCCATTCTGTACCATGGGACATCATGTTCAGTATATAAACAGGGGGGTTGGCCAGGGGCCGCCCACCACTGCTTGGGGGCTGGCTGGGCATCAGCCCAGTTGGTGGTGAGCAATTGTGTTGTGCATCCCTTATTTTTTCTCCCTTCCCTTTGGATTTTGTTCCTCTTCCCTTCTCCTTCCTTTTCATTACAAACGTTATTATTATTTTTATTATTGCTATTACTTTTATTATTATTTTAATTTTATTTTCATTATTAAATTGTTCTTATCTCAACCCTCAAGTTCTACATCCCTTCCCAATTCTCCCCCCCATCCCACTGGGGCAGGGAGGGGGCAGCTGCGTGGCCTTCAGTTGCTGGTGGGGCTGACCCACGCCAGGCACACAGCCCTGCCGCCCACCCAGCGTGGGCTGCGCCCTGCACCCCCCTGCGCGGCTGGGGCACAACGCGCCTGCTAGGGCTGCCCGAGGTCGCTGCAGGTAGCCTCAAGCAGGGCAAATGCTTGAATAATACCATGTGGCTCCCTCCCCACATGCCACTTTCATTTTAAGCCTGAGAATGAAGACTGTGAGGATCAGAGCACTTGTGTAATAAAAACATAAACCCAGCAGCTATTATGCTTCTATCCATTCTGTGTTTTTGTGGGGATTTTCAGCCCTGATTTCTCCATTTCAGGTCCTGAGGGGCCTTTTCTGATCAGTGCTTTGGACCTGCTTTGTAACGGTGCACAGGGTTTCACGCCAGTCCTCAGTGAGGCCACAGGTCCCTGCATGCATGCTTCGAGTGCATATATGTGTGTACATTTCTGTATAAGTACAAGGAGAATAGCAAAACCAACAGCTTGCTTCAGCCCTACAAAAGCTCAACATTTTTTTGCCTCCTGTTTGTCTTGTTTCCCTGAGAAAAAACATCGGACTTGCTTGGCTGAAAGCTGTCATCTTCAATGAAAAGCTGATTATATAGTGGAAGTAAATAATAAAAGCATGATTCTGTCTGGTTGCCTAGGCTAAATTCATGAAAAAACCCCCTCAGTTGGCACTCAATAATTTCCTCATGGAAAGCAGTGTTTTCTTAAGGAAATAGTGACAATTTGCCTTGGACCAAATTAGTGAACATATAATCTGTCTTCACATCGAAGATGTCAAATTTGCATGCAAATAATTGTGGCATGAGAACTGGTGGTGTCACACAGCTTTAATGATGGTTCACAGTAAAAGTACCAGGAGAACAAACACCTGCTCTACAGCTTCTGCGAGTTGCCAGCGTATTATTATTGGTTCTGACCTTCTAATTGCCTCTTTATTTTCGGCTCCTGGCTGCATGGTGAATAACACAAGTGCTTTTTCAACTCCTACGTGTCTCCCACGCTCTCCCCCCTTCCTCCTCTCTCTCTCTCTGAAAATAAATAAACTACCAATCTAATGACTAACTAGACTGTACTTGTGGAAGAGTTTCCTGAGCTTTTTGTAAAAACGTTGAGCTTTGAACATTTTTCAAACAGACATCAGTATGTCTGTCTCTCTTTCTCTTAACTTTCTGTACATGCCAGTGAGAAGCATTTTAATTAGAGCACTGTCTGCATGACACTACAGCCCACCTGAATCTTTGCTGCTGGTAGTGGGGAAAGATGCTAGAGTGGCTGCTCATGTAGGCAGCAAACAGCCTAGGAAACAGGAGGAGTGTTAAAGACCCGGGTGCTGGGCACGGTGTGGTGTGGCTGCCGGGGTGCGCTTGGTACCCGGCGGCGGGTCAGGGATGCTGCGGGCGGGATGCTGTGCACGGGGATGCTGCGGGTGGGATGCTGCACGCGGGGATGCGGACGGGGTGCTGTGGGCGGGATGCTGCGGGCGGGATGCTGCGCACAGGGATGCCGCGCACCGGGATGCCGCGGGCGGGGATTCTGCGGGCGGGGATGCTGCGCAGCGGCCGGCACCTGCGGCGGCGCTCCCGGGGGCGGCAGGTACTGTGAGCTCTTGGGACTGAAAGAAATCCCGTCGAGTGTGTAATTGCCGGGACTAAGGAGCGCGGCGGGGGCGTGGGGCAGCGGCGGGAGCGAGCCCCGGGAGGCCGTGGGGCGGCTGCAACGCTGGCCAGGCGCCGGGAGATGTCACTGGTGCCCCACGCAAAACCCGGTACCAGCTAATTTGTCAGACACACCAGAATGACGAGACGCGGCCGCTCCGTGCCTTTGCTCCTTTCCCCCAAAACCCGCCTTGCCCGAGCCCTGGCTCCTTCCCCGCCCCCCCGGCTCGGCCCCAGCAACGTCAGCGCAGCCCGAGCCCGAAGGCCCCTCCGGCAGCACCCGAGTCCTGCCGCGCAGCACCGCGCAGCACCGCGCGCATTTTGGTCTGCGAAGAGACGATGCAGAGATGCGAGGCTGGCACCGCTGCGACAGCTCCTACGCTGCGGCTGCGTCATGCCACCTTTCCCCAAAACGAGAGCACCGAGCTCCAGCCATTTTTCTGAGAGGCTCAAGTGAAAATTACACAGTGGCTCCCTTTAGATAGATGGTCTGACCCGATTTTTAGAAATGGTAGCAAGGGACTTCAAGCAGTGGTCTGAAGTACCTGCCATGCCCTGCTTGCTATAACAGTTTTATTCTTGTCTCAAATCTTCTGATTCAGAAAGAAGATTTTGTGGGAAGGGCAGGATCCTCAGTATTATTTTTGATCTATCTTAGAGCTTGATGTTGTTCAGCTCTTCAGCGTTCAAAATAAATGTAAACACATGCTAGCAGTGGGAAAACTTAATTTTCTGGTGAGTTAAATAACGTTGCTTTCCTGCTATATCCCATGTGCTATCCTGAATGAAAAGTTCCACCTCAAATAACTCAGGGAGGGGTGTCCTTCGTTAGCACTTAGAAATTCCTCTCTCATCAAACTTTCAAGACAACTGCACGCTTTTCACCCTAGCCAAGGTGGAAAGTAAATGAGGTTTATCCCTGCAGCAAATCCTTCAGAAGACTGGCACCGTTTGCCATGAGACAAGGACTGCAGAGATACAGATAAGGAAAGCAACTCCAGGAAGCATAGTCTTACTGAGGTGTATAAATATGCCATGTATTAATAGGTGTTTATTAAAACAGGTTATGAAATAAATTTTCAGAGTTCAGATGAGTGACCACCTTAGCCATAAACATCCCAGGAATATACTTAGATCAAAGTTTTATGACCTCTATTTATTATGGCAGATAGCACTACCTGAAAATGTCCACTTCTAAAATCTTATTACCATCAAATTCCTTATTTAGGCCAGTGATTTGACATTCTTGCATGAGCGAACATTAAAGTTTTTGCCTTTTAACCTCCTAATCCTGGTGCATAAATCATTTATAACCGACACTATTCTATGTGTCTTTTTGGTGTTATTGGATTCTTATCTTTCATTCCAGTCTAGGTTTCTGATTTAATATATTAAAAACTTCAGTTCAGCTTTGCTTTCCTTATTAAGATACAAAAGAAGTAGAGGCTTATAGAGTGCTGAAAGAAAAGCATAATATATAATTATTTTTTTTTAAAAAAAGTAAAATTAAAAAGTTTTAGTTTAAAAGGAAGGAAGATTATGCTGTTTTCTCATGTGGCACCCCTTTATGATTGTTGTACCAAGGCAGAGAATTACTTCTCATTTTGAGCAAGTCCGTTTGTGTGCTCTCCCTTAGCCGCTTTCATTCAGATGGCGAGATCAAGCCCCGCAGCCCTAGTGCCGCCGGTGGTCTCAGCAAGCTCCTGCTGCTCCAGAGTGCTGCTGGAAGATCTCTCCCCGGGGACCTGCTGGCAGGATCGCAGTAAGGAAGGACCTGGACATACAATTCTGCTTTACTATCCCAGGTTGCCACATTCTCCTAGCACTTGCTTTACAGCTGGGTGAAAAAGTAAAATCGGAGCCCATTCCACCAGCAGAAAACTGGGAAAACGTAAAACCAAACCCAACCCCCTAAGTATTCATATGAGTAACAAAATCAAATAAGCCTGATTCATGTCTCACGTGTGCTCTCTGTTAGAGATTTTCTTATGACAAGGAAGGGCTGACAGCTGAAAGGTTCAAATGTGATGAGAAAACTGAGGGGACCAACTTGGGTTATAGAGCATTTGTGTTTGGAAAGCCCCACCTATATCCACTACAACAGTACGACAGACTAAGAGCCTGCCAGACCGACTTACAAAAGGCAAGTCTGATCCTTCACGTGGGTACATCCAAGGTGCCTAAGGGATGGATGAACCTGCAACAATAGCAGGATCACACTGCAAATTAAAAATTCATCCATGCAGATTTAGACACTTGAGTCACTATTTGACACAGAAAGAGGGGTGGTTAAAAATGCATATTTCTTGAACAAAGATGAAAGGTATAGCATAGAGCGATTTTTATCTGCATTTAAATGAAATCGACTTGCTTTAAATAAAAAAAAAAATCTTGTTCGTGCCTGAAGTGTGCCTGAAGTGTACCTGCAGTGACATAAATTGGAACATCAAGTAGCATTCCTCCCCTGTCCCAGGGAGGCTGTTAGAATTTATATATACATATACATGTACATATATCCACCCCCACCCCCTCTTGTACCCTGTATGCCTGCGACTCGGCCACACCACGCTCAAGGACCCTGGCAGCAAAAGGAAAGAGCAAGAGTGGGAAAACTTGTAGTTCATTCTCCATTTGGATGTATAAAGCAGAAACCAGATAAAATAGTAATGAACAAATACTCGGTATTAGAGGCTTAGACTCAGACTTAACTAACGATTTAGCTGAAAGTCATTTGTATTCAGGCTAAAGGGAATGAGTGCTTAAATGGTCTTCTAGTAGCAATAGCTGAAAGCCCGACTGACAGCCTGCCAGTGCAGGGGGGAAGGTGTCACCCAGCTGCTCTGGGTGTCAAGAAAAAAATCATTGTATCACCTTGCCCTGCTAGACACCCCGCTGGGACCCAGCCACCCCAGCACTGCCGCCTGTATTTTTCCAAGTTGGCTTGCAAGAAGCTCATGAAATCCATCTGCCAAACCTCCACCTGAACTTTTCAGGTTACCTTACTTATTTTCTGATTTGGGATTCATCCAAGAAGGCAGATTTAGATTAGATACTAGGAAGAAGTTCTTCACGGTGAGGGCGGCGAGGCGCTGGCACAGGCTGCCCAGAGCAGCTGTGGGTGCCCCGTCCCTGGGAGGGTTCAAGGCCAGGCTGGACGGGGCTGGGAGCACCCTGCTCTAGCGGAAGGTCTCCCTGCCCAGGGCAGGGGGGTGGGACTAGGTGGTCTTTAAGGTCCCTTCCAACCCAAACCACTCTATAGTTCTATATTTCTATGAAATGGAGAACAAATCTGGAGCACAGCTGGGCACCTCTTGCCTCTGGACAGCTTCAGAGAGCCCAGGTCCTCTGTAAGGGCTGCAGGGGGACACCTGTGTTCTGGGGTGCAGGTTTCCTAGACTGGGACACGCCCTGAAACCCAACTGTGATCCGATCCAAAAACTGGGAGCCTACCGGCTTTGTAGTGCTTCAGACCCAGGGTGGTAAAACCCTGACAGACTCACTGTCATTCACTGTTGTGCTGCTATAATTAATCCCTGGTGCAGCTGCCAGTTATTGCAGATGCCCTTCTGTCGACAAAAGGGGACAGATATTTTTTCCTCCTCCATTTATTTTTCTCCAGGTTTTCTGACCTGGAAACCTGGCATTTTCTGGTTCACACTTATGCACATTTCAGCTCTTCCTTGAGTCCTGTTTAGGATCTGTACTGACAGCAAAATGGCACAGACAGCGGAGTCTGTGACCACCGAGAGGAAATGGGAACAGCACAGCACAGGATGCTCAGACTCAGTCATCTCCCCTTCACTACCTAAATTTATTTATTCCAGCATCCATTTCAAGCAATTGCTTTTCTACACAGCATTTTCTATATCCAGCTCCACAACCACGCTCTCAGTCCACCAAACTGAAAGATTCCCCCCTGCTTTAACATCCCTTGAAACAGACACAGAAACCGGCATGAGTTTCCCTCTTGCTTCTTTAAAGAAAAGGCCAAAAAATAGGAAGAACCTACTCTACCAACTGACAAGCCTGCCTCTGTTCAGAGCGCTGCAGAAAATGCCAAAGAATCCTGGATTTGTGGGAGAATAACAGCGCCATGCGGCTGCCAAGGTCAGCCAGCCGTGTGCACTGGGCTGGCACGCCAGCGTTACTTACATAAGTAACAGCCATCGGCAGTCAACTTTAAATTTGGCACACGCTTCCCCTGCCTGCCCCTATGTAAAAGGAAAAACATATTAAACTTGCTCTGCCTTAAGCTGTTTTTCCTCACTTGTTTATTTTCTACATCTCTTCCAGCTTGAGACGCTCACAACCACTGCTACAAGCACAAAGCCATGGTTCAGCGGGGGCCTGATGCTTTTCTCAGTTTGTTTGCAGGCTGCTGGGAGTTCCTCTCCTTAATGATGTAAAGATGCCAATAGGAAAGGTCACAAAAATAAGTTGGGTCATCACAATCTAATTCTCCAGTTTCATCATGCATATGCATTTCTCGTGTCCACTTCCTGCCAAAAACTGGTATTTCGTGGTCTTACCGACAGTAGCTGTTGCTTCTGGTGGGTATCACCACAGAGCGAGATGGATTACTCTAACATCACTACCTGGTCTAAATACAAAGACAGACACCGTAGGTACCCCCACCACTGCCCAGGGAGCAGCACATGGGGGGCTGTTGCAGGAAGCCCTGCACCCTCAGGGCAACTGGGGAAGGGCTGGGAGCCCTGGCCTGGGCTGAAATGGGGCTCCTAGCCCGGCTGGGGGGGGGGGCCCTGCAGGTCCCACCTGGGGCTGCCCAGGGCCCTCAGGGCCTCCCACCACCCCCAGCAGCTGTTTCCAAACTACAGACCCTCTCTCCGGAGATGGCAGGTCGCAAATGAAATAGCGTAGCTAGTGAAAAAGTGGTTAACAGGAGCTTTAGCAGAAGAATAGAAGAAAGTGGAAATAAGCCCCCACCATTCCTTACATTATCTGAGAGCTGTTCAGCCATGAATTGTCTGTAATAATTAGCATGAGAATATCTCCTTGATGACATTCATGCCGCATAAAAGGGTCTGCATTTCCTCCATCAAAGTGCATATTTATGAACTGAATCTCCGAAAGACGGAGCCTTTGATAGTATTATTTTAATATTTTTTGCATGTGATTTAGAAGTTTAAACTTCAAGAAGCCATAATAATAAAAAAGACTATCAGATTTCTGCTAGTCACCTCCGTTTCTAGTAAACACAAACACATATATGGGAGTCACTGTTTAAATATGAAAGTGATAGACTAAAGAAGATAGAATGACATGAATAAGTTTATTTTTGATCTTTAATGATCCTGAGAACAGCGACTTGAACAACCCAGCCTTGAACGCTGAAGCCATTACGTGGCGTACGGTTTTCTCATTTCCTATTTATTTATTGACTCCAGCGATGACCTATTCTGAGTCACACTGAAAACAGTTCCTGGGTACATCCCTGTGTGCACAGGCTTCTGCCTTTTCTTTGTTCAACGCCCCTTATTTTATATACCTGATTACCACAATTCCCCATAGCTTAAGCTTGATCCGAAACCGGACTCGTCAAGGGCAGGAGTACAGGGCCCACCTCCATCAGAGGCAGGACCATGAGGACATACGATAGACACGCTGCCACCAGCTTGAGTAGCTTGTGCTTAACAGTCTTAGGTGTGGGGAATGGCAGTTGCTCTTCTTAGGTGTAAAACTAGAGATTTGTCAACAGAGCCTGCCCAAACAGGCGAACTTGTAGCTTCTTCTACTTACTATGGTCCTGGTGCTGTTTCTAGGCCTTTGTTTTAGCACCTACACCAAGCAGATGTCTAAAAGTTTTAAACCCTGAAGTCTGAGAGGCACTTTCTGAAGTGTTTGTAGAGCAAATATTCCATTTGGTTATTCTCCTTCTGGCAAAAATGGGCAAGCATGTGAATTACCCCAGGCGTGGACAACTCAGGCTGAAAGGGGACCCAGGGAGCGGTGTGTGGATGAAGTTGCGTACAACAGGAGGTGATGGGCAACCAAGCCTGGTGCTGTGGGGTGCTAGGCTCATTTTCTTCCAAACTCAAGTCCTCACCACGTCTTCTGCGCTGCCTATTACAAACGATTCCCCCATCGGCTGCATCTGCTCCTCCTTCCGTTTGCAAGACCTTGATGCCACTAGTGAAGATATTAACCCGCCCATGATGGCTCGGGGGCTGCAGCAGTCCCCTGCAGGTCCATGAACTACAGTGTCAAAAAGCTTTGGTTTCTCACTAGTTTTCAGTCGTTGCTAATGTGAGGTTTGGAAGGTTGAGGTGGAAATTAAAGGAAATATTAGTGAGGCATGGTCTCTCTGGGACCTGAGAAGGAACTTTTAGAGTGAAAGCAAAAAGTTTTTCCTACTATATGACACTGCCTGAAAATCTTCCTACAAGCTTTTCACACAAAGTTATTTCATTTCAGTATTAGGCGATTACAATCCCTGTAGCCAAAGCTGACACCTTTTGTTAGAAAGCCAACAATTTTAAGTTGCATAATTTCAAAATTTATATTATTTAGACAAATCCTTTGACATTTAACATGCATCTCTAAAGCTCCATTTCTAATTTAACATATCTTCTATTATTTAACAATAAATAATTTGTATTTAACTCATGACTGCAGATAGCAGTACATTTTATGCAACAACAAAATAATGAGTAGTGATTTCTTACTCTTACGAATGAGAATGCTCTGGATGGATACCGGCTAAATCTCTGTACTAAAGAAAATAACTAATACTTGCCAAACAAATAACTATTCAAGACATCGTGATTTTCCTGTAAAATTGAACAGAATATTCTGAATAAAAAATTCCAGGAAAAAAAATGTCTCCATACTTTAAGAAGTTTTGCCTGGCATGCATAATAACTGCTGAAAATAGTAATACTAATGAATGATTGTATTTGCAGGAAGATTAATAAAATTTTCTTCCTTATCTTTCAGCCGTCCTTTATCTTTCTAAGATGCGAGCTCTTTGGTGAAGGGATTGACCTTTATTGGCCAAATATGTCCTTGCTTATTATCTCCGAGTATTACAGGAACTAAATTAGTATACAAAAATGTAGTATATTTATACTAATGCTTATAAAGAAGAGAGCATTATAGAGACAGGTTCTTATCCCGATGAAGTTACAAATATTTTTGAGATCTTCAGTGAAGACTGATTCATTTGTTCCAGCATCCCCCACTAGCTAAGAGAAGGTTTGGCAAACCCCAATGTATTCCACACCAACAGCTGTTCAGAGCTATTCTGATCTTCTGATAAAACACACAGTGAATCCAAGTATGTGCCTCTTCATTAACAAAAGAAATAAATTTCACAAAGTACATTTATGACGGACTTTGTAGCATTTAGTCTAGAGAAAAATGTAGACCATAACATCCTATTTCACGTATTTACTTTGAGGACCATTGAGAGGTTTAAAGACTACATTTCAATTCTGCCACAATTCCACCTTTTTTAAAATCATGTCACTGCTATCTAGAAATAACTCTTAGCACATCTTTTGCACCATCACTGCTTAGTTGAACCCCCCCCAGGACAATGGAAGTGAGCCCCCCAGCCCCCCATGCAAAGGCAGGCACAGAGCCCAAGCAGCGGCCAGCCCCAGCACACCCACCGTGGGGTCTCCCCCTAGCCCCCCGGCACTGAACACTTGTGCTGCTTAGATCAGGCATTGCTTGGAATAATCTGAAAATGCAGAAACTGAGTACACCTCCCTTTTTTTTTTTTTTTCTTTCCTTCTGACACAAAATAAGAAATGAATGGGTGAAATCAGTAAGAAAATAGATAAGAAGAAAATGTTGATCTGTACATCACAAACACTGTAAACCGCTTGCCCTGATCAGAACACAACCACTTAATTCAGAATATGCAGAAGTGGCTGGGTGTTTTTGGAAAATGTTAATTCATCACCACCAGAAATTCTTGTGGGAACACACACATTAGTTTTGAAGGATGTTTTTTCTTGGATCTGAGACAAAATTTCTGATCAGAAAAAGAAGAGGATAATTGGTGGTTCAGATGTTGGCGGGGCACGAAGGAATCTGCCCCACTCTACTCAAGTCTCCATTTTTCTTCTAAAAGGAAACTTAAATGTGAATCTCCCAGGTGAACATTTTAGCTGTTGTCTATCTGAGATGGGTGAAATTTCACAAAAGAGCTTCATAGGGTTTTAATTGCATCATGACTTTGCACAGGACATCTTCTGGATGCTTGAAAGAGCTGCTGTGACTTGAAAGGCTGTTTTCAAAGACTGGTGCAGGACCCTGCTCCAGCCCACTCCTCTCCTTCCCCCTCCTCCCTCTGCAAAGCCAGCGAGAACCAGGAGCAAGCGTCAAGTTCTGCTCTTATCAGGTTATCAGAATCAAAATTCATCCACATGAAAGGAGGAAAATAAATCCTATTGCTGTTAGGAATGATTTAAAAATCACAGTTGTTTTACTCATCGTTCTTATTCATAATTCAGCTTATAACTATAAAAGATGAAGGGGAATATGCCCTACTTTTCCCTTTGCAATTTGACAGCACTTCTGTTGAGCAGCTTTGCCATGAAAGCCAGTGGTTGCTCGGTTGCCCCTGCTGTGTTTTGGGCCTTCCACAACACAAACGGAAATAGGAAAATCTGGAGAAAGCTGGGGGGTGGGCAGGGGGGGAACACAAACAAAACGTCTCGGGCAATTACAGCCCTCAGACTGACTTGTGCCAGCCCTTTCCTCGCTGTTTGCCTGCAAATGGATCAGTTGACACTGTTTTTTACAGCTAAAAGGAAGTGTTTGCTCTTATTACTGACTGGAGGACAAATCTAACCTCTAATGGCTGTGACTAATAGTCCCAAATCTGCACTCTCCACCAAGCAGGAGCCTTCAGAGCATGTCAGAAGGAGATAAATGAAAATCAGAGCAGCAAAGCTGGGGAAAGGGGGTGAAGTCTTTAATTGCTCACATTCTGCTAGCACCCATATATTCCTGCTGAAGGCATAAACTCTGGAGGTAGCTCTGATGCCTGGGAATGGCAATGGGATTACCCACGCAAACATGCTGTGCACACTCGCGTTGCCTCTGCCATCGCTGCAGTTAGAGGTCACCCCATCCACCCCGACAAACGTCACAGCTGTCCAGCCTCTGCCAGGCAGCGTGTCCCTGCGCAGAGGCAGTGGCACATAGGTGATGGGGATAACCTGTCAAAAAGCCTCATCTCTGTCGAGTTATTCCTCTGGCAATGTATCAAATAGAGGCTGGGAAATCCAGCTGCCCCCTCAAAGCCTTTCCAGCTTCCTACACTGCTGATTAACACATCCCGATGGGTTTGGCCATGTCTCCGGGGTTTTTGTGTTTGCATGGCTGTAGCTATTTCCAAAGAAACTGCTGCTTCCAGCGACTGGGTCTGCTGTACCTTTTTCCTGCCTCATGAAGGTTTGCTGCTGCTGCTGCTTAGTGCATTTGTGCATCGGCAGATCCTTGCTGCCCCACAAACCTGGGCTTGCTGCCCTGCCTGAACGTGGCTTTGGTTGATGTCCTGGGACTTCGCCTGCCTCTTTGCAGAGATAGGATGTCACCCGGAAACCCTTCCCTCAAACCGGTTTATTTTGTCCCGTACTTTGGCAGCTATCGATAAACATCCTCAGCTGAACAGATCCCGCAGCAGGAAATATCTCCTGACATGCAGGAGACACCCTCTCTTCTTCTCACATTACCTATGATATTGTTGCCTGTTTTTTCTATTTGCTGACCCTTTATTTTGTACTTATTTCACTAACATTTTTCTTCAATTACAGAACCATTCTACCTGACAATACTGCTAGTTCAGTTTCTCGCTCTCTGTAATTTCACATGAATGCTCCCCATACTAAGTAGGATCTATTTTTACAGGTCTTTTGCTCTATGTTGTTTTCCATTTGTTTCTCTTGTGTATTCTGGTCAAGGGAAATCAAGCAGAGAGTCAGATTCTGCTGCTCGCTCTTACTCATGCTACAAAACAGCTTATTCAGGGAAGAGCGTTCTGCGAGGATAAAAATGCCAAAAATCTGTGCTTTGATCAGGGAGTGATATTTGAACACATGGTGCTGGGGCATTTCATGGAGTTTGTGTGGCCTAAACCAAAAAGACAGTAGTGAACTATTAAAATGCAGTCAGTAGTGCAGGTTCCTCCTTTCTTCTTAAAGCCCATTTATCTGCCGATGCACAGCAATTCACTAACATGTCTTGGCACCCCACAGCTAAACCCAGCAATTTTGCTTTGGCGAGCAGTTTCTCGGGCAGGCAGAGTGAAGACTGCTCCGAGGAACTCCACCAAAGCCCTGCTCTCCAGCAGAAACAGTCCAGAGCACCTCAGTAGTCTCAGCGGCAGGATTATTTGGCACACACGCCGCAAGACACATCTTCCAGCTGAAGTCCTAACCCGACACACAGGGCAGAAGATGAGCCCAGCGTGGATGGCCGGGCTGGCGAAGGCCACATGGCAGCAAGGGGCGCGCCGTGCCCTCTGCTTGCCTTCAGCTGCTGCACGCGGGTGCCAGGCTGCTGCAGGCAAGGGGCCACAAAAGCTGTCTCTTGGCCACCCCTTAAGCTGCTCGCTCGCCCGCCTGTGGTCAGCAGCCAGCTTGTGACCGTGGCCAGGGAACCGCCCCAGCACGTCCGTTACCCCGTGCCGAGCTGGGTGCTGCATCTGTTCTCCGAGATCTCCTTTCTCAGCTGCCTCAGGAACGTGGTGGGAATCAATCCTCCCCCGTGTGTGAGCAGTGACAGGTCCCCCCCTCCGGCCACAAGGTGCTCGTCAGCAGCGCCGGAGCTCTGGCTGTAAAGTGCTCTGTGCAGCAAGGAGCGTTTGGTGACCTATTTCCTTGGTCAATCTACAATGACGTTATGGTCCTCTCTGTCCTCCAGCTCGCTGAGGTGAGGAATTTGGAATCCCCTATGGTAATATGGCATTGCCAAAACTGACTCCAGCCCTGAAATACTCCAAGCTATCTCCAGGCATCATTTCACTGGGATGGAGATGGCGCTCCTTCACCCGCACCAGACAGGTTAGCAGCATCCATTCCTGCCAGCCTGTCCCCGTCCTTGTGTCAGGAGGGGCACGGCTGCCGTGTCCCACCACTCCCGCCGAGGCAGGTGCTCCGTGCCATGCAGCATTCCTCCCCCCGGGTTCTGGGGACTGCCGTCCCACACCACACCGTGCCTCGAACAGACCGCGCAGCCCTGCAGTGTCACAGCAAAGGATGAGTTCGTCAGCCGCTTATTTCCAGATCCTGGTGTATTATTTCAAACCTTCGAGAGGCTGTGTTACCCAGCTTCTGCGTTGGTCTCTCCCACTCTCATCTAAATAACAGATGACACCATTTAACTGCTAGAGCACACAATCCATCATTCCTTGCAACACCACAGGTGTAGTGGCTGTGCCATATGGCAACTTCTCATACTTGAACAGCCCCTTTGCATGTGTTCGCAGCAAAGAGTATTTATTAATCTGGGTCTGGTGTCACATGCTGATGTGCTTAAGACAGGTCAAGTTTTGTAAGCCTCTCCCCACCTGTCAGTTTGAAAGTCATGGTTAAGGCTTGGCTGATGATCAGCCATCAGGGGTTTATGGCCTGCATATGTCAAGCTTCTAGCTTTCATCTGAGCTGCGCTAATAAAATTTTAAATAAAAATTAGTGGCGGTAATAAGACTTTTCTCCATTGACTCTGGGTTTTGACACTTTTTTCTTAGCGCAGGAACATTTACTTTAGTGATTTGCAGAACAGGGAGGGAGCCAGCTCCACGCTGACCTGCTTTGTGCCCTCGCCATTTATCCAGGTCCCAGAGCTAAAGCGGCAGCACCTTAAAGGCTGGCGGAGTCCCTGCTCCCGACAGCAAGGACCGGCTGGAACCAGACCACAACATCGCAGAATCAATACTGGTAATGCTTTAGACAGCTCTTCATTTTGCTGCAGCTTCTGTTCTTCTGGGTTTTCATTAGGACTTGAAAAAGAAACTTTGAAATGCCTGCTGGAAGGCTTGTCCTGGGAGATTTCGGCTCTGCTGTGGCAGCCTCCAGGGGTTCAGAGAAGCATCAGCAAAGCGTGCCTTCAAGTGCAGGGCACTGAGCCTCCTGCTCCTCTAGAGCTCCATCCCTGCTACATTCAGTCGGAAAAGAAACCTGTTAGACTCGCTTCAAAAAAACCCAAACAACCCCGTGCCCCAAAGCAATATTAGTAGATCTGATTTTTTTCCATGGGAGATTTGCAATATTCACGTTTTTTAAAACTATTTCTCTGTCTCTTTGCACACTGTGAAATAAACAAAGAAGATCTACCTATGCCTTTTGCAGTAATACGTTGCCCACCTCCTTCTTGAAAATTAAAATAAAATTGGGCACTGATGATCATTTATTGTTTTAAGACAACATATAGCTCCATGATTTAGGCAGCAATCTTCTCTGTGGTTTAGGCACTCACTGATCATAATTCTATGAAAGAACCAAGCAGAGGTGAGCTCTGCTGAAAACCTAAAGAGATTTAAAACAAAAAATTACTTTTCCATTTTATGGCAGGTCTTTATTAAAGTGATATTTCCCCCCTTCTTATCCTCTGAAACTTACTGGAATTTTAAACTTTATTTCCACTTTTTTTATTTAAGTGGACACCTACTTCAACATCTTTAGAACTATTTAAAGTTCAGATATTAAACATGAATAATTGCCTCCTGATTTCAGTGCATGATGAAATAAAAACTGACAATGCATGTCTTCTGGTGACATTCACACCTGCATCTGTGACAGACTTGTAATTTGATGAAAATTAACTTAACTCTGGACTAGAAGGGCAAGGTTTAAAACAGCTTTGGTATCACCTTGTGTGTCACTTTCCCGCCTGATATACATGGGGCATGGGGTGGTGGGGGGGCAAGGAGCAGATGAACAGATTAAATCTGAGCACTGCTCAGTCCTTTGTTGTCTTGAAGCAGCTCGTCGAGTGAAAGAAAATAGAAAATTGATGTGTGAGCATCTTATCAGGGAGTTCTTTAGAGATGCAACAGGAAGAGAGAAGCTGAATGATCATCATTCAAAAGCCCAAGTCGCTGTTATGTCCTGAAATGATGAGCAAAAGCAGCGCAACAACTCCTCCCTGGATCTCCCACTCTCTTTCTGGCAGGCCATGCGCTGCTCCTCGGGGACGCGAGGCGGGCGCCAGAGCAGACACGCCACAAAACCACGCTCTGCCGGTGGACAGTGTGCGCAACAGAAAAAACAATAGTGACATTAACTGCATAAACGATGTTATGAATTATTCATGCCCTTTTGTGAACGTAGTTAAGACCTGTGGGAGTTAAAGAATAGCTACCAAAGTAAAAAAGTATGTTTTAATGAAATATAAATATTAGATGGAATTTTACGTGGAAATACTCTGGAGTCTTACACATCATTTCCAGGGAAGGAAAAGGCATATTTCTGAATCTCTGGAGGTGCCAACTCATTAATTAGTATGGATATGAAAGATATATGCTTAGATACATCAGTCAAGCAATTATCGAGGAAGTATGATTTGAGAGTAGAGTCTGGCAATGGTAAGTTACTTTTATGCTCGTTTATATTCACTTCATTGACATTTTACTTAGCAGGATCTAAACAAGTAGAAGCAAAAGCTGCAGGTGCCAAGAAGACCTGCTTTGGTGAGCAGCTTCCCACATGCCTGTCCGTGGCTGGAAGTAAAGGAGTGAGTGGCTCCCAAAGAAGATCGCTGAGGAGTTTGTTTGGGACTGTGGTGTGTTCCCTTTGCAGATTACCAGTGAGGCACAGACTTTCTGCAAGCCCCACTGCTCCACCACTGCTGCCCGACTTCCAGATCTCTGGGTGGGCTGGGGGCTGCCCTTCACCATCCTCATTCCTTATGTGTGCTTGTGCTGCTCAGCAAACCACTCCTCTCGGGCAGGCTGTGAGCAAAAAGGTGTCGAGGATGGTAGTGCTGCTGCCATGAGAAGACTGGTCCTTTTCCTTAAACACTTTTCCTTTCAGGTTTGGAAAGCTGTGAGTTCTCACACCCTCCAGCACCCACTCCTGCTTCTAGAAATTCCATGTAATAGAGGCTGTGGGAGCCAGGCCAGGCCCCATTCCCTAGATGCTCTCTACAGAATAGCTATGTAGGAGCAGTATGGCTGAGGTTGATGTCAAGACCTAGTCTCCATTTCCATCCATGGTTTTCTACCTGATGTGACTGATCTAGCTAAAATTTGAATAGGAGAATTTCAGTCTATGAAACTTGTTAAGGTTAGAATAGTTCATATTGACCTTATGTTTGATGCACAATGTAAATGTCCACTTCACAGTTACATTTGCTTCAGGTCCTTAGAGAAGCTGGAGTTGTTAATATGACTATAGTTACTAATAAAATAAATTACTAATAAAATAATTACTATTTGTTTGCTGGGCATGCTCCAATTTCCATCTAAAACGTTATTGCTTTTATGACTGGACTTTTGTTAAAATTATTTCCTCGCAAAGGATAAGCCCATTCGCTAAACGGACCTTTTATACACCACCCTCTGTAACGTGGGCGTGGGATGAAGGCTGACTTTCACTCCCATTCTCATCAGGATCAGGTCTTCAGAGAGAGACCCTTACCATGCACGTGTGTCGATGCATGCGTTTTCAGAGTTGATCAGGTGTGCTGTAAGCTCTGTCCCATCAGAGTAATTTTCCCTTTCAGTTTCTGAAGTGATTTTTTCAGGACTTTACATGCCCACCCTTCAAAGAACAACTGCACAGCAAAGCATAGGAAAGTGCATTCCTCAAAGCTCTTAATGTTTTTAGCGTTTCATATTGGCTGAACATGCAGGCTGAAGAAAGCCTGAAACCTCAAAGGCACCTTTTTAATTCAAGACCTTCTGGGAGGCAGTCTTTTTTGTGTGTGGCTTTGCTAGAAGAATTCAAATTACTTCTCCCACTGACTTCTTTCCTTCTTTCATTCACTCTGTGCATTCCTCCACACATATGCTGCAGACTGATTCCATAATCTGCCTTTTTTTTTTTTTTTTTTTTAATATTATTATGCCCGAAGTGGATCAAATAGAGATGCTTCACTGCAAGGCAGAGTCCGGCAAAGATTTCAGCTCTCTTTCACATGGCACTTTCTATTTCATCACACTTGGCAGTCCCGTGTGTCACACTCAAACGTGAGATGTCGTCATGCCCCATAACAAACTCAGTAAAGGGCTTCATTGGCTCTGTGAGCCCCCTCACTGTACCACGTGGCAGTGTCGGATAGGTTATATCTTGCATGAGTTATCATTGCAAAATTGAGACTACTTCCCAGCTTGTTCTTTTAATAACCTTCTTTTTTTTTCCTCTCTCTCCATTTTACATATTTGTTTGGAATTTGTCGTTCTGCCTCCTCAGGGATTGAAAGCAAAGCATCTTTTAAACTGTATGTTCACAGGAGAATGGTGCTCTGGTAGTTTGTGTCTGCAGACAGCTGAGACTGAGTAACCTTGGTGCTGGGGGGTGCATCTAACTATTTTCAGCTAAACTGATGAACTTGGAAACCTGTACTCAGCTTTCTTTCAAAAACAGCTCAACAGTCTGACAGCATGAACATAAACCAACAGAATTTGGTCTGGCAATGTTGCGAACAGAAACACCAGCAAAGGAAGTATTTCCCCCCTGCTTTTCAGAAATATCCCACTTCTTTTTCTGAGGTATTGACTAATTTGGGTCTTTTGTGTTAGACAATCTTTTGTAGTGCTGCATTCAATTTGTAAGTGGCTTGTAAGCGAGAAAGGCAATCCAGCCTGTGAAGAACTTGGATGGTAGCAGCAGAATGCAGCAAGTCATTCACGGAGGAGAAACTCGGCCTGCCAGACCTCTCCGGCACATCTGTAACACAATTAAATCCCCATAATGACCTTCATTAGGCCCAGCATGTAAGTCAATACAAACAACTTTCAACTCGATGAACATTTTCCCTCTAAAAAGTAACCTTTTGGTTCTATTGCTTTTGTACTGTTTTAGCCATATGCTAAATATTATAATGCCTCATTGTCATTTACCCTTCACATATTAAGGTGAAAACTCTGACCTAGTGCATTCTAATTACTTGGCTTATTAGCTTCACATTACATCAGTAATGGTGTGATAGCCAACATAATTACTCGGACTTGAAAAATTGTACTTTGCTGTACTATTTCATGAACTGTGAGACGGTTCTCTCTTCTTATTAACTTTCCTATTTAATGGGTCGGCCAGATTTTTCATCTACCTAGACCATTGATCAAACTTGATAATTTTAGATTTCAGCTGCAATTGAGAAATTGCCCCTTAAAACGGCAAGAGGTATGTTTTATATAAGAGAATACAGACATTTATTATTCCTCTTTGTTTCTTGTTGACAGGCTACCACAATTAGGTAGTTACTGCATGCTGTTTGAACACGGTTCTTAACTTATAAAGCTTCATGAAATTTAGATGTTTTCCTCAAGGAAATTATTTTGGTTCTTTTTTTCTTTTGTCAAATTACTATTTTGTATTCACTAAAATTCTGGTTTACTTTTTTCAGTTAAAAGGTGTTGGGTTTCTTTCACTTTCTGGAAGAAAAGAGAACTTCCACACCTTTTTCTTGTTTAAGCAAAACACTAACTTTCAATCAAAAGCCAGCAGGGCTGGCAACTGTTCAATAGTGCAGTCGAAAATCTGAGTCTGATTCTGATCCTGAATATTTTTAGTTTACAGTATGAAGATAGGGAAGCAACTGTTTTCTGAACATCAAGGCTCCTGCTGAATGGGATAACGAGGTTCATGTAAGGAGTCAGACGCCCGCCCTTAGGTGGTGGTCCTCTTCCATGAGGAAAATTGCAACAACGTGGAACAAGCAGTCTTTCTGAAGCCATCAAGGCAAGAGATGGTTGTTCTCTGCACCTCATCCTTCCCTCAACACTCTTGGGCATCTTCAGGAGCCCTTCTTTCACTTCCACAGACTTTGGATCAAGCCCTTGATGTAAAGGCATGGCTCTTTTCTCTTTTGAGCAGGTTAGGGTGTTACGCCACCCTGAAAGAAGAGCACGCATGCTGCTGCCTGTGCTGGCACCTGCAGTCCCTCCTGCTGCACGGGCTTGTCCCCCTTCACGGGCAAGACTCATCCATGCTCCCTGGCCACTGCCTACAGGGCAGAAGTCCCAGCCAGTCTCACTGATCTGATGTCTGTGACCGAGGGGCAGCTCCGAGGCATTTCTCGAATATTTCTCCCCATGCCATGGCAGCAGAATATCAGTGCACAAATGTAAGTTGGTCATTTTCAGTGAAATCTTCTCAGAAGCCCCTGGATTGAATTAATCCGCAAAGCATCCCTGGCACGCTTGTTTGGAAGCAGTCACAGAATAACCTCCTGGCTTTTGGCAGCTGAACCTGTACTTTTGGAATGCTGTGACAGCTGAAAGTTTGATGGTGTCTTGACACAACATATCAGTCAGAAGCTTTCCTTGTGGGGAAATGTGTGTTTTAGGTTTATTTAGTTGGAAAAGAAATTAAGACGACTTTTTGTTGTTGTTGTTGTTGTTTTGTTTAGCTTTATTTTTCCCTTCGTCTGTCTCTCTCTTTCTAAGCAGGAAAAGAAAATACATCTTCTTTCATAACCACCCAAATGAAAGAGAGAATTGTTGGAAGAGAGACTGCCACAGGACTTTAAGGTTCACTGTGAGGATTTAACTGAAGGGATAAATCCTTTTGGAGCTTGTCCATCCAACCAGAAGACAAAGTAGAGCTGTGCATCATCACCCATTAACAAAACCCATTCTCCCTGTGCAGCTTTGCAATCAGAACCGTCTCCCAGTTTCACAACTGCATCTTTAAGCCAAGACGAGATGGTGTAAAAATAACCAGTGATTATTGAATAAATAACAGAAAATTACTTTTTTAATGTAGCAGAAAGCACCTGAAAATGTATTCTTCCTGCAAGATTCTGATGGGTCCCTATTTAATTCTATTGTGCTTTGTGCAATCAACTTAATAGTTCTGATTTTCCGTGACCTCTCTGCATAAGGAACATTATTATAAAAGAAAGTCTATAAAAAACTTTTGAAGGTAATAACAGCGACAAAAAACGGTAAGAGGCAGTTTGAGCTTGGACATGAGGCACCAGTGTTAGTGCAAACCTACAGGTGGCTTGACACTTGCCTGCCTGAGTGATGAGGGCTCTGTTCACGCTGCACTGGAGATTAGCAGAGGTATGAAAGCCCCAGTCCTCAACATTACAGAGAGCGAGGTGAAGGCAGAGAAATTTCAGTCCCAAATTGGATAAATTTGCCAAGTCTCTGGCTGCAGCACAACACTCATTTAATTGCAGGTGAATTTACCAGACAGGATGTTGAATGAGGAATTACTTCCCAGAGTGGTATATTGGGATTAGGCAGAATCTGTGTAAAGCCGGAACAATAGGATGCTTTTGCGCTAATTTGCGCTTTAAAAACGATTAAATGCACCTGACATTTTAGGTAATCATATATATTTAAAGTAATATGAAACTCAAACTGTGGTTTTGGAGTCCTTTCTTCACTAGCATATGCCTATGTTATAATGCACATTGTATGATATATAACTATGTATCTTGTGGTTTCTTGATAATTTAAGCAAGAGAAGCTTTTAAATTAGCTATTAAATTACCATTCAGAGATCTGATCATCTTCTAATTTCCGTACAAAGTCCTCCACAGGGGATAAATCTAGTTTAAATGTTCTCTTCTTCCTATGATTTTACAACCTGGCTGTAAGACGATGTAACGTTACTGCATTCCTAACTGAAATACATTACAACCACGTGAAAGGTTTTAGTTCAGCTTTGTCAATTAAGTCTATATTTCAATTGTAAATGCATACAGAGTTAGGAAGAAAACCATGATTTCCGATTTTGTTTAGTTCTCTTGTCCTAGCCAGAACTTAGAATTTAGAAAAGTAAAGAGTCATTTAGAAAAGCACGAATAGTTGTGGGTTTTTAAATACCAGTTGCCTCCCCGAGTTCCCTTATTTACTAGCAGAATTGAAATTCTGCATTTTATTTCTTCTGACTTTTTGGGCAGATATTTTTTAACTGCTTTTCTGGGCAGTGAACTTGCAAAAAGCTTTCTTGAGCTGAGGCAGGGGGTGAATTTCTTTATATCCTGCTCTGCAAAAGATCTGAATGTGCTTTCCCCTTGCTCACGATGGCAGGAGCCCTGCACTGCCGCACCATGAGCTGCTGGTGCTACTGGGAGCAACTGGGCTATGGTGGGTTTGGGAAGGGTTATGCAGACATCAAGGGAAAAAAAAATAAAGCTTGAGGACAGTCAAACAGACATTAGGACAGTAGTGGGGTACCCTGGGCTTTGTTCCCACTTCCCTCCCTTCTTGGGTCTTCCTACCCTTGCTGCCCTCCCAGCTGCCCCCACCATGGCAGGGCCGGTTTGCTGCCTGCGGTCAGCTGGGCTCACAACCACCGGCCGCATGGGCTGTTCCTCCCCCCTTCAACACCAACGCGCAAAATTATTGCACTGCTGAAAACAGGTAACGGTACCCACGTGAGCTGTGAAAGAATTGTATATATATATTCTATAAAGAATTCTATACGATCTATATAATTGAATACACCTAATTCTATATATTCTATGAAGAATAAATTGAGGATAACCCAATTATTATCTGTTTTGTGAATTTTGCCTCACAAGGTGTTCTCAATGTTACTTGACTTCTACTTCCTTCTGCAAAAAGTTCTAGCAATGTTATGTTGATGACAGAGCCTTAGCTAGGAATTCTGTGTCTTCTCCTTAATGAGTATAAAAAGAAAAGACAATAAAACAGAGTTGTCCCCTAGCATTTAATATTTAAAGTAGTAATGATAAAATCAGAAATACTGTATCTGAAACCAGACTGAACTTATGCCCTTCTTTTGCAACCTTACTGAGCTCATTTAGTAAAAATAAATATTTCTGTTGTTGCTAAGTTTTTGAACCTATGATTGCGAACTCAACATGCAAGCTTGTTTTTTCTGGTTCCCATGGGGTTTCAAAACTTAGCAATTTATTTCATGATGCACAAACTATGCTCCAATACCTGTATCAGCCTAGCAGAACTATCTCAAGTGATATCATAAAGTTATAATTTTGGTACCATATCCCACTGAGTATGAAACAGCATTCAAAATTGTTGGAACAAAATGCTTTTCAAATATATTTCCTTTCTCTAGGTTTACTGCTCTGTGTTAACATGACCATTCATCATGGACATGTGGTCTGTTCTTTTTTCATTCCAGCTGCTCAAAATATAATTCCACAGACCGTGAGCTGTGATCCACTGCTAGAGCAGAAGGATAAGGATGCCTTTGTCTACCTTTATAATGGACTAATCTATTGCTGGGCAGGTTCCAGAGTGTATTTCCAATAAATTCTCACTATCACAATTTGCCCAGACATATGTAACCCCAAAGGATACCATTAATTTTGCTTTGATACAGATTATAGCAGACTAATTATTTGTTCCTCTTGAGGTTCCCACAGATGGGGGGTAACTATATATCCATTGTTAAAGGCTAGCATGTCTCTCTCTAAGAAAAGTGTTTACCTCTCAAGCTTCCCTTTCCTCCTTTGTTCTTCTATTGTCCTCTAACACTCTTAGAAGTTATTGTTATGGGGTACTAATTTAATAAAAATGCAGGAGATTCTGACTGAAATGATAACCACCAAAGCTATTCAATTGTTTTTCTGTGTAACAACTCTGATTGAAATTCTGGTCACAGTAAAGTCGAAGGCAAAATTTCCTTGGCTTCTGTGGGGGACTGGAATTTCATCTAAGGTGAGTATTGTTTTTGATTTAGACACAAATATCTTATAACAGTTTCTGATTTGCAAGTCTCGTCTAGCATAATACCACATCAAGCAAGCCAAGAAACCGTAATCTAAGGGATATTGTCAAGTGGAGGCTGAACATATATTCATTTCAGGTGCTGTATGCTAAATACAAATCTCCTTACCGGGCATGTGATGTCTACCAGGAGATAACGTTATCAGTTATGTCCTGAGTGCCGTAGAGATCATTGCTTTCAAGGCAGAGGACAGCAAAAGAAACAGCATCGTAGCAGGAATAAAAGTAGCAGTGGAAGAGAAGACAAGCTGTGGCAAGGAATGCTTTGTAAGTGATGTAGAGATACTTCAGAAATACTTGAAATTCTTTTCTAGCACAGCCCTCCCCATGAGCAGGATCTGTCCTTTCTGACTGACTCTTCAAACAAAATATATGCAAATAAATCCCAGTTTTACTTTTACATTCTGCATTTCCCTATGTACCGATGTTAGAAAACAACTGAAATGCTCAAGCTAAAAACACCTAAGACCCAACCTGCTAGTCAGCACTCAGTATTTCAGTAAACAGGTGATAGAAAATTTCCTTTAAATCCATAATTTCCTTGTAGCACGGAAGACCTATCTTAATGCAACCCTTTAATGAAGACATAAGGAAAGCTAATATACGCACATACATAGAAGTGTGTATACGTGCAAGTATCTACCTACCTATTTATATATTTGGGTTACGTGTGGGAGAAGAGGAGCCTTGAAGGAACGTAGCCTTGACTAAGCAATTACCTACCCTATCCATATGTATGTATTTCAGCATTTGATATTTTTCTCTCCGTTAATTCAGACCTTAAATATACATGTTTATTTTTAAATAACAACAAATTATCCATGAAATGTTAAATAGGATAATGAACTCATTAAGCTTTAATCGGTGAGTCAAGTGGCTCCAGTGTCAGCAGGATTGGTGGTGCAGCGCTCCAGTGCAGGTCATGGTGGGGTTTCCCAGACGAGGAGAACCTTAGGGGGAACAGAGAGAAACACTGGGAGTCCGCAGCCCATGCCACAGAGGCTGGCATGGCCAGGAGCAATGGGGTCCAAGGCCCTCTGCCTACAAAACAGGGAGCGTGGCACAGCAGCGCGCATGGTGGGGCGAGCGCTGAAGCCCTGCCACCCAGACCGGGGTGCAATGGTGCCCACCCTGCAGAAAGCCACTGCCTCTCCAAGCTCTGCACCTACCATGGCCACTGCTGCTGCCCTGACAGAGCCCGGGGGGAAAAGCGCAGCCACCCCCTGCCCTGCTTTTACACCAGTATGGGACAGCAGCAGTGAGCACAGCCGTGGGAGCGTGCCCAGGCAGAAGAACTACTCAGCTTAGGGACAGAGCTCCAGGAGGAGGACAGCAGTTTGGGAAGCGTCTGGGGGTGTGACAGAGGACAGGCTGCTGGAAGACCCTACCTTCCCTGAGACAAGCCCAACAGGCAGAGAAAACACATGACACGGAGGGTTCCCTGTCCTCTCTCCACCTGGCTGAATGCTGCAACTGAAGGGTGGGGGCCATGGTGACCAGACCCTGCCTGACACGGTGGGCAGTCTCCACCATGACCACCACACGGTAGGTGCGAGGCTCTGCAAGTGGAACCCAACAACAACGAGGAAGACGGTTGATCTCGCACGGAGGCGTCACTGAGGTTAAGCTGGCCTATGCCCTGCGTCAAAACTGCGTCCGTACAGAAAAGGAGTTGGGTCATCGCCATGGGAGACACCTGCTGAAGGGAACAGGGTGCCAACACGCTGACTAGACCCGCTTCTTAAGGGAGGCCTGCTGGCTCCCTGGGGCCAAGAGGCAGAGGGAAAGCTTCCCACCCTGCGGCCACCCTCACGTTACTGCCTCTTACTGATCTGTCAGGCAGGCAGCCAGGGATTTGCAACAAGAAGCCTGAAGGCAATGACGAGAGACTTCAGGGCCTTGGGGCAATGGGTTAAGGCGTCAGGAGCACAAGCAGTGCTCTCTGTCCTCCCAGTTGAGGGAATGACGAAGGAAGAAAAGGGAAGAACGAGTAGATCAATCCCTGGCTCCAGGGCTGGTGTCACTGGTGGAATTTGGGGTGTTTTGATCGTGGGCAGCTCAAAGGACAGCAGGCCAGCGGGCAGCAGGTGAGGTCTGCCTGTCTCAAAGGGGCAAAAGGATCTTTGCACAGGAGTGAGTTAGCAGGGCTCGCTGTAAAAGCTTTAAGACAGATTTGAAGAGGGAAAGGATAAAAGCAGCCTCACTAGGGACAAGCCTGCGGGCAGCACACCAGTGCTTGAGGGACAGCGTGCTAGGGAGGCCCTTCTGCCTGCTCTCTTATCAGATGCAGGGGATGGAGATCCATCTGGAAGCAAAGATGCAAGGGTTACTGATGTGTTAGAAGCCACAGCAGAGCCTGAGAACATAGAAGTTAGGGCTTCTCCCCTCAAAAATGTGGCTGGATCAACAGCCCGACTGAAGCACACCCACACCAGCCTGGACAACAAACAGGAGCAGCTGGAAGCCATTGTGCAGCACAGAAATGATGACACAGCTGCTGTCACGGAACCATGGTGGGATGGCTGGCCCGGCTGGAGTGCTGCAATGGATGACTACAAACTCTCCAGAAATGATAGGCGAGGGAGGAGCGGCGGTGGGGCAGCCCTGTAAGCTGGGGAGCGTTTCGGTTTTGCAACCTAAATGATTCTATAATTCTAATCACATAACATAGTTCAAGCATGAAAGCAGGCTATTCACACACATTTCTAGAGAGCCATCATGAAGTGGAGAGTGATTTGAGGAAGCCGGGAAGACCAGCAGTTAAGGCGGCTGCACAGGACTGGGGAGCTGACAGTGCATTTCATCACCCCAGTGCAGAAGTTTCGGGCGCTGCTGCTAAAGAATCATGCCTCCCTCCACATCCTTAGGAGAGTGATAAAACATCTCAGTGGGAGGGGAGGACAGTAAACGCGTGATGGGGCTTGGGGGATGTTAAGTGACACATCTAATGAAGGCCATTAACGTATCACAGTTAGATTTTCGTGGAGCAAGGGAAAAGTCATTAGTCTTTTTGTGTGTCAGCTGGCAGAAAGAGTGTGGAGCAAAGTCACTTTTCCTCCAGGATTTTGATTTCACACTGAAGAGACATCTTAAAGTTCTTTTGTCACCTATCCACGACAAGCAAGGGGAGCGATTAGAGGAGCAGTCATCTGAGGACACAGTTAAAATGCATGTGCTTTGGATTCTAGGCATAGTGGTTTAAGTTAAAATTGCTTAAGCTGAGAAGTCAGTGTAAATACTTAAAAAAACCCAAACCTCCAGATTTTGAATCCTTAAAACAGGTCAGGGAGAAAAATGTTGACAAAATGATTTTATTTCAGGTCAGGTGGAATGTTTTGTTTGATATAAAGCCTTTTCTTGGTAGGAAGTTGTTTGGGGTTTTTTGGTTTTGTTTTGTTGTTTGATTTTTTTTTGTCAGAAGGATTAACAGTAAGTGTCATTTAATCAAATTTGAAAGAAAATGGTTAAGCTATGTTGAAATTTACTTTGTCTAGTTCTAGTGACAGAAGGTGTTAATTTCACCAGAAAGCCTACATATATTTGGGATCATATCATTGCAGATGCTCATGCTGATAAATATTTTGTTAATTTTTGCTTTTTTTTTTGCAAAACTTATCAGCAATTTACTTTTTACCTTGGTGGTCTCTGAATAAAAATAGTCTTTTGAACATTTTTAAAACCAAAAAGAATGATTTTATCAATTAGCTGCTTAACAACTACCCTAAAATAAATTACATTTTCAGAAGCTTTAAGGTAGTATTTTGCTATTAGATAATACTTTTCTTTTTTGCAGTATTTCACAACATAAGGGAGGTAAATGGCCAGTCTCTTACCCTGACTTAAAATATCAGATAACCTGAAGCCATATTTTCTGCTCTAAGAATTGTGATCTTGTTGCTGTATTCAGCATCTGTGCCACGAAGCTGCACCAACCAGGGAAGACCCCTGACGACTTGGAAGGGCGCAGAGTTTGCACTTGTCTGTAGTCATTCAAACCAGGGCAAACTGAGTCAATTTGCGAACACTGGAAACGGGCCGTTATTGAACTAGGACAACAAATTCAATCATACCCACACGGGTGTACGGCATCCCACTGCCTAGAGATACATGCTGTAAATACAGCTTTCATTTTCCGAGATACTGTGTGTTCAGAAATACATGCAATTCATGGATATTTTTTATTTTTACGAAATAAGTGGCAGTGCTTGGGGATTTTTTTTTTTATAGGCAAGCAATAACAGCATACCAAAAGGGCACTGCCATGGAATTCAGGTTGCTTAATCTTAATCTTGCCCCTCTCTATATACAAGCAGTGGTAAAATACAAATCTCTGACAGATAAGAGAGCGTGCCAGGACTGAGTTGCACATTGCTTCCAGTCTCAAGGATAGCTTTAGGTGCCTCTTCTGTCCCAAACTGTATTAGCCCACACTACAGCTTTACGGATGCTTTACCTCAGGCACCCTGGGAACTGAACATGAGGGCACTGTTGGACAGGGTCCAGTGCTCTCCTCTCACCATGATACCAGCGCTCTTGCTTTTTTTTTTTGTCCTAGGAATGTTTCAATTCAATCTTGCATATCAACACAAACCTTATTAAAAAACTTTAATAAATTCCGTTGATTTCAATGATACTGCTTTCACCCACAGAAAAAATCAGTACCTTGCTGAATTACGGAGTTTGTGCCATGATGGCATTAATGATACCGGACCACATTCTCTAAGGCACCAAACCAGTGGAGGTCAGTGCAGTTACTGTAGCCTGCACCGAACATTATGCGGTGGATATGCAATACTTTAAACTCTAATTTCAATATGAAAAACTGTACTGCAATTACAGGGCAGGAAAGACTGTCAAGAACCAGTAGAAATGGTCTTAATGTGGAAGATTCACATATTCCCTGTTGCACTGCACCTCTCGTGTCAGTGAGATGCAAGCTATGATGTTAACGGTTATTCATCCTCATACAGCCTGTAAGAACACTCACACCTCAAATAATATAAACAAGCCTGCTCCTTCCTCCTGAGGTTCAGCATACTTTCTGGCAATATATTTGGCACATGCCCAGCAGACTTTAGCATTAAAGATGCTTTTTTATGGTTCCCAGTAGTCAAGTGTGAGAAAGACATTCAGTTATGATAAGCAGTGTTAAAAACAATACATTTATATTCATAAGGCACCCATAGTTTGGAGAATTGCACGTTAACTCTTAGTATAACTACAGTAAGGATTTAATTAAAAAAATTAAGGAACTGGAGTCCAATAAATTCCATAATTAGCCAAACAAAGCAAAAAAATAACCAACCAAGCTTCCTCTTCCCACTGTCCCTTTTCACTTATTCTGAAAAATTCATCAGAAACATGTATCAAAAGGACTAAAATAAGAGGTGGATTTTACATCTAGGTACTCCTCTAGAGATGGCATTAAATAGTTGCTTGAAATGTTGTTTATTAGGGACTTCCAGAACAGAGGAACACTGTTACGTGATTTTAGAGAAACAGACTTACTAAAGAACACTCTCATTAAAATGATTTCACATTTCTGTCATCATGCCTTAAATCTGTTTTTACACATCAGGCAAAGCTTCATCGTTGCATGACTCACCTAGTGATGCAACATTAGGAAAGCAAATAGTCTATTTTTCCTATTTTCACCAGGGGGTAGAGCTGGTGGAAAGACTGTGCAGCCAAAAAGGACCCGCATCACCAGAGGCGCTAGTTTTCTGACCCTTGTATACCCAGATGGGTATAAGAGCAGTCGTGAATCTCTACTAAGCTATTTAGGTTCCAAGAGCAAAGTAAAAATAGCTAAAACCACCCCTTTCTGTGCCAGAGAACACAACTCTCTTGCAGTTGCCAAGTTACCCTCTTTACTATTTATCTATCAAATGGCATGGTTCTTCTGACCAGTAGTCATGCCAGTCCAGACTGCAGGAGAGCTGTATGTTTGACTAGCAGGTAGTTAGGTGTGTTTGCCTTTCATTGAAGGCAAGGAAGCATTGCCTCTCCTGTGCTCAGAGCACGGGGCAGTCCAGGTTTTCACTTTGCATTCAGTTTGCTCTGCTCTGCCAAAGTTCTCAAAAAATCCAGCCCTCGTACAAACACAAAGAGGCAGACACTGTATTGACTTGTATCATTCATCTTTTATCTAATGCCAATTCACTAAAAAGAATGAAGTAATAATTTCTTCTAAGAATTGCTGAGGCAAGTTGCTTATTTTCTAAAACCCAAAATGAGCCTATTCAAATTGGGTCTCAGAATCTGGTGGTACAGATATGCAGATGGCAAATTATTTGTAGTTGGTGGATTGTCTAACCCAATAGTTACGGGGAGGAACTAACCACAAAAAACAGACAGTTTTTCTCAAGCAATTTCTTTTTTGTTGTTGTTGTTTTAGTTTGGCTTTCCTAAGGAATTCATGCAGTTCTTTAAAAATATTGAAAAACTGTGAAAATAGCAGTGGCCACAAAAAATTAAAACATACTGTATAGGGATGGACTTGTTTTCCTAGACCTCTCTTTCATGGCCAAAGTGCCATCAGATGGTAACGTTACCAACTCTTAAGTATGAGTACCTTAAATTGACCTCAGTCACTCCATCTGCTCACACAGAAATGACAAAACTGATTCCCTTCCAGCTTGACATCTTCCATTACTGTAGAACTGGAGCTGCATGTATTAAATATGGGTCTCTAATGACTGGCATAAATAATATTAGTATAACCAGCTGAGATATTACTTGCTGGCATGGTCTCGTGTCCTTTATAACAGGAGAATGGGCTGCAACTGATAAAACACTTGCAGGGAAAGGGACAGCAGCCAGCCTGTCCCATCTTATTCCCCATATATTCCCGTAAATGCTCTACCTTCACATGTAAGTGCACTTATCTGTACATACAAAAACTGCTCGTGGTCAGTCCCGTCCCCACTGCCAATGACTACAGAAGGAGCCTGAGGGAATGGGTCCTCCGGCTCAGACACCCTCTAGCACTGGGAAGGGATCCTTCAAGATGAGGCCAGAAGGAAGACAGAGAGATGTTTTCATTAGAAAGCATAAAACTAATTTTGTTTGTCACACTTCCATTTTCTCCCCTCTCAAAATCTTGGCTGTATCAATGACCGGCTCTTAGCGCCTGCACTCGGCTTGCTCATAAAATTGTCAACAAGACAACATCTGCATTTCCCTTTATTCCGCCAAGTCACTTATAATGATAATAGCTCTGTCTGCCACCATCTCCAAAACTGACTAGGAAAGAGATTACAGAGGCATCGTTTAAATGATTGTTTCACGCAACAGATAGCCTATAATTTCTAAGAAAGGGTTGCCCTCAGCCCAATCTTTGAAGGAATGGATTTGAAATAAAAATGGACTGATTAATGAATGTATAATCTTGCTTGAGAAGGAAAGTGGGAGAAGAAAATCGCAATCAACCTTAAAAGGAGTCTTAAACTGTCTGAAATAAAATGATTTTGAATGAAAGACTCAAGCTGGTAAACATACTGAAAAGGGCAGAGAGCAGAGCTCTACCTCTCACGGGAAGACAATTTGATGGGGGAGATAAAGACTGGAAGCTGGTTTAGTCCACTTAAGTATCACATACTTCAGGGGTTTCAAAATATAAGTATGATCCTAAAAATACAAATCTTGTACAAGACATCAGCATACAAAATTATCTTAGTAGAAGATTCACACATTTCAAAAGGCAGCTCATCTTATCGGGGAGGCAGCAGTCAAAGCAGCCCCTTCAGCTCCCCGCCACAGCCATGGGTGCGGAACTGAGTGAGGGGGATTGCCGTGGTGGTGCCAGCTGTACCTCCCCAGTAATTGTATCAGCACCTACCCTGGAAAACCCCTATTTTAAAGAGTTTTGTTACCACCGCATCACAAAGGTTTTTTGGGGGTTGTCTTGGGTTCATACAGCTTCTGTGCTAAAGCAATCCTTATTTTCACAAGTTTGGAAGGTTCGAAACTGAGACTTAATTTTAGACTATGGTTATAAATGTTGAATAATTGGGCATTTACAAGTTTTAGAGACTGACATGTTACTTTATATCAATATTGACTTAATATATTCATTTGTACAATATTTAAGTTATCATGGTCTAAATCAACGATGATATAAATTAAATTGACAAATATTTATATTACTACTACCCTCTGAATTCCAGTATTACTTAATCAATAAATAAGGTTGTAATTCGTGCCAGGCAGCTAAAGCAGAGAGGGAAGTTCTGGCCTAACCATTTTACTGCACATACCAAAGAGTATTTAGAAACTAGTCTATAATTACTCAGCTGCCTAGTTGGGATGAATCGGTAACATATTTTTGACACTGGTCGGAAACCACTAGCTGCTACCAGATCACAGCACAGGCAGCTCTGCCACAGGTATTTGCTCTTACCCAGCATCATTCAACAGGCATTGTCAAAGCCAAGACCGAAACATTGATCTCCTGACTGAAAAAAAAAACCAACAAAAGCAACAAAAAAACCACCAAACCCAAACAAAACAGGCTTTTTTCAATTCCCACATCTTTTCACGTGAGACTGAAAGCAGCTCTTTGGGATACAGCCCAGAAAAATGGTTTAGGAACCTCTGCATGAAAACCTAGCAATGACTTCTTGGATGACCCTTATTTTAGTCATTCATTCCATTTGCAGATCTAGTTTCACAAAAATCCCGCCCTGCCCCTTCCCCCTCCAAAAGACAACTCTGAAAGTGTAGGCATTAATTTAAATGTATATCACACCATGATGCTAATTGAGTTCCAAAATGTAGTTTTTCCACAGAAAAGGGTATTCGCAACTGTTGACCATTTCAAATGACTACCAAATCCCTAATGCGATCAATTTAAAATAATGACAAAAGTATCTGCCAAAATTATGGACTGGAGGCAAAATATATTTAGAATATGTAGAATAAGGAGCAAAGACATAATTTCCATGATTTATTTGCTCTGTAGCAGTACCTATGAGTACCACGACAGTCCTTGCCCCAAGCACTGAGCAATTACAGGGCTATTAACACAAAATGCATCTAGTGCATGACACAAGTCAGGTCTATGTAGGGTGGCTGCAGGAGAGTACTGGAATGTAGCACTCCTCTTAAAATACTGATGAAGTACCTCGAGTCACAAGAAGAAGCAAGGCAGTTCTCCCCCAAACCCTTCCTATTCACAGCACGCAGCCCTGGGAAGCACACAAGAATAAAGCTTGTGACTTGATCTGTTCAGCATTTTCCTAAAGCTAATGCTAAATTGCTGTATGCCTCTGATAAGACTGATTACTATTTTATCATTTTTAAGCCATGTACTATTTCATTTATGAAACAACAACCACCCATACTCCCACTTTTCAGCTTTCTATTTGATGCTAGACCTTCATATTACCGACCATTTCTTTGCTGGAATGACCTTTCATGACTTTTATTACCTTGCTAAGAATGGACCTTCTTTCCCTTCAAATCTTCTGCAGGCCATCTTCATCTACATTTTTCAACCAGATTCTTATTATCTCAGTAATGTATCAGTCGTTCACTGGCAAGTCTGACAGCCTGTGAATTTATCGGGCGCATAGTCTGGTTCACGACTGGCAGAAAAAAAGATGCGAAAGCCATTTGCACAATTTAATACATGGCACATTCAATACTGCGCTCAATAACGAGCGGTGGTTTCTAACACTCAACAGGGGGACAGACGCCAAAATCTAGGACTGCTCTTTTGGGCACAGTGAGGGACAACGAGCATTTTTTGCTCCAGTCTGTATCTGTGTCAGGGATCGTTTGTATCTAGTGAACAAGCCCCTCGCAAAGTCATTGAAGAGTCACCTTAATCACACATGCAGCCGGCTGTAGTCCTGAGGATATTTGGGAACTGACCGCAACATTTTCTATGGACTCCCGCTGCTGCTATTAGAGTGGCACCGCTGGTGCTGCCCGGCTCGTGCTGCACGCTGAGACACACGCTCGCTCTCTGCCAAGGGTGAACTTTTTGGCTCCTGTCTGTGAAAACTTCTTGGCCCATCCTTTCTGCAAAGATATCTTTTCTTGTTATGTTTGGTTTACTGCAAGAGCTGAAAGTCTTGTTTAATACTCACTTTCCTCCCTCTCCTTTACTGGCCAAGGTGCCAAGCTTGATAAGAATGCTTTTTGAAGAGATGCTTCCATCATGCCAGCTCCTTGCCTGCCCAAACCGTGGCAATTTAGAGTCACTATTTTTGACTCTGCATAGATCCCTCCTTTCTGAATTAGACCTTTTTCTCTACTAAACATTTTCTAATACAGACTCAAAATTTACTTCAGTGCTTTATTTTTGAAAGCATTTAGTCATCCTTCTTCCTTGTTGGTAATGCTCCTCATCACACTTCCATCTAAAAAAAGGGTATGTTATAATGTTCTTCTACTCCTGAACTTATCTGGAACTTGAATACCATCAGTAATTAAGAGCTGAAGATTTATTGGGATAAACAGCAGACTGACTGTGTATCTTAGCCTTCATTTTTTCCTCTTTCAGTCTCATATCTAACTGAAATTATTCATCTCTACCATGAACTGTCAGATACACTTGTCAGTGATTTTCTCACTGTCCATAACCTTCGGTTTCTTTTTCTTACCATTTTCTCCAAGATACTATGTCTTGCTTGTATTGCTTGTCTTTTATGATAGCCAAGTTACTTGCTTATCCAGCAAGCTGGTATAAACTCTTTAAATTTGTGTGTGTACTGGACAGCAATCATACCACTTTCTCCAGGGCAATATTAAAAAAACGCTAGCAAGAGTGCTCCCTCACCTTAATCTCCCACTGTTCACCCAGGGCAATAAATTTCAATCATACACAATATTTTTGAACAAAGTGCAGAAGCACAATCCAAAGTAAGACACGGACTGGAATATTAAGTTATCAGTATGTCTAAAATCAATGTGTATTTCACAGATGCTAAAAAGTAGTCAGCGAAACTCTTTATGATTAGAAGCATCATTTCACATGAACATGTACCTGATATTTTGCTGGTTCCTACACCTTATAGTACAACCTTCAGAAAAGCATCTCCATAGTTATTGTATATAATACCTCATTAAAAAACTGCTGATAACAGGAACATCACAGGGGCAAAATCCTGATATGTTAATCTCATTTTTCATTCTAGCTATGTTCCTCAGATATCCAGAAAACCCAAAGACCAGACTTCACTGACTTGAGCAGAAACTTTTGGCTGGGGGAGGCAGAATCTTCCCTAATTTTTGTACAGAAAAGATAAGTTGTCTGATTTCCACTCATTAAAAATTCAGAATTTGTGGAAGTGCAATTGCACAAAGGTGCAATAAACCAACAAATAAATAACTTCTACATCAGTGCTGCATTAAATTGCTGCATTAGTTTCTGCCTTCAGTCATTTTCCAGAGCCAGTAACTGAAGGACTATCAGATAGAAAGCTGGCTTCTCTTATTTCATATATGCTGATGCAAACAGACCAAGTGTAATTAATAAAAAAGAAAAATAAGAGCCCCTTCCTACCCTCCCCTCAAAGCCTTTGGAGAAGATAATAATCTTCGACAAAGGTAATCAAAGGAGCAGTTTGCAAATGAATATATTCTCTACAGGAAAGCAGTAACTACAGATACCATGTCATTCACAGACAGAGGTACAGTGTGTGCAATATTTCTGTAGTCTGTAATGTAGGTGGTCAACCCTGGAGATATAGTTTCTAGAGAGAAAAAAAAGAGACTGGGAGTCTCTGGCAGGTAAATGCCTCCCACCAGCCAGTAAATAAACTGGCCGGCAAAATAATGACACTACACTATACCAGCAGAAAGGGGAATAAAGGAACTGGGATTCAATGAGATGGTTCAGGCAGCTTGTACTTGGGGATAAGGCTGCCTGCTCTCCCAGCTGAAGGATAAGCAATAATACAAAGAAGTCTAATGGAGCCTTGCCAAAACTCATCTTTCTAAACGGCAACCTGAAAGCTCACTTTGCATGAAAATCAATATATCACTGTGCAAGATGAAACACAGTCAATTACCAAACAAAGGCACTTTTTTTGAATGTTGGGAAAATAAAAAGGGAAATAATCTTGAAATAATCTCATATTCTAAGAGTAGAGAATGCTCAACTTTTGAAAAAATAATTAGTTAACGGGCTAAACCACTCACCAGCATGTATTCACTTGGCAAACGAGAACAGTGGCATTTATAGATAATAAAAGCTGAGGAAGAGCTTGGATTCGGTGAAACTCTGTGATGCTCAGTGTATTCCAGATATATCTGACCTGACAGCCTTCATCTGTTTGAAGGGCCCCAGACAAAAATGAACCTCCTTTATTCACCAGGACTATTTCTGTGCTTCTTCAGAAACTCACCTCCTATAAGTAGGGTCATAAATGTACCATGGCCCACATTAATTGCATTGTTTGCCACTCTAGTCCTAACAGGAGATTATTCAGACTTTTTTTTTTTTTTCCCCTTCGTGGAAACACTTTTCTAATTCCCCATGTAAGTTTGTTTGCTCTCTTGCCTGTGACCATAAGAAGCTTCTGCAAGTGCCTGGTATTTTTATCTCTAAGAGAAGAATTACATCCCCTAGCTCACCTTGCACTGCCAGGCTGAAGACCTTTGCTTTAAGAAATCCTTCCACTCCCAGAAGCTCTCCAGATGAACCCCCAACAGACTTGTACAGTGCCTCTATTGATAAAAATCTCACCCAGTCTATATGAAAGTCAGTTTATCTCTTTTCAGAGCTTCATCCCATAAGGTATGGGCCTGCTACAGCTTGGTTTGCCTTCTGTTGCTGTCACCAAAAGATCCCTTGCTCGCAGCAAAAAACTCCTACTGCATGTTCGCTTGCACCGTGGCTTTTAATCTCACCTCAATAGCATGATCTCCAAAGTTCTTCCACCTCTTCCTCTACAATAATGTCTTCTCCCTTTCTATAGTCAATGCTGCTGTCAATCTTCTTCCAGACCTGGGACAAGAAAGAGATCATATCAGGAGGTGGCCAGGGGAAGGGCGTGGGCTCCTTAGCACGTGGGCTCCTTAGCACGTGCTTAAGCAGGGCTAGATCCAGGAGGAGAGCAACAGCCAAGCATAAAGGAGAAAAGCAGGGAACACAGGCATCCTAGGATGCACAGTGGGTACTCTGTCCACAAATCATGTTGTTCTCCGACATAAAGAGTTGCACAGATTTTTTCTGAAGCAGATTGTTCCAGCCTTCATTACTAGCAACACCAATTTCTGGGTGCTTTCTGGCCATACGACCATTCTCAGCCCAGCTCTTCAGTAAATGTTTCCTTATTTTACCCCAGGGTTTTTTTTTGCCAACATCTGGTTGCTCTGATGGATATTAGCCCAGAGTGTTCCCTCCTCTCCTGGCAAGCCACCCCACACACTCCAGCTTCCAGAAGTGGAGGCAGCTCTGCCACCAAGCCAAGCCCCCCCCTCCTTGGGCATCCTGGGCAGGAGCCCATGGGAACAGTGCCCTACAAAGCCATGAGGGTGGGAGCCCGCTCCACTGGGAATCTGTATCTGCACACAACTCCCTGCTTTTCCTCTAGTTTCTATAAGGCAAGAGCCAGAGATAGATGTTTTTGCTTGGATGCAGGCAGAAAGCCCTCTGATGATACATGCTCGCTTCACCCAGTCTCCAGATGTTTCTGATAAATATATTTTAGTTTTGTTTCTAATAGGAAAATCTAACCGCTCTTAAGGCTTTGAAGGCAGAGGTGAATTGTGTCAAGCTTTATTGTGATTTATCGATAAAGTATTCAGTTTTATCACTGTCTGGTTAGATGGCGCTGCAGTACGTGACAGCCTGGTTGAAATCTTCCCTCACCTTCCAGATAAGCCCAAACTCCCTCTCTTTCTTCCCCACCCCCCCCACCCCTGGCTTGTATATTGCAGGTGTGAAAGACAGAAAATACTAAATTACTGGGAGCTTGGCACTAAAAAAGTAACGATCCATTATAGTGACATCATTAACGACTTCTATCTGCCTGTTTTGAAACTCCAAAATGCATTTGGACAAAGACGTCTGATATCATTCAGGGCATGTGGAGAGTCTGAAATAATGAGGAGCTGCAATATGAACACACACACAAAAGAGATTTCACCTTTCTTCCAGAGTTAATTATCTCTGACAGAGGTGGCAAGCTTGGAAAAGGTATTTGCTGTTGTATGCAAGTATTTAATACCTCCTTAAAGAGTCAGCTTTGAAAAAAGTAATTTAATAAAAATAATTATCAGTACTGACTTTGTCTCTGAAATTTCTTTTGAGACATTTAAATTTATTTGGAATTAACTGAGAAAGAACATAACCCCAGTGAGCGTCATAGGTCCATGGGGAATATGCTAGGCACTGCAGGGTCTGTGCCTTCCTTGTAGAGATAAGCGCACTGGAGAAGTTTCTACACACAGCTCTTGCAAAGAGGACACCGGCCTTATATATATATCTAGCCAATCTAGACTAAAACTCTGGCTATGCTTCCTCAAATAGAAAGCAATAAAATAAGCATGTAACGTCATCATTCAACTTTCTAAAGAATGACTGACAAGTGTCTTCTTCAGAAACTATTACTTTAAAGCTGAACAAACAGCAGAAAGAATTAGTGCCCTAATATGTTTTTAAACTGTCACCTTCCTTTTTCTGGTGTATTCATTTATATTTCTTTACGTTCTAAGAGCTAAAAAAATCCTGCCAAAAATGCATTTGTCAGAAATTGTTTACTATATTCTAATAAGACATGTTAAACCATGAAATAACGTAATCCCTGAATACCGTTAGAACAATCTTGCTGGGGTTGTCTCAGCCACTCTTGTCACTTTGGTCCTCTCCCCTCCTGCATTCACCGTCATCCCTACTTTCCTCGTAAGAGACCATGACACACAAGTCAAAAATCCCCTACTATATCTAGCCCTTGTTTTTCTCTTGTTTTACCACATTTTTATTTTGTCTCCACAGTGGTGTTTAGCTTGCTTTGCTCTCCTTTTTTATCCCATTTCTTCTTTCAGAAGCTCCTCTCAAAACCCTCATTGTCTTTTTCACGACTTATCAATCTTCCCTTCGTTTCCTCTTGTCCACATCTGTCTACCTTCATACGTCCCCCCTGGTATCCTTTCAAAGCAGTCACGTGTGAGCTTCAGGAAGGCTGCAGGCAGAGCACCCTCGAGGGAGCAGGTGAGAGGGGGGGGCTTCTCTGCTGGAGGTCCTGGGCCACATGGCTGGGAGCCAGCAGGCTCTCTGCCCCCCTGGGCAACACGTTAAGCTGCGTGTGCAACACACCTTCCTGCCGCGCCCTCCCGCCTGCGAGCCGCAGCCACCTACTATGTATTACCTGACGTGCTAACAGGCTCCCGCGACAAACCGCCTGCAGGTGCCCCCCATGGGTTGCACCGGGTGCCCCCGCACACCCCCGTCTCAGCCTCTTGCAGCAGTGGTGGTTGCAGAACCAGGCCCGGTGGAACCACTCAGTCAGCGGGCAGAAGGCCACAGCAGATGGGCTCTACATCCCCCTAGAGACTAACGTGCAACCTGAGAAGGAAGGTATGTATCACTAAGAATAAAAGCATCCACATCGTATATGGGGTACTGAAATTTTCAGGGTAACAAAGCCCGATATTTGAGGTTAGATTCTCTTTCTTCCTGTATTGTAATTTTTATGGTCAGAAACAACTGAATCGGCACAGAGTAGTGATTTAATCACACATTTGGTTTTGTGGTCCTTTCTATTTGACTACTAGCCTGCTCACTGGCCATATTATGGCAGCTTCCGACTACCCCAACAAGAGGCCAAGATGCTGTTCGATTTACAACATGATCTTTTTGCATCATGTTTATTTTTACCATTGCATTTTTTTCTTTCTGGCTTTATTTACACTCCCTTAGACTGCCTAGCTACTTTACAGAGATGTGCTTTGACAGTCAGCTTTCTCTGTTATGTCCATTTGTGGTTTGTTTTTTTTCTTTTTCCTAGAGTGATTATAGCAGCTTATGCCTGGAACTTGCCATCAGTGACATGTCTAATCATTAGGCTGTTTTCCGTGCTCTGATATGACAGGAGGCATAGCTGTCTTTCTCCAGAGCAGATCGGTGACCCTACCTGTAATTTATTAATGCATGAACTGTTGAAGAATAACAATAAATTAGACCTAACAGAAGAGTTTCTGAAGAAATACCGGGATTTTGATTCTGGTTCACAGAATCATAGCATGGTTTGGTTTGGAAGGGACCTTAAAGACCATCTAGTTCCAATGTCCTACCATAGACAGGGACACCTTCCACTAGTTCCATTCATAGATTCTCCTACGTGTGCCTCCCTCCCCCCCACCCCCAGCCTGTTAAATCCATGCAACACATCACCAAAACAATGGAATAAGGTTTATTATTACTTGTATAAATGAATCCTTACCTACAACAAGTTTAAGATCCCACCCATCAAGGTTAAGATCTCTCTACGCCTTAAAGAGTTTTTAATGCAAATGGATTACACAAAACCAGTAAGAAAAGCAAAATATTATTATCCCCACTGCACCTCTCCCTGGGTCAGGCAGAGGGAAGCACCAAGAGATGTTGTAAAAGGGTTTGGTGGCAGAGGTAACACCTGCCCCAGGCACCCCGAGGGCTGGACCAGTGCAACCCCCCCCCCCCCCAAGATCATCCCCACTACACTGCTGGGAACCGATAAGTAATTACATTTGTTTTACTCTATGGTAGGAAGGCACCAGCTTGAAATATCCTTTTTTTGTGCTACGGTATTGTGGTGGAGTGTCTCAGGGAGAGAGACCTTTCCCCACAGTTTGTATGGTGAGCGGAAAACAGCACAAGACTAACTCACACTCCCAAACGCACTTCCCACTTAAATTTTTAGTAGATTCATAATTAGCATGGTTTAGCTGGAGAGAGCATCCCCCTCAGATACTTTTGAGGTGAGATCCCAGAGGGTAATTAGGAGACTCAGCTGGGGTGTCTCTCCTGAACCACCCCATTCTGCTGCCTCTGGCCAGAGCCCTGCCGATCTCCTGCCCCTTCCTAGTTGCCCCAATATTCACCACCAATCTGTTCCCACAGTCCTGATGCTGACATTCTTAAAGCAAATCATCAGCTTTCTGGCATCTCCATTTTGTTTGACATCCGGCAAGACAATGAACCAGTGTGACAAATTGCTAACATCAGAAATCCCATCAAGGAATATTGTGACAAATAGAAACTCTGCAATTACTTCTTTCATAGCCCTCGACATCGTGTCTGCAAGTAACATCAATCAGACCATTCAAGATACGATTAGACAGTCTCTGAAACCCCTTTGCACTCTCCAGATGTGCTGTTACATGCTTGCTTTACGTATGGGGAAGTGTTACTAATTTTAACATGGATCTTTTAATCTTGGATGGTCTTTTGACACACACACACACACACACACACACCCATTCTGATGCCGTGGCCCTTTTTGTCAGGAGAAAATCAGAAAGGCTCTAAGGTACATCCTTTCAACAAGAGGGGGAAAAAAGCCCTAAGGGTGACCTCAAGTAATTTTACTAAGCAATATGAAAAATCCCTTTATTGTTAACATTAGCTGTCCCTTATTTCCATTAATGCTTTTATATAACTCTTGACGGTATGTATCCAAACCAGCTCACTTTACAAAAGAATACACACAATGCTCAAGGAATAAGACTTACTACTTGGTAACATCTGTCCTAGTACATTTACTATACTTTGTGTCAAATATGTTCCAGGAAAATTTTAGAGAAAAAAAAATATATTAATTCTAATATTTGAGATATTTACTAGACTATTTGATAAAGCATTTAAGTAAGTATGCAACTTCAAAAAAATACCCTGAACTATCCCAAAGCCACTCAACTTTTAAAGCAACAGTCTTATTGTTTATGCCTTCAGAATCCAAAGGATGCATATTTTTTTTTTTAAACCCTTCAGGGGGCCTCCATGGAGTTATCTGGGGGCCTATACAACACTTTTAAATCATATTATTATTATTAAAAAGAAAACCTGCCTTACCATTTGTGATATGTCCCCAACTGCATGGGTCCTACTGTGCCAGACCTACAAATGATCCACATAGGGTCCTGATTTGGTTTATGTTAACCTTAACAACGTGACTGAAAACTTTGCAGCTTCTTGTCAAGACCTGACAAAGCTACGCAGACCTGCTTGCAAGGCAAGCATAAGCAGCACAGCTCTTGCTTTCTCAAAGCATTATTTTACAATATAAGGATTAAATAATGAAGCTTAAGGAATACAGATCAGGTTTTATGATGGAACTGTATTAGTGCACAGGCAGACAAATTTATTTTCAGTTAGTTCTAAAATAGAACACTTTAAAATTAGTATATGCTGCTAAAATTGTGCATAATGAGAAACCATAATAGTTCTGAGGGTTATTTATGAGTTCAATTTATGTATTTTCTCAATGATCCTAATACATTTCTGGTACTAAGAACCAAATAATACTTTTGAAGATGTCAAGGAGTTAGAGCTGAGACAGCTTTGCCAATCTATACTTTACCATCCCACACCTAGGGTCCACCAAATACAGTAATTCCAGAATGTCCAGAATCATCCTGATTTTAGTCAAATAAATAAGCCATGCACACTCTGAATTTGCAATGAAAAGGAACTGTTGCAGAGTGCTACGGTATCAAATAGCCGTTAATTTGACTATATATGCTCCCATTGAGAATTAACAATATTTTAAACCTCATGAGATGATTGCACCAGTTAAGAGCACTTGTAATTTTCAGCCATTTTATGTTTTGTAATAGAGAACACACTACAAAAATAGCTGGTGAGTTGCTAATATTCTCCATATGAAATATAGAAGATCATTTCACACAAACAGCAGCATGGGCTTGCTTCCTGTTTTCACGCTTCATTTCCACCAAGCTAAAACTACTGCAGACATTTCCAGCTGCCAGCTTCTGTCCCACCACAGATCCGGAACATGCACTGAGGTGCCTGGAGAGCTTTGGAGAGGAAACCAGTCTGGTGGGAAAAAGGGGGCTGGTACCCACTGGCAGAAAAGTCTTTCTGACAGTAATAGGTACCATGACCTGGTGTTCACAGGGAATATGCCAATGTTACATAGGTTAGAAAGGATTGCAAAGGTATGTAGGAAATTCACTCCCTCAATAATAGGATCCCCTCGAAAGCTTAGCATGCTCACGCAATGAAGTCAGACCTGTGCTTCTCCCCTTGTCGGGGCCATCAAACAAAAAGAAAATAAAAAGTGATAGGTGGCGGGGAATCTCCTACAGTTCAAAGAGATTGATGATTTCAGAGTAAAAGTTCACGACGCATCTTTTCAAATCTGTCACAGACTTGTGGCTAAGCTCATTTTTGTTCATGTGGTCTTGAATCATTATAGATTGTTGGCATTCAATGAGAAACTGCAGTTATCATGAAGGGATTTGTGCTATCTGATGGAAAAGAGCCCATTGATTTTTCCATCCTGCTACATCAGCCACTCTTGAAGCTGGGGAGAATCTTTAATGTGTTAAAATGCCACAGATGACCAGTAATAATTCAATGAATAATACTTTATGCATTCAGTAACACCTTACATGCAGCATAAGATATTGAGGAATGAACCAAGTCAGTGGTTTAATTGAGTGTAACCAGTGCCTTCTTAGTATATTAAAGCACTTTCCTAGGGAAGAGATTGGGTAGAAGTTGGCCAAAAAGGAGATGGGAATATCATGGGATACTTAATTTCACTTGCACCAGCAAAATGAGGCTAATCTGAACACTAGAGGTCTTCAGGACTAAAGAAACAAGATCAGAAGCTTCTAGAAGATAATCCCACTCACAGAGTCGCTGAAGCTGGAAGGATGAATTCAAAGCTAAGGGAATAACTCCATTAGTTGGCGATATTGGAGATCTTTATCCTTTTCTTATTAGCTTTGAGCAAAGCATGAAAACCTGGCAACTTTTCTCAGGCTTTATAAGAAAATAACTGGCGTGTATCCGAAACAATTCAAATCTCTTAGATTTATACTGTTTGGTTGTCAAAGGATTACAAATACTTCTTGACACTGGTGAATCCAAAGATATCTTGGCCTTTCATTACAGTCTGATTTTTCCATCTTAGCTGGAGGAAATTAAGAGCTGGAAGAAAGCAACAGACTGGAAAGAGAAAGCCAAATGATCTGACGAATGGTTGGTCTAGCACCACGTAATGGTTAGGCGAGAGCAGGATGTGTGGTAATGCACTGTGCTTGGGTATTTTCTACTGACTTCCACTCTTGTCAGTCCTCCACTTGTACACCGACACACATCCTGGCACCGCATTTGTAATTTCACCGTAACTACAAAAATGTGGACAGAAAGTGCGTGGGTCCCGCTGTGCTGGGGTGAAGCTGTGTTTCCCAGCCTTCGGAGGGGGCGGCTACAGGCTCCCTCAGGTTAGAGCACTCTTGGACCTGGTATGAATCTGGCACATTATGAATCTGGCTTGAGCCAAAACTGACTTTAAACTTTTCCTTTCTGTCCTATACTCTTTGGAGAACTACAGGGACAAAGAAACAAACAGCACATTTACAATAAAATGCAATGAGATTAGGCTCTATAGTAAACGCGTCTTTTGGTGTAGCTTAACAATATTTGGTTACTTAAGGAGCTTATAGTAAAATCATTACTGCTTGTATGAAGTATTACTCTATCCTATGTGTAACTGACATTATCAGAGTGATGTTATCACTGTGATCTAGTGCTTCCTTTAAAACAGAGGGCTCTTCTACCTTACCGTACTGGTAGCTCGTACATTAAGCAGTGCCAGTAGGGCATCAAAGGAGTTAAAAGAAGGTTGATGCAAAAGTTTCCTTCTGACAGTATGCTGAATCCCAGCTGGCTTGTCTGGAAGTGAAATTTCTACTAATTCAGTCACATGAACAACCGAGCAAGAGCGCAAAGCGAGAGACGGTGATAGGAAAGGTCTACAGAGTGGGGAACTTCATATGAAAACAATATACTACAACACGAGGTATCAGCCTAAGCATGCACACCACAGTTATCATGGGCTAGTAAACTCAACCTCAAGAATACATTTCCATTTGAAATGCTTCACTGAAAAAAAGAGAAAGGCAGCAAACATTTGACATTTTCTAAACAGTAAAAAGAACCAGCTCTTTTGTACTTAAAAGCACAGGAAAATCCTTCCTTTCACCTGCTGTTGGAAGCATCAAGACATGGACCTGTGACTACATGAATTCATGTTTCCTGCTGATGTAATGGATACAGCTCCATTGAACCAGTGGAGGTCTGTCCTTGGTTCATACAGATTAGTTTTTGAATGCTGCCAACAATAAACAACTGATTTTTCTTTAGTTGTAGGGTTTGGCACCCACAAGTATTACAAGGCAGCCCAAGATGATAAACCAGCTGTGTGTGAGAAGAGCTTCTCTTTCCCACATCTCAGCTCTCTTCACACTGCCCTACCTGATCTACCTTTCATCCTGCCCCATTATCTGCTTCTGTCCTGTATCTTAAGGCTTAACCTAAAGCCTTTCAAACTAAAATGTAAAACCTCATTGAATGCTATAGACTTTAGATCAGGCCTGTAAGGATTAATACGTATGGATAACGATCACCTCTGTGAGCTGCTGAATGCCTTCAGGTCTCAATACCACCAATAAACCTCACGGGACCAAGCCTGTAGCTAACTAGTGGTACCAGGACTAATGGGAACCTGAGGCATCTTGCACCTTTGAGGTTTCAGAAGTTGTGGCATGTTGACCTGGCAGGCAGAACAGCTCGTGCATTTATTGGGAGGATCTAAAAAATATTTCACAGGACTGGAAGCTTTTTAGGGCCATCTTAGATTTTCATTTGAGTTATCCTAACAGGCTTTTCCCTCAACCCTCCTGAGATCTGCTAAGAAAAAAAAAAAAAAAAAAGAAAAAAAGATAAAAAATTAATTCAGGTTCATGTTCTTTTGTGACTGCTCCTACTGAGCACAATAAACTGACATGCTGCTTTTAATTAGCATTCAGTTAACTGCTCATTTTTTGTGCAGAAACTATGCACCAACTCCAGTGAACACCGAGGTGCTGAACTGCGGGTGGGGGTGGTGGGAAGACTGGGTGGAATTACTTGACAAGCAACCATTTAGATTCAGCGCTCGGGCTCCCTTGGATCTGAAACTGTGCAGACAGCGACAATGGAATCTGAACAGAAAACTAATTATTGTTGATAATACACCTTAGGCAACAAACTGCAAGTCCCTATGCATTAAAACATGACAGGGTCCTACCGCTATAACACCAGCACAACTTGAACCCGAGCTCAGCAATCCATGCTCAAAATCACGACGGACGACTAGCATCTTCCATGGTAAAAGCACTACATTTACACAGCTGGAAGTGATTTCATCAACACAAATTTTGCACCGTCATTACCCTTACCATGTCCTTTTGTCACCCTTCCTGCCCAATAGGACAGATACCTACCAAAATACAGCTGCTGTACCTTATTCCAGTAAGAATAGAAGATGCAGCTTTTGAAAATTGGACTCTAGTTTCAGGAGAACACTGGCCTCCTGTGGGCCCTACTCCTACTACTGCTTGGCGCCAGAAACCTTGCTAGAACATGGATTTGGAATGAAGAAATTTACCTATTTTTGTCACCACAATTCAAATGAGCTGCTTCTTGAAAAGTTAAAGATCATCTGGGCAAAAAGGGGAACTAATCAAGACGTTGGCTTAATTTATAAGCAGGGTAATAGGTCTGTTCGACAGACTTGCAGATGGGTATCACCACATACACAAACTTGGAAAGTGAGGTACTGCATGTGAAACTTGCACAACTCCTCAAGTGAGGAAAAAATGCAGCTCTTGTCTTTTCCAGGTAGGGAAATACTGAAATACTGTCTTTTCTTTCCAACTTAAAAAAAAATATCGACGGCCACCCTTGTTTGTCCCACCTGCTGTACTTGGTCAGTATTTTCCAGACAGGAGCTGGAACCCAATGGTGAGCTAGATTAGTTTGAAGCCACTGGAATTTTCCCCGTACCCTGTCTTTACTATTATGGGATATTCAACCACAGAAGTTGTGCCACCTTCAAAAAAAGCATTTAGGAAGATTTTCAAGACTGAAACAAGGCCTTTATGCTTTTCAACTCCTACAGGAGAGCAGGAAATTTTAACCATCATTTCATTATTAATACTGCAGCAGGAACTTCAGTCACAGATCAGGAGCTGCTTGCATGGCCTTGTGTTTCATTTCTGAAAGCCAGAATAACAAGGTGGGCCTGGGTGGGCTTCCCAGCCAAATTCACTCTATGCTTGCGCTGACCTGCACCAAAGCTGCTGCTGCAAGCCCAGGGGAGCAGCTTAATTCCTGTGCAGTCTCAGGGGCTGGTTACATGGTGAGATATCTCTTTACTTAATAAATGTGCCCAAAGAGACACAAAATGTCACCCACTGGAACACAACGCATCTAAAGAGAGGGGCCTGCTCTTTACAGAGCTACTTGTAAGGGTGGAAGTAACAGTTTGGCATCACTGTTGTTGTCTGCTCTGTAGGTGCTGGTGAACCCTGAGCCCGTGCTGGTGCTTCTGTACTGAAGTTGCTAACCTTCTCTCAAGCTACTGCACTGAAACCCTGATAACACTGAATTTGGCAAGAGTAGCTTGTTACATGTGAGAAAGCACGAGCAATAATTGTCCCTGAATACATAATTTTTTTACATGTCTTGTAAAATCATGTCATTTTTGAGCACTGAAAGGTTGCTGGAAAGTCACTCAGCATTACCAGGGTATCACTTCATTATCATAAGCTTTTTGTGTTAATTCTCATAAAGGAAACAAACACAAAATGTGTGAAAAAGGGACACACTGTTGCAGAATAGTAAAAATATTAGCTCAGTATATTAATCACACTGAATCACGTGAGTTTTTGGCAGATAATAAACGGGTGATAGATAGATCTCTAAAATCACATGCATATTATGAGCATAATCCTCACTCTAATGCAGGGTTGTAGAATTTTACGGTCTCATAAGCTTGCAAGGTTTCACCTGGAACATCAAAACAATTGCTAAAAGCACAATGAATTCTACAGCTAGCCATCTGCTTACCCTCCTGACCTTTCAAATCTTATAAAAACCCAAGCTCATAATTTTTCACTCTATGAGTTTCAATTGTGGTTGTTTTTTTTTTGAATAGTGTATTCAGGTTACTTCATCTTTACAATGTAATAAAAAAGATCCATTCCTTTTGACAATATTTTGTAGCAATACACATTTTTTTCTTGAAAGGACTGAGTGCTATCACTAGAGCTAATGGGATTGTGGGGCATGCATTGCCAGTTATTTTATCTGGTTGGAAAGATTTATTTTGAGTCACGCTCTTCTTGTATGGGTTCACCTATCAGTCACTATTGGAAATTACATCCAGCAGCTGCTTTGGAAGAAGGTTAAATAGCACCGGTGTCTGTTTCCTACGTTAATCTCTGGTATTTTGAATCACTGCTTTGGTTTTCAGAAAGTGATAAAGGTTAAGGTTTCCTGTTTCTCAGCACTGAGCTATCGGATGATCCCTTGAAATTAATATTTCTTTTCCAAACTAACAATTAGAAATATAAAACCTATCAGTACATGGTTTTACATTGCACTATGCCTATACTTTTATATGGTCAAAATTCTAGACAGTACGTCACATTTCTGAAGTGACACAAGTTAAGAAGTAAACTATTGCAAAGGTGATCTCTTGACCCGACTGATATGGATAGGAAGAAAAACCAGTAAGAAAACACATACAAAAGAAAACTCAAAATTCTATATGCAAAGAAAATGAAGCAAGGCTTACACCTATCAAAGGTGAAGAAAATACAGCTCGGGCACATCAGCAGATAGAGACAGAACAACAGAAAAACAAAGAACATCTTAGAAACAACTAACGATCACAAGCTAAATCAGGGCAAGGGCTTCAGACTGATGTTCTCTGTGTGAAACACCCCAGAAGACAGCACCCTGGTAAGGTAAAACAGATCGATTCCCTGATGGTTTCACTGGCAGAGAGAATAATATTCCATACCATCTTCCTCCAACATCTTTAGCAAGCGTGGGGAAGGATGGCGCTTCTCTTTTATGACACACAAGAGGGACCTGCCGTCCCTCATGTTGGAGTGGTCAAAGCACTAGTTGGGACGGACTCTGTCAGATGATGGAATTCTAACCCTTTCTCCAAAAGTGATCCTCTTATTTCTTTTGGGGGGTGTTTTTTTGTTGCTGATACCAGAGACAATGAGACTATTATGTGCTTTTTATAGGGGTATCAAAGAGCCAATAAATACAAGCAAGGTGAAAAATCTTAATTGTTATTCACTCAAATTCAACAGTTCTTTCATCAACAAAAGAGTTACATTTATCATCACCAATGAATAAATAAAAAAAAGTTATAATGTCCACATGCAATTCTAAAAGTTATTTGATTTTCAAAACAACAACAAAAAAAATCCTTAAATTAACATTACCAATTCTTCCCTGCCTCAAATTCATTTGGAGTCACATTATTTTCTCCAGTTTCTGGATTAGACACATTCTACGCAGTTTGTCCATACAGCTGCCTCCCTTAATAACCCTTGAACTCCTGGCCACTTTTAAAAAGGCATAGCTTTCAGAGGTGTGATGCTGCTGCAAATATAATGAAAACAGTTGACTATTGGAAAGAGATCCAAATTATTGCCTCGGCTGAGAGAAAGATCTTTTCCCATTCTCGGAGATAAGAGCCAGCAAATCAGCCCACATACGCTCTGAACGAGCCGCAGCAATTTGTCCAGCCAAATAAACTGGGGATGCTAGAGGGAGATAGACTGGCTGCAAGAGGGAGATTGTCAAGGAATAACAAGAGAACTAGAGGAAACTAGCTGTAACTGGCAGTAGGATGCAATTATGGGACACAAGACACAAATCCATGGGAAGAATGATCTTTAAAAACCAAGGTTCTGCTCACTAAAAAATGTTTCCTTTAAGGAATTGAAGTACAGTACATTAGTTCATCTCTTTATGAGCTCTCCTTGAAAATAATTTGAAATAAAAGGTGTGAGTCATAGTGTTTCAAAGAAACAACAGAATACTTGTCTTTGCACCATAGTGTAACATGCAAGAAGGACTGAATAAGAATCTGCTTACAAAACCCACGTAGTCAGAATCTATCAGGAGAAAGAGCTCTCATGGAATTATAATACTTGACACATTCAGTGAATTAAGGTGGCCTACCATTCACCCTGCCAGCAAAAATTTTTTTTTTGCTATCAGATCTGTCAGTTGCACTACATCAGCAATGTCCTAAATACAAACTCCTCCATAAGTACGTGTGGACACTTCCAGGAGCTCTCCCAGCATGGGAGAGGATTGCCACTAGTAGCCACGAATAAGAGCATCTGAAGAGAACCACTAGGAATATTTTAGAAGAAAAAACAATGGGTTAAATCAACATAATTTCCTGTTCTTATTACAATCAGTGAAACAAAAGTCAATCAGGTGTAGTGCCATTTTTTCTCTTGTTATATTTGTTGCCACAAGGCAGTGGTACCTGGCTTTAGTTTACGCTGGTCTCTATAATGTGCTGTCAGTTCTTGCAGCCTTCTGCTTATTATTTTAGTTGGGAATCTCTCTCCTTCCTCATGGCAAATACAGTTGGAGACAGTATTATTCTACACATTTCTCATACCACCTGGCCAAGTTAACGATGCCAAGATGATTTCAGAGTAAAGTATGCCATACGTAAGGCCCAGGCACATGCAGTACCTGAAGGCACACGGAATTTCAGCTGCCTCGTTCTTTACTTGTTAGTCTTCTGCAGCTGGAGCTGCATTATTTAGCAGGAGCTGAGATTTGGCCTTTCCTAGAACGTCACCATTCTCGAAATGACACCATTTGCCACAGTTCAAAAACTGATCCATTCTAAAGTTTATTTTCTTCTTGGCTTAAACCTAAAACATAGACACAGAATACTTTCTTGTGTTGCTTTTCTAAGTAAAACGGTCAGTCAGTGTGAAGTTACGTAGAAACTATGTTCTCATTTTTGGGGTAAAACTGTGGCACAGAAGAAACTAGCCAAGCCTAACTTGTGACCTACCCTTCAGCATGGGCAGCTACTCACATACCACGTGAGGAGTCTGCGGTGGCTGGTTGAAAATGAGTTCAGTGAGTAGTTCCTATGGGGTACAGACAAATATTGTTCATTGCAATTTCATTGCTGCAAAACTTTAGATTTGCTTCTCTCCAGAACACCATTGGAAGAGAACAGACGCTTCTTGGCTTCCTACAGCTGCCAACAGTTTCCCAGTATAACTCCTTCAGGGCAGAGAACAAATAGAGGCAATTTTCCAAGCTCTTCAAAAGCAAAATGTAAAGAGCTCCCCCCCCGGGACAGATCCAGCTTGGGGAAGATGAGAGAAGCCCTCCATAGCAGCACAGGAAAGAAATGGATTTGGGGGGAAAGAATCTTTGTTCAAGGAGAATCCAAAGCAGATCAGGGGCCATGTATCTCATATGTCCTTTTTCATCATACAGGCTTCAGTAAGGAAAAGTGGCGGTTGGGAAAGGACAAGTAGTCCTGGAAATAAATAACCGTCTTAGAAATCAGCAGCAGTTGCCATAGCAAGTACAATATCAGAAGTAGTGTGCAGGTCACTGTGCTCCTTCGCCCTGATCATTACTGACAACGATTTCATCTAGTAATTCTGAAAGATATGGCAAATTGTGTTCTTAAAGAAATACCATTAAAAATTTAGCAAGGAGGGTTTTGAAACCAAGAAGAATGGATACTAATGGTGCAGTAATTAAGTACATCAGAGAGGATGAGAGCTAAAGGGAAAATGACACGCTTAAACGGGTAGAAAAGGAAACAAATTTCAAATTGTGATCACCCACAATTTTAACTGTTCCACTTTTCATTTGCTGACCTGGGGGGAATGGGTAGCGGTTGAAATTTATTTAATGGCACGATGAGAAACTGGGCTTCATCTCTTCCTTTACAGCAGATGCAAGTCTGAGGTTATTTCTAACATCTGTTTCTAAGAAGGAGTACCTTTATTCAGGATGCTAAACATAAAAAAGGCAGATTAGAGATTCCATTAGCTTTCTTCTGGAAAAAATCCTGTGCTGCAACCAAACTGGGTCTGCCTAATTGAGGTCATGATTTGGACAGTCAGAGAATGGATTGCTGAGTGGAAAGGCGATCTCACTGGCACTGTGTTAGCAGCCCATTAGCATTGCAGCCTGCAGCAGGGTAAGCTCAGTTCAACAAGCAAATATGTCCAGTGTTTGACAGGCTCTGACACAGTTTCCTTCAACATGCCTCCCTCACTCTTCCTCACAGGCAGGGTCGCTTGTTGTCCCAGGGGACAAATCACACTTTTCTACAAGTATATTTAGAAAGAAATTCACACAGAAAGCATGGATGCTGACGCATTTAGGCACAAAATAGCCCTGAAAAAGGAGCTCATCAGAATTGCCTGTGTGTCAGATTCATCCTCATGTTTAAGATTTGTGTGTGAGGGCATTAAACAGACTTCAGAAAAACATGCTTCACCTGCATCTTCTTTCATTCTGTGAGATGCTTGTCAGCCTTGATAGTCCAACCTCATTTGAATCATTCCAGTTCCTCTGCATTGATATCAGGTTTGCTTAATGGAAAAGTATTTTAAATGCAGAGAGGAAAATCATAACTGTTACTCAACCAGAATACAGTTGATTAAATGCAACAAAATAATGCCTTGTTATGTTGTGAATAAATGCAGTATTATAACTACATATCCCTCAAATAGAAGAAAATCAAAAACATGTTACGTCTTTCTAGATTTACTCCATGTAAGCTTCACTACATTTTCTATTCATTGGGGTTTATCCTTCAATAACATAATACTTACACATTGGAATTCATCCTGTAACATAGTTGCTGTATGTAACAAAATCTTAATGATAGAATTCAACATCAAAGCCTGGCTTCTAGAAACTGCATTCTTAAAGGGGAGGAGCAAAGGAGGAGAATGGAATAAACCATGCTAGGGGATGATTATTGTTGGAGAATATACCGATTATTTTTTTTTCCTTTGGTCTGATTTTTGCCACAGTTGAGAACACACTGAAAATCAATACAAATGGTGGCTAAATTGTAGAGTACATTCAGAATAATGTAACCCCCATATATATATATAAAAAAATAAAAATCCAAAATCCATATGTGTAATTGTTGATTTTCAAAAATGCAAACTACTTAATAGCCTTGGAAAACTATTCCAGTAAAATCAGCTTCTCATTGAACCTCCTGTGTAATCCTGTGCTGCCCTCCCTCTCCGAGTTTCAAAGCAGGAGGTTTGATTCTGAGTGATGTATGTGCCCTCCAAAGAGGCCAACACTCTGCAAGAACAGTTCTAATAAGATCTCTCCGCAGTAAAACAAATCAGATGTCCTTATCCCCTTTTCTCTTTGTAAGCAAAGACCAAATCCACTATAAAACAGGATGAAGTTTCCATTTGAATTGATGGTGAATGAGATGGACCCGATCCTACAGCCCTGTCGGTCTTCAAGGCACACATGCAGCACTTCATTTCTCAGCCATGCTGTGTGCATCAAAACACCAAGCACAATCCTCATCGCAGACTGCTCAGGACATGAGAATAATACCCAGCATGGTGACATGCTCACAGAACTTTCTGAACTGCATTCAGAGTTCCACAGAACTCCCAGTTTATGAAAGAATTACAAAAAAATCAGAGTTTGGGGAGGGTAGATTGCTGTACTGAAGTAACCAACACAACAGCGTGAAGTTCATGTTTGCAGGCCTAACCATAGATGAGTACAGAGGAATAGGACAACAGTATTAATACTCAGGGAATATCTTTACATTGTCTATAATGACATTCATCCCAAAGACCAGCAGCAAACTTGCTTTACATACAGAGTCCTTGATCCGTAATCTGTTCCGCCGCACAGAATGACAGCTTGCACTACCGGCTTCTCCTTCTCTATTAACACTAAAATGGTGCTTGTTCTCTAACAAAAGATATACCAAAACCCAAAGAGAACTCTCAAATCTGAAGTCATAGCAGCGACGCTAGCAAAGTTAGGAAAAGATTAAAATGCGTTAATATTTCTGGAAGGGCATAATTATAAGGAAAAAAAGGAGTATTGCCATCTCCTTGCCACAACACTAGGCCCTACTTGTGCGTGCCTGTGCAGATGCGTGCAGAGACTTCGCTCCTCCACGAAAACATGTCAGCATTCCCTTGGAGAACTGAAAAAGCTAGAGAAGTTGCAGGATGGGGAAAAATGTTTACCTTTTCATTGAGATATCCCATCCTGTCAGGGCTATTTCTTGTACACTCACAGGGTAGCTCAGACAACCAATAAAAAAAAAAATCCAAGATACTTTGCCTGCCTTTGTTGGATATTCTCCCTAATACCTCCTTTTGCCTTTGGACCTCTTTTTCTCATCATTGTTCTCCATGTTCATTCTCTTCTGACTTAAAATTTAAAACACAAGATGGGGAGAATTTTCAGTTTGCTGAGGTGAAAAGCATAAACCTTGACGGTAAGATCCTCAGATGATATAAGTGTACCAGAACTTCCTTACCACAGCTGCAAACCAGGAACCTCCTGTGATGCTCCACGGGCAGCTCCACGCTCCCACCTCCTTCTCTTTGCCTATAGTGCATTTGGGATTTGGTTTGTTATGCTTTGTTTTGTTTGTTTGCTTTTTGGTAGGGGAGCGTTGGGGGAAATAGGATGGGCTGGAAGGTTTGGAGTTTCTTTTTTTGGAATCCTATACTGCTCTCGTTTAGCTAATTGCTTGAACAGTTGAAGTAAATGAAGTATATATGGTAATAGATGCTTAAACAAATGAATTATGGATAGAAACTGCCATCACATTATCTTACTTTCCAAAAATCTACTTGCAGCATACAGACCTGTGGCAAAACAATTATCAGAACATCTCAGTATTTAATAAAACATTCAGATCAAGATGTATGCTGCCTCTGGAATGTGTGAGTGAACAGTAGCACTTCTTCAATTTTTGTTTACAAATATTTAAGCTGGAGAGCTAAATATCCTAAGGACACGTTTGGTAAGTGTCTATCCAAGGCAGTACTGCATGAGGTTCTCATTTGGGAAAGAGCTGTAAGGAAGAACAAAAGACTTTTAATCTGCTTGAATTCTTGGGTTTGTCAGTCTTTATTCAATGTCTGAGGAAAAACCCCACACTCCTTGTAGATGATATAACCTTCTAGGGGCCCAAGAACAAAAAAGCAGCAGAGATGAGCACTGAAGTGGTGTGTGACAAGTGACAACCTTCAGACCCCAGATTTCACTACCTGCAGGTTACGGTACCGCAAGAAAACCCTTGCTTTTCACTGCATGGCTCACATGACTATATCGTGGTTGGTAGCCAGCTGCAATTAATTTTTCTTCTATAAGAAATATTTTTGTTTTCTATTCATTATCTTTTCCTATGGTTATTCATTTTCTTCTAACTTCAAATACAGTTACTTTGAGAGAATGAAATTCAGGTTACATTTGTTCATATTTATCATTATGCCAACAGTTTTATAATCACCACAGTGGTCTCCACACTCACCATCAACTATATCATTACACTATACAATTTTTTCCTCAGTGCTTGACATCTCTGATAAAGTTGAATGGTTGTAGACTGCCTCTAATTTCCCAGCCTATGCCTGCCCTTACTTTGCAAGCATCAGTATATTCTGTCTAAATCTTCGTGCTACTCACTGTTGTCTGTAGGGAACAGAAGCCGTGACCATCAGAAAGTCCATGTTACCTAGTAACACATACCTTCCTAAACTATATTTCTAATCCTATCATGAAGGTTATTCCTGGCAGATGTGTAGTTATTGCTCTTGGTCTTCTCTCATGCAGGTCAGCATGACTTTCAGTAACAATTTCCTACTGACCAGTGCCACTAACTAGTAACATCCTGTTTTTCACTTAAAACATGCACTTTCCGTCCTGGAGTTTCACATGAGGAAACCCAACACATTCTCATAATTTCCTACAGCACACCGATTACAAATGTCTGGGCGAATACCTTAAAGCATAACACACTAAAGGTCACATTTGGTCAGGTTTAGTTAGTGATATCCTTTTGTACCATTCTAAATGCTGTCTGCTTTTCACACTTCTTTGCACTGCAGTAATGACTTGGGGTCTTCTGACATGCTTGAGGATGAGGGCAGTGAGTTCTCACAATGTGCTGCTAGATATATAAATTTTATCCTTTGTTTTTATCCACTTGCGTTATACATAAACACTGAAGAGTTTGATTGTTACTTTGCATTCACAGGCAGGTTAATTATTACCAAAATGCTTACATCCCTTTTGTTGCTCTAGAGAACAGGAACAATTACACCACCTCTTCTCATTTAAAAATAAAGACCATTTTGGAGTACATTATTTTATATGACCTTTAATTCAATGTAATTATCCCACACTGAAAATCAGAATGTGGAAAGATAAAGTGGGGGAAGTCTAAGGCAGACACGTGTGTGTGGGAAGGGCTCCCCGTGTTTGCAGACTAGGCAGGTATTCATAGGACACGTTCTTATGAATGGTTGTGTCATAGTGAGACTTGTAGGCTGTTGGAGTCTCAAGTAAAATGGAATATTTATTTGGGCTGCACAATTGAAAATCACACTAGCACACAGCTTTGCTAGCAGGTGCTGCTCTGACTTTTCTGACAGCCCAGAGCAATGCCATTTTTTTCCCCAGAACAGTGCACTGTACATGACTATTGCAGTTGGAAGAAAACTTTGAGCACACCTCCATAGCTGTGTGATCAAGTTCCAGGGTCAGTTACATGCTCTCCCTTTCAACTGTCCTCAGCTGTTTCAGGCAGATTTCTTTCTGGCAGAGTAGCTCATCGTTTTTTTTTTTGTTTTTTTTTTTTCTTCCAGAGGTGAAATGTTTGTCAAAATTCAGCAGAGCTGTTGCAGCCATTAATGAGTCCCACAGGTCAGGAAAGAAAGGACACATTTTGTCATCAGGTTCCTATTAGAAATGGTATATAAGAATAACAGGCAAGAAACTTTGGTGTCAGCGTGAGTTGAAGCTAAAGACCTATCTCAAGAATGTCAATTCATGATTTTTTGATTCCAGAAATTATATCATTAATTATTTCTCTTTCTCTTCTTGTGAATGTAAACTTTGGAATAAGTGTTACATTTGGCTTGGAATTAGATGATAAGAAGTTGAAATTACAACAAATTTCCAAATCGAGGAAAGTAAGAAGTTTAGATTCTAAATAAAATGAAATTCTCTTTTGGCCACAAAGATTTCCTCACTGAGAATGACAGGACAGCTTGAGTCTTTATCCAAAAATCTTTTAACAGACTGTATGAGCAGGACTATAAACTAGCATTACTAATACTGTATATATTTACAGATGTTGCAGCATTCACTTAACCTCCATGCTCCTAGCACACCATTCCTCCTCACCCCACCCACCCCCCCGAAGGAGACTGCTTGGAACACAGTTGTGTCTCATCATCTTGCATTTCCCAATTCCTATAGAAAATCCTCAAGGTGAAGGATTATTATTATTAGTTAGGTTCTCTGGGACAAGGCAGTGTGGGAAACCTTCTCTGTCACCAAATAAGGGTGTTATTTGATTAGAGTTTATCATTTCTTGCTACCAGAACACTGAGAGACTTCTTAAGAAAAAAACCCAAAAACCCAACCCCACAAAAAAAGCCAAGCAAGCAAACAACAACAACAAAAAAAGGAAACTAAGGGAGAGGTGATGGATCATTCTGAATGTTTTGTCTTCCAGATATATCCACTCAAACCACCAGCTTTTCCAGAGCACTTTTGAAGACTATAAGGATGGGTGGTGACAGGTTTTGACTGCACTGGGAACAGGGAAAAATACTGCAAGTAGGAAAACCTCTCTTCAAGGACAAACAACCCTATTTGCTTCTCCCCAGTAACTGTACAGACATGGTACAGCTTTGCAAATCTATGTCATTGCTGCTACGAATTGGTTACTTTAAATATATCCTCATTTTTCCTAGCACAAGGCATGGTAAATTGCCTGTAAGTAGTTTTGGGTCAGGTACACCAATTTTTGGTGTAAAGTTGCAATTATTTTTTCCAGCCTCCACTTACTCTCACATAGCCTTTGCTCTGTTTAAAGAGCGTCAACATACGTAACAATTTACATTGCAAGGAATGTGATACAGCATATATTTGAGAAAGGAAAAACTTTTCAAATCAAATTCCTTTCAGTTCAGTTCTCTGCTGATACTGTGACTGCGGTTCTCCAGATCAGACCCTCACCTTCCGCATTTTGTAGAACCTGGGCAGCCTTTCAAGTGTCTGACCTTTCCATAAGCCACGTTTTCTCCAGATGCTAAAGCTGAATAGAATTTCACTTTATTTAGTATTAATAAACTGTAAACACCATCATTGCCTATTCCTGGCAAAGTGCCTGAATTAAATAGGTCTCTTAATGTATCTTCTTTCTGTATTAGAGCTATTTAAAAGCAATATGCCGAGTGTGCTGATGACAAAAAGACTCTTTTTCATTTGTTTGTTTTCAAGCTCCATATATTCCCAGTGAATATTTTCCTTAGCATAAACAGTTGCCAATACAAGCCTTTGTATTTACAATACATAAATTACTATCTAGCTTTACAAAGAAACTATTATTTTCCTAAGCAAGATTGTCAACTCTCTTTCTTTAGATGCTAAAATTCCAGGATAAATATTTATGAAGGCAGTGCTTATCTCTACACGCTAGTGAAAAATACCCAGTGGACAACCGATGCAACAGTTTTCCTCCACACTGCTTCTACAGGTCTGATCACTTTTGGAAAAGATCGGGTATTATTTATGTAGTTGCCCAGGACAACATTTTATTTTTTTAACTGAACAGATGTTAGCTAGAAGACATGGAAGAAATTAATATCAAATCTTTGTATTAAGTTAATGTTAACTGTAAAAACAGACAACAATACCCAGCAATCATTCTTATTAGTTTAGACAGACCACCTATAATCAACCATTATGTTCATTAATTACAGGTCTGTAGTCAGCAGACAGATTTGAGTACAATTAAGTCCTGAATCTAACATCTCGGGGATATTTTAACTTGAACTATGAACCTTCTGTGGCCAGTTTCTCCTGTTTGAAACAAGTAGCCACCACTACTTTTATTTCAAAACAATTAAATTTACTCTCAGAACAAAAATGCTCAGGATTAAAAAAATTAAGTCCCAGATAATCCTACTTGGCTATGCTAAAAGTATTATACTATACCAGAATGACTTAATACCATTACTGCTATAAGGATTTATGTAAAGTCTAAACCAAAGAATCTCCAAGTAGCTGAGAATCCATACCAAGATCACATGTCATGGGTCAGTGTTGAAGGACCTATTCCCTTTTCTTACTATGCTTAAGCTTGCCACTGATACGTTCAGGGATGAGCTGAAATACCAAACCAGAGAGATTTAATTCTGAAGCACAGAGAAGTCTTTTCCCACTCTGTTAAGAAAATTATCTCTAGGAGGGTTTTCCATCATAAGTTTAATAGATATTGTGAGGAAAATTGCCAAGGTTGTACGTTGCTGTGTCAGGGAGGAAGAAGGAACCACAAAAATTAAGGCTTAGTACAGACAGCAAGAAAATAGTCTGTCTAAAGAGTAACAGGCGTCTCCCAAACTTACGTGGCTCCACCAAAAAACCCACCCATACACCAATCTGAAGTCCAACAGCGTAAACTCTGGAGAACAAAAGTATCCTTTCAATCCCCTTGTGTCAGTAGAGGGGAAACCTTTGTGAAGCTCTGGGGGCCCTTCACTGCTCAGAAGCTGAGCTTCAGTCATGCCCAGACTTTGGGTTTTCAGCTGCCAGCCTGGGAGAACTGAGGCTGTTTGCGCAGCACACGGAGTACGCTGAAGAGAGCCAGGGCTCTTCCAACAGTGCAGTCACATTGTTGAGTAATGAAATACTTATTTGCGTCTTTACCCAATAAAATTCCATATAAATATAGGTGCTGATAATGTAACATTATTTATGGATAACAGCTGTCATATTTCCCGGCTGTTTCCTTGTTGCCTGCTATAACATATGTTAATTTAAACTTTCACCAAATGTCACGGATTGTTTGCAGTGCTCCAGCTGCAGCTTGGCAAATTTTTTCTTTAGGTTTCGGTTGGCTTTGGAAACGATTACACAGCCAGCCCATAACAATATAAACAAGTCTTGTGTAGCTGCCGAGCTGCTCGTTAACTCCCCTAAGTGAATGTTTGCTGGAAAAAGCAAAAAAATGCGGATGAAGCATGCCACTTATCTTCAGATTCTGAGGTATTTTGAGATGTTGTTAATAGAGAAACTGCAGGGGACACTGGAGTCTAAGAAATCTTTAAGGAAAAATTCATCACACAGAACATAAAGTTATAATCATTGAGGAAATAAAAAAAACCAAACATAAACCTACGTTTCTGGATAAACCGTATTCCATACAGCATCTCAAGTGAGGTCCTTGCTTTGCAAAGGCAACCACAGAAACATTAACTGGCTTAACATACCAGGGCTAGGCTTAGTGCAACAACCTAAAACTGATAAGAAGTTGCCATATAGGATGAAGAGAAATAAAATAAGAAGAGTACAAACTGAATATTGCAGCCTGTGCACAACTTTCAACTCACTGTGTTGCACAGTAGGGAAAAAAAAAAAAAAAAAAGAGTAGCAACGAATAGTCTAAATTAGAAAACTGAAGGTGGAGAAGAAAGCAGCGAGTAGGATTGACAGGACTAGTCAGGCACGCTGGGTTTCTTTCTCGCGGGAAACTTTCTGTCAGAATAAATACCACCTACATGCTGAAGACAAAGGCTGATCCAGAGGGGAGGCTCTGATTTCTCGTACAACAGCTTATGCCATCTCCTCTCCACTGTGCTGCCTCTTCCACAGTGGGACACTGGCATTTCTTTGAAACATGCAAACAGTAAAAACACCTCCTGCTTTCTTTTTCCCCTATGTTGCCATCAGTTTTCAGAGATGGTATTTAAATTACACTAAAGGTCAGTCTTGGCAGACAAAACAACTTATATCTGTTTGTCAGAGCAGGCTAAGGATCAATATACAGAAATAGAACTTACACTTGTGTAAGCGTATAAATGATAAGATGATGCCAGCAAGCACAATACAAATATTGATCAATTTAAATATGTGAGTAAATGGAAAAGCAGAAAACATCATCTGTGGTGACAAACTGACAAAGAGGCTGGCAGCAAATAAAATGGATGGTGAGATGGCAAATCATTCTTTTTCTTATTATTTATTTTTCCCTAAATTCACTTTGTATTACCTCTCTGCCTTTTCATCCTGTTTTCAAATCACTTTTTGAACTTAGCACAGAAAAAATTCTCATTATACAGAAAAAAATGGTTTAGATTATTATGATGTAGAGCCACTGTAGAAGGAGAAATAGAATTCATATGTTAATTATGCTAGAATCAAGATATTTTCTGTAACAAATAAGAAAGTTGAAGATCAAAGTCACATTGTGCTGTGCTACAATTCACCACAGCCTGGCATTACATATTTTAGCTGATACCTGCAGAAAAAAAGACAGCTACTATAGGTGTAAGAGGCTTCTGTTTCAATTTAGGCAAAACGATGCACTTATGTATGCCACAGGCCTCCAACTTCTTCCCGTGTAGGTGGCTTCGTGTCACTGGCAGAGTTAGAAGACCAGCCTGCGGGACTAGCTCTGAAAAGCAGCGTGTCTGCACTATGCCCGGGGACCAAACGCTGCCCCCCACACACACTTCACAATGCGATGTCTCCACTCAGTAAAATATTCTGTGGCATTTTGTCTTTTCTTCAGCAAGGATGTTTGCCCTGAATGATGAATTCACTGTTGACCAACAAAAAGAGGGTCGGTATCTCTCCATAGGCTTACAGAGCTCTCCTACAAGAACAGCTCTACCAACACTACTGAACTGCTCTGCAGCAACCCCCCCCCCCCTCCAGCACCATGCGCAGAGACCGCAGCACTTAATCCTTCCTTTTCAGCAGCACTCCTCTGCCAAAAGATGTTGAATTAGAGAAGGCTTCTAGCTTGTTGATATTCTGCCAACTGACACAAAAATTAAATTTCACCCAGTTGAATCAGCCTCGTTTAGTCAAGGGCCATTTAACAGTTTTTTTGAAAAGCTCGATTTCACCACCACAGTTAAATGCAACAGCTTATCTCTGATGGACTTACCATATCCTTAATATTGACTTAATCCTTGAGCACAAAGCGCAAGGAATGGATATTACTGAACAGTGATTCCACAAAATGACGGTGCAGGAGACTCATTACGAAATCCTTTTTTGTTTGTTTTGTTTTTAATCTAAAGTCCAAGTCTGTTCAATGCCATCTTAACCTTCCCTTAGAGACTTTAGATCTCAGAAGATCTGATTTAAAAAAAAAACCCCACACAACACCAAGCAGTTCTGCACTGTGGCACATCCAGAATCATGTGATTCTCCACATTCAAATTCCTCTCTGCAAGCACAATACACAATTTCCTTGGAAGTCTAAAGATATTTTATGAAATCTTGCTCTCAAGACTACCTGTAGTGGTGTTAGTGGAAAGAACCCAGAAGACTTTGGATCAAATACAGAAGGTACAGAGCTTTACTATGGTGAAAGGGGATAAAATACTTGGTACTTTTTTTGAATTTGTCTTCATCACAGATTTTCAATAGCACACTGTTACATGGATTGATGTTAAGTTGCTGCCTACCTGAAGCGGTGAGGTGATCCTTAATTGCCTTTTCCACAGAATCATGAGCTGCACTCTGATGTACAGAGTAAAGCTGTGCATTCCCTCCACTTTTCCCACTTTCAAGCTATAACATCTGAATTTTCTGTTAGTGAAAACAGCTGGGGACAAAATTCTAGCAAACTCCAAGCGGTATTTGAAGTTTGCTCTCTTCTAGATGTTGATACTTTCAAGCCAAATATCAAAAACAAATATCATACTGCCTTCCATTTCACGTGTATTTGATTCTGCTTCAGTGCCCAACTTCATATTCATGACTCCTGGATTCAAGTCCACAATAAAAATATTACAACTAGTAGAACGAATAATGTAGCTGAAAACGAGGTGCTGTGTGTGGCTTCACTCAAAACTGACTTCTCCCTGTAGATATAGTCAATTTAGACTGGATGTGAGCACCTTATTTGCTCCCAGATAAGCATCCCTTAAGGTGTAAAGGCTTCTTTCCAGATCGTGCAGGTCTGATGTTACAGCACCCTTTACCAAACACAATGGAAAAGAGGTGAGATTTTGTTGATGCTATCAGTAAGGAGATAAAGATAACTACAGGAGAGTTTGCTTCCACTAGTATTCACAGCAGAGGATTTAAAGAGCTCTGTGCCACCCTCACAGAACAAGCCAAACCTTCACAGGTCTCCTGCTGCAGGTCAGGCTTATCTTATTAAAGCGATGTGCAAAATCTTAATGGAATTTTTTAATATTCAGCTACTTTATCAAAACAGCTTATATACAAGCACAATACAAACAGTGAAATGTTCATATGATAAATTATACCAAGCATTTATTTTCAAATAGACTATGCAAAAAGCACTTAAGTAACCTCAGCTTGTCTTTAAAGCTGCAGACTACGGTGCGAGTTTCAGAAATATGCCATAACTACAGACTTATTTTAAAATCATGATTTGACATAACAATCAGGCACCAGCACATTATTACAATGTAGACCTCTATTAGAGCATCAATATTCAGTTGAGAAACAGGAAAAAAGAAATCACTGACAGCTTAAAAGAAAGCGTGTGAATGGGGAGGCAAGAATATCTGAAGGAGTGTGTTATTTGCATTATAAAAAAAAACATTAAGAGTTATTGTGAAAGCAGCAGATGAATTTGCTTCAGTGGGGCTTGGGTGGGGGGGTGTCAAGAACAGCTCCACCTGAAATCCTTCTACTGAAAGTTTTCAGGGCATTTCACAGAATACTGCTGGTTAGAGGCTTCTACCACAGTAATGGAAACAAAGACCTTATCACCACACCTACTTCCATCTGATGATTCTGTCCTACATCTGACAAAACTTCTACACCTTGTCTGTCTTGTAGGTGATAAACTATATATATAGCTTTCATCTGTGGGAAGTGAATCATGTCTCCTTCCAAGACCAGTCTGTAACAGGTCTAGGCAGTTAATTCTGGTGGCCAGCATCACTACCATGAGTGCTGCATCTCTCCTAGCATGCATCAAAGCCAGGGACAGGGACCTCTCTGCAACACCTGCCACCATCTGCTGCAGCCTCTCCATTGAGCCAGTGAAGCTGCTGAATCATGTGTCACTGACAACAGCGATCAACCCCTTCCAGCCGATGGGCCCATTGACCACAGACTGATGTGGAGGTTGCTGGATATTTCAGTACATTTCAGTATTAATTGTGGATGTGCCATTTGCTAGTGAGAACACTTTGTCTTCCTTTCATTTTTTAAAGTAACCACCCACTGCCACCACTTAAGTTCATTTAAAGCAAGGGATTCACTTTCTGTTCTCAACCATGTGATCGCTTGGGACTCCAAATGGAAGAAAATCTTCAGTGCGGAAAAAAAAGGTTCCATCAATTTACTGAGCATGTTTCATTCTTTTTATTTTCTCAGCTTCAGAAACAACCTGTGCTAAGCGCTGGGTGAATAGCTGGTCTTGAATCTCCAATGCCTATTTGATCATCTGGTCATTCAAGAGAGGACCTGCCAGACCTCAGGGCCTTCTACATCTGGCAAGTGAATTATTTCTTCCTGTCATCGCAGCCTCACAGGCACAGATGTGCCCCCGCATGTTATGAAAATAGTTCATTTGGTTCTTTGGCTCAGAGTATGCTCAGTACACAAAGCAGCATGGCCTCGCTGTTGAATGTCACAGCCCGGTGCAGGACATCACACCCTACTAACTGCCAGGGCAGAGGGCCTCTGCCTAACGAAGAACACAAATACCACAGCTCCAGCTAGATGCACTTCTAATCCCGTTTTTGTTAAACCTAATTTCAGCAGGAGTTGAAAGGTGGAATGAGACTTGCCATCAAGATAGACATTTCACATTGTAAAAGCAGAACATTTTGCCAAAGAACCTGAAGTTTTGCTCATGTGCTTAAGAGCACGCCTGGGGAGCACACTTTTGCTCACTGCATCTCTCCAACTTCTATAGCTACAGGAGCTGCCTCCTAAGATTGCAAACTCTTTTTAGGGCACTAAGACAGCCTCTAGATTGCTGTTATGAGTACCTGAAAAAAATATAAAGTAAATAAGCCTAAACTACTATTTTCATCACAAAACCCAAGGCGTTGGGCCAACGCTTCCTTGACTCTTTTTCTAGCTTTAAACCCACTGTCAAATGCTTTCAACAGTTTGGAGCCTCACCGTTTACAAGAGCCTGAGACCTTTGTGTCTCAGTGGACCAAGAGCAGTTATGCTCTGCCAGTGCTTTTACCTGTGTCTGAGGCTTTTCCCTGCTCCGATAACCTGCTACACTAGTGGCTCTGGCCACTCTGGCTGGGCAGCCCCACACTAAAGCTTACATCTAGCCTTCACGCGTTTTCTTTCTTTTCTTCCTTTTCTGGGAAGGAGACAAAAGCAATGCTTTCATGTTGTACTAAAAAGATGAAAGAAAGCTAAAACCTTACACTGAATCCATATCTCAAGTCACATGCTCGAATTCTGACAAGCTCTGCCCTTTCCTTGGTAGAAAACTAAAGAAAAATTACAAGCCAGACAGCCTTAAAGATAAGAAAGGATAGAGAAAGACTTCAAAAATTCATAAAGATTTTTTTTCCAAAGATACAGATCAGTTATTATGCAAAATCATTTAAAAAACATAAAAAGAGACACTGAAATTGCTGGCTGGCTCTAAGGATGCTTTTTGAAGTAACAGATATTGAGGAAAGAGTCAAAGACAACACCGCTTCCTCTCTTGTAGTATCTGGAGGTACATAATATAGGTGCTTTTGAGCCAAGAGCAGAATCCTTGTATTGAAGAACCACATCTGTCCTGCAGAATCACAGAATTGCTCAGGCTGGAAAAGACCTTTGAGATCATCAAGTCCAACTGTTAACCCAGGGCTAGCCAGGCCCCCACTCAGCCATGTGTATTTCAAATACATCCAGGGATGGTGACCCCACCACCCCGCTGGGCAGCCTGTCCCAGGGCTTCACCGCCCTTTCGGTGGAGAAACGTTCCCTCACACCCAACCTAAACCTCCCCTGGTGCAACTTGAGGCTGTTCCCTCTTGTCCTGTCACTTGCTCTCTGGGACACATGGGGACAGCCTGCTCCGGCGCCTTTAAGCCTACCTTCTTGAGAAACATCCAGCCTTCCTGGACACCTTGGTCCTTCAGGACTGCCTCCCACAGAACTCTGTCAACCAATCTTCTAAACATGCCAAAGTCAGCCCTCCAGAAGTCCAAAGCAGCTGACTCCTTCCTCCTCCAAGAACTGAAAATGCTAGCATTTCACGACTGTTAAGTCCAAGACAGCCTCCAGCCATCACATCACCCACAAGTCCCTCTCTGTTCACAAGCAGCAGGTCCCATGGGGCACCTCCCCTCCCCAGCTGTGCGAGGAAGGTCCCTTCCACGCACCCCAGGAGCCTCCTAGCCTGCTCCCCCTCCGCTGCGCTGTAATTCCAGCGGACATCTGCTAAGTTCAATTCCATTTGCCTGATCACTCGATAAAGAGAGGAACGCTTTTAACAGCCGCCACCACATGCAGCAAAGAGCTCCACAGTTAATTTTACACTGAAGAACAACCTCTTGACTTAGACTAAGCAAGAACGAGCATCAGTAATCTTGCATGGCCAAACAGCGCTTCAGATCAGAGCCCACAAATAATGGCAAAAGAGGAAATAAGACATTATTTATCAAACACGAGAAAACAAACATGAAATAAAATGCAACAGGATAGCAATCAGCTAACATGTGCACATTAATGGAACGTGAAAACACATTTTCCTGAAAAATGAACACAATTAATAATAAAATGTGCTATAGAACCTGTGTTATGCAGCCAATGAGAATTTGGCACAGAACATCTGAACTGTTCTGTGATTTTCTGCAAAAGGCATAAATATACCCTTATGAAGTCCAAGTTGCAATACGTTAATTTTTCAGTTTTCTTCATCAGAACACCTTCTCCACAGGTGAGAAATACTGTTGTCTCCAAAAATCCTTTTAGTACTTGTCATAAACAAGTAAAATGTCAGTATTAATACCTCAGCCCATTTTCCCAGAAAACTCCTCTGTTGAGTGTATCATTCAACAAGCCTGACAGCTCCTGGAAGCAGCTTAGATTTTTCTTTTCCTTCCTAAATGATTTGAGTTCAAATAATTTTAACGTTTGTGAATTTCATCAGCATATATAAATATCTTAAGGGTGAGTGTCAGCAGGACGGGGCCAGGCTCTTTTCGGTGGTGCCCAACGGCAGGACAAGGGGCCACGGGCCCAAACTGCAGCACAAGAAGTTCCATCTGAACGTGAGGCAGAACTTCTTTCCCTGGAGGGTGGCAGAGCCCTGGCACAGCTGCCCGGAGAGGCTGTGGGGTCTCCTTCCCTGCAGACATTCACATCCCGCCTGGACGTGACTCTGTGCGACCTGCTCTGGGTGACGCTGCTTTGGCAGGGGAGGGACCAGATGGGCTCCAGAGGTACCTTCGACCCCGACCAGTCTGTGAGTCTTGTCTAAGAACCGTTAACAGACAAACAAGTAATTGCTCTCAAGTCATCCTGATAAAAAAAAACCCTAATGTCACAAGAGTGCAACAGATGGAGCACAGTTACAGTAAAAACACAAAGATGCCCTGCAAGCATGCTGTGTTCTCCTTGGTGGTCACAGTCACTGTCCTCTTGCCTTTCTCTGGAGAGTGATTGCAAAGGAGCTGAGCACACAGAGCTGGTCCTGTTGCCCCACCAGCTCTTCTCCTGCGCCCAGCTGGTCACTTGCTCTACAACCACCCCACAGTATCAGGTATTTCCAGGCTACCAGTGACTTCTGCAAGCCCCTGCTCTGACCCAATTGATTTCAACACGTTGTTGCCAAAAACTCTTGTCCAGAAGTTTCCCTGTGAACTCTGTAAAGTTGCCTGATATTTGAAGATACCTGAATAATTAATTCCTTCAACTCACAGTAAGGTGCACCTTATAAAAACATACTGGCTGACATGATCTTCCTCTTTGTGTCTCTGTAGGTGGTTTCCTATGTCGGCTGAAAGTCAATCCAATATTAAACTATACCCTAGGATTAGATTTTTCCATACTAAATAATTGAGGTTAAATCAAACGACTGCCCATTTATAGCTCTTGGGATATTCCAGTTATTTTCTTAAAGGACAGCAGCAATCTATGTTAGCTCAGAAATCAAAAGCAGGATGACTGGCATCTGGCATCTGGCATCTGAAGAGATATTATACAGGCGAGCATCAGGGTAAAGCAGGTAAATTTAGTTCTGGCTTCTCTATCTGTGTCCATGGGGATAAAGCAGAAGTCACGATCCACTGACTCATCAGAAAACACTGAATGGCTTAGATCTGAGGAAGAAATAAATGGATAGGCTCTGAAAAGGATAGAAGAAATAAGTGTAAAAGCTGGTCCAAGCTCCAGAGGTAACCTAATCTTTTACTTAAAGAGAAAGGCCCCCAAAATGCTTGAGCAGATAACCAAACACTAACCGTACAATGAAGTATGTTACTAAAACCCTGTGTATAACTGCTGTTGAAGTTTTGTGGAGTAAATCTCCTCCTGTTGTTCCCAACAGCACTCCCAGCAGAAGGTATCAAGGGTTAAAGGCTGAAGCAATGATCCATATTCCTGTATAATTAATTACTCTAAATGCTGAGTTTGGTTCCTTCTAAAATGTTGTCCCTAGTTTAGCAGCACATTATGACTATTTATTTCCATGTTCTTTTGTGTTTTTGTTTTTTTTCTTTTAAGGCTATGTAAAACAGAGGTTTTGAGGATGAATTATTTAGTGCTCTGCAGAAAATGCACTTTAAAATCTTCTTCTTGGGGACACTGAATGCATTTATTATTCTGGAAAAATTCCGATCCAGCATCTGTTGTCCTGTGTGTTTTACTGTCTAATGATGAGAGTGCCTGTGGGATTTGTTTACAGAAGGGCTTTCTTGGTGGTTGTTTTTTTTGTTGTTGTTTTGTTTATTTCACTCAGAAAGAAAATAGGAAATTGAAAAACATTATTAATATTTGAATGGAAAAACTTAAGAGTTTTTGACAACTTACTGATTAATTCAGGTGGTTTCCAAATTGCTCTCCTTAACAGTACTGCAGTACTCTTACAAAAGAAAACTTAAGGAAATAAGGGGGAAAAATTATTTTTGTTTCCCCAAGCTGCATATAATTTTTGCATATAGTTTGACTGCTTTGGGACAGGAATGTTGGCCCAATTCCTGAAGCATCTTATCTTCCCAGCTCTTGCCTAGGAAAATATAGTGAAGACTAAATCCGCAGAAGAAATGGGTGGAGGTTGTGCTTCACAGGAATGAAATGCTCATTTCAAGAATGAATACAGCGTACACAAAGGAGAAGGAAATGGATTTTTCTTGTGCCTCTTCCTCCAAAACCAGAAGGTATCAGTTTCTTTTGTGAGCAGGTGGCTTGGCATGACAGAAACAAGCTGCTCCCAGCAGGTCTGCGGTCCAGGACCAAGCTGCAGTATTTAGTTGCATCAGAAATCAGTTTATCTGCCCACACGTTGCCTTTCAAAGCCCCCTTAATTAATAGGGGTGGTGGTAACTGCTCAAGAAGGGGGGAAGCCAGGGCTGCCCCAAGGCTGGACTTGGCCTTAGAGAAGAGCAGGGCTGGAAGAGGCCAGCAACAGAGCTGTACCCACCTCGTAGCAAGTATTCAGATCTCAGAAAAGTGCTCACAGGGATGTACTGAGCGCTTTGCTCCATGGAACTCTTTACACACCTGCTTTTCTCTAAAGAAGCCAAAATAAGAAGTAGACGATGCTCAGGACGCCACTATGGATTTTAAGGGTAGCTAAAAAGACCTTTTCATTCTTGTAATGTTGTGTTTTCAAGTACCCCATAGTTTCCCATTTTGGTTCTTATATTTTTAGAACACTTTAGATCTTCTTATTGCCTTGTCAGAGGATTGCAACAAATTCTTGAATTAATTCCTTACTTTTATTACAAACCACTTCTGTTGATCATTTGCTCAATTGCAACTCAGACTACTAATTATCTTCCAAACAATATGTAGAAGAATGTGAAAACACCAGAAAAAAAATAAATAAAAAAAGTCAGTGTGATGTGTCAGACACACGACACAAAGCCAATAGCCCCACCTGGACCACGGAGCAGAGACCCGCAGAGCTGCCACCAGCGGGGAGCTCAGCCGCACCTGCTGCCGGCGAGGTCGGGCGCTGGGGTAGCACCCACACCAGCACCCTTTGGGACCTCTGTGCTGGGGTCACCGAAACATGGCAAGAGGACAGACTTTCACTTGAATATTTGCCAGTTCATTGTTTTGCTTTAGAAATAGTCTGAAAGTTCTGTACTTTCCACTGGGCAGTCAAGGAATTTTTCTCCTCTATTAGGAACCGGTGCAGAACACATGCCTGAGCGCAGAACAACAGTGAAAGCAAGCTGTGAAATAACCTAGGTCCTGTGGGAACGGGTACTGGAAAGAGGTGACCAAGAACACCTCTCTCACACCACTCAATGCATTTATAGAATCTAAAGTTCAATAAATGGGAGTCCAAGATTATGGAAAATAGTTAGGCCTACTCTTTGGGTTCATCAATTCTGCTAAACACAAAGGTAGAGCATATTACCAAAAAGACAGTATAAATACTGACGGACTGTTTTATTCATTAAGCTTATACATGTTTTGGCAAGCCTACTTGAAAGCTGGAAGACTGTATGTATGCACATAGGTATATTTATGAGAAGATTGTATTTACCATTATAAAATGATCTCTTACACACTGGTTAGTGTGTAACACTTTTTTTTTTTTACACTGCTTTTGTTACAAAGCATATTTTTGAATTCCCACTGAAACCAAAAGAAAGGTTAGGTTTTCAGGAAAAAACAAAATAAAATTACCCCCCACACACACTTTGCATAATTTGACCCCTCAAAATCAAAGAGGGGGGCAAGGCACTTTGTTTTTCTGAGGCAGAAGCATGACCTCCTAACAGGGAGGGAAGCAACAGCTGCTTTTCCCTTCCCTCCCCCTTGCTCCATGCAGGTGCAGTGACCTCAGAGCACCAGGGCTGGGTGGGCAGAACAGCGCAGAACAGTTCCAGGTCTTGTACCACAAGAGTGGGATCCAACCAACTGCTTGCAAGCAAGAGAATGCTTGTGCCTGTATGAAGCCCCTTTGGCTTCACAACACATCTTTCAAGTAGTCTTTGTTTCTCTAAACCATACTGGACACTTTTCAGTAGCGTTTATGTGAATACCACCACACTAATTCCAAGAGGAATTTGTTGAGTGTCCTGCAAATCGAGCCAAACATCTGCAGAGCTGAAAACATTTGAACACTACAAATGAATCCAGACTCTTCAAGACACACCAGGGCCCTAGCACACTCCAGGGCCTTCATGGTTAACCTCTGTTCCACCTGCTGTAATGATTTTGGAGAAGATGACAAGATCCTGAAATCAAACCACTAAAAAAATATCCACAGAGGGAAAAAGTTTTAAGAAGTTCTGTAGGTTACAGTTGCCAGGGAAACCACTTTGCAGCAGCCATATGGTCAGGAAAATCTATTTTCTTTGTTCTCTAGGGGGGAAAAAAAACGAGGATGTATTTTGGTGCAGAGTGAAAAAAAAATCCCGCAGAAGTTAGAGCAAAATATTCACACAGATACATTTAATCACTAATGAAAGAAGATAAATGACTTGCCAAACTGAGCTACAGAAATCCAGCACTAGCTAAAATATTAATATAGGGGATGTACATTTCTTTCTGCTTTATGTTGGTACTTCAAAACAAGCAGCTTCCCTTGGCATCAAAGCTCTTTACTGTAGGTGTGAACTCCACAGACTGAAAGATGATCCTGGCGTTGGCATCAGCTTTCTTTGCTACGGTTTTTGTTGTTGCCCTGTGCTTTCTGCATGGGTTCTGCTGCCCTGGCAGGGACCACAGCCCAGAGATGTGCCTTTTAAAAGCATTTACCTTTCAACCTTCCATATTACCAGGTTTAAGCAGAAAATGGAGGGAAGGGCTGGAGGGAACCTGCAGCAGCACGTTACGTTTCCAGACCACCATATGGCTGCCTGCATCCTCAGTGGCAACGAAGCCAGCAGTGGCCGCAGGTCCCATGGGTGCAGAGAGCCTTGATGACGGGAGGTGGCCAAGAGGCTCTCTGGTGGCTGCCTCCAGGCCAGGTCCCTGGGGACACCACCTTTAAGCTTATTGCAGTGCAATTTTGCAAACTTTTTCTGTGCAGTGATGTAGAGGGGCCCCAGAGTCCCTTGCAGCTCTGCAGAAAGAGATGATGAACCTGTCAGTTTGGTTCTTCACTCATGAATAAAAAGATACAATTTGACTGGATCTGTTTCAGCTCACAAAGGTTTTCCCCAGTGGAACTATTTTCAACACTATCCATGGTAAGATGTTTGGAAGAACTGTTTAGCTCCCCGGTACCAATAGCTTGAGGGGGCACATGGGATGGGCACCCCCAAAATCCAACAAAAAAAGACTTTGAAAATAAATAATTTCCTAAATGGCAAAGACACAAATAGTCTGGTTTTACTCTGACCATGACTATTCAGTCCCACTTTTCAGAAACAGACTGCCTATCTGTTTGAACTATTTGCTTGACTCTTACAGCAATATTAAGGGAATGTTTATGATAAACCAAATAGTTTCTGCTTGTTATAGATAATGGATATTTACCTGCTCTAAATGGTGCTGCATAGATGCTCTCCAGAAATAGGCTTAATTTAAATATACGCACAGTCACAACTTAGGTTTTAAAACAGAGTCTACACTGACTTCAGTAGTGTTATAGATCTGCCAAAGAAAAGTCTAAAGGTGAAAAGAAATGCAAACTATACCCCAGATCTGATTCTCTGTTTGCCCTTGTGCCAGGCAGCAATAAATGAAATCCTAACTTTCTTAAAATGATGACGACTCTGGGATTTACTGTATCAGTAACATACCAGCCATCTCCTTCTCAAACAGGAGTTGTGGTGTGCTGCTGAGACAGTTTGCAGAGAAAGTGATAAAAGGTATGCGGGTACCAGGACATAGGGAGTTGTTCTATTCACCTCCGTAAATGTTTGCAGAAATAAAACAATGGATGTCAAGGCTTGCCACAACAAGGAAAGCATATTCCCTTTCTTCCTATACTTGCGCTGGTATTTAACCTGAACCCTGCACCAGGCGGACTGCAGTGCTGAGGGGCCAGCAAATTAATCGTGGCACATAAGCCTCAAAATGCCCTGCTGCAAGACTGTTGTTACACCTCAGGAGGGACGCTCAGAGCAGGAAATGAATTCATGATAGACAGCTATGTTCCATCAGCAGGGAAATGTTTTTCTACATTTTCGGAAAGGTGACTGGAAATCAGACCTCATCAGAGGCAAAGAAGGAGTCTATTTAATAGAAACCTGAATCTTTTTTAAGCAAATCTTACTTTCCTTTTAAATCACCTTCTGTCTACCTTGATGTTTCTGGAAAACCTCCACCTCAGGTACCATTGATCTTGGCTCCAGCAGCCGAGGAGCTCACAGCCAGCCTTGGCATTTAGCAGCCACTACCACCTATTGTACTCTCAGCCAGCACTGAGGTGCAGAGAGGCCAGAAGAGGTTCCTGAGGTGGCACAGGTGCGTGACCCTTCTTCTCAAGGATCTTTGTGATTGGGCTGTGTATTTAGAATAATGACACTAAGAATATTTTTGCTGGACCTTAAGATTTCAGCTGTGCACATAAGAAAGCCTCTAGAGATTATACGTAGATGCACTGCATGAAGTAACACCCTGGGGACCATCCCTATACCAAAACTATATAAAACAATCCCCTGGTTAAGACCATCAAGAAACTAAATGGATAAGTGAGAGCAAGGACAAGACAACAGCAGTGGCAGAAGCCCGCAGGCAAGTTTCTCAAAGGAATTCTCAAACATCGCCATTGCTCACTGTGCCAGCCACTTCAGTTTCAAAAAAACCCTCTTCTACCTGCTCAGCCTAGCCCGTTCACCATGGCTTGCCTTTTTGTAAGAGAACCTTAGTTTTCCACAAGCACAGCCAAAGAGCCAGTAGCTACTGCAGGTTTTGCTGCCAAACGAGATCGTGGATTAGCAGGGCACTGAAATGGTACAGGTACCAAATTTGTTCTTGTTTACCCAGAGCTCTCCCCAGGCCTACCGCCAGCCTTCCCATCTTGTCAGAGGAGTGGTTTGGCAGTGCTCTTGTACCTCTGGACATTTATTCTGGCAAATTTTGCAACTGATCTTCTCTTGCCTGGTGCTTTTGCAATAAAGTCCCAGTTGAGGCTTCCAACTGAGAGCAGTTTGCATAAGTTTCTGAATCTCTGCTTTGCAATCTTCACATCTCGTTCCTTTTGATGAACATGAAGAAGATTGCTCCTAGCGATACCTGAACCTAAAATGAACTGAAAATGTATTACAACTTTTAAGCTTGCCAGGCAGTGGAGGAGAAATTCACACCAATCCCAGCTCTCAGAACAGCTGTTGTGACAAGGTGATATTGCTAAGGAGTCTCAAAATAGAAGCCAAGGCAAATACTCTCCCTGTAAGGGTTCTGCTGTGTTTTGCAGTCTCCAGCTGGAATCTAATTGCAATTTAAACCCAGAGCACAAAACCCCCAGCATTTTCCACTTTTAAAGTTCTTTTAAGGAATCAGAGAAAATTAAACAGTAAATCATAATCTAGATTTTCTTAGAACCATCATGGATTCTCCAGAGATGCGGTAATTCCTTTATCTATTCAGTTGAATGTAGTGAAACACTTGTTAAAATAACAAGGTGCCAAGGAAAAGAATACTTTGGTTCATGTATTTCCCATGATACTCTGTATTTTTTCAAAAAAACCCCGCAACAGACTGTAGATGCTAGGTATAGATGAAAAGCTAACACGTTTTTCCACAGATATGCATTATTAAAGGACATTTCTAATTTGAACTTATGGAATTCTTCTACATCTTAGTTAACTCTGAAACAACGTTCTAATAATAAAGACAATTGACACAATTGTGTTTTGTGTTTATACTTGCTGCCTGCATTCTGTTATTAGGGGGCTGAAGGTTGCTGTTAAAGGTACTGCATGTACAGACTGATCTAGGCAAGCGCAATATCCATTTTTCTTGCATGAGTTTATTTATCCATTTATTTTTAAATAGGGCTATATTATTTGCATCCTTCTGTATTAAGAAGTTAACACCTAAATGTTTCATTGGAGCTCTGTTTGATGTTTGTTGAAGAAAGGCTGCGTGATTCCCCTTCTTGATTATGTACTGAGGATTATCTGCTCAGCCAAGACAAAAACAAAGCAGCCTATTTTTCCCTGTCCCAGCTCGCCATACCAAATACAACATAAGGGCTACTGATGTTGGCAGAAGTCTTTGGGTTGGGGAGTTCTTTGTGGACCAGATGGCACCTCCTGTACCCATTTTCTTAATCTTCTTCCAACTAGACATTCAATTGTTGTGGCTCCCCACCCCCCGCCATTTGCATTTCTTATGGTTTCTTTAAATATGCACCTTTATCAGCATCCACAAAGAAGATCATAAATAATCAAAGCCATAACCAATCAGTTACTGTGAAATCTGTTACCCTTCCAACCTTCCCTAACCACCAGGGTATGACCCTAGAACATAAACCATCTCTTCCTAATAGGAATTTCAAACACGGGTAGTTAATTTTTCAAATGTGTTTTCATGTATCCTTATCCACAGAAAGGTGGACTAATGATGGATTTCCTGTTTCCTCCTAACTGAGGCATTTCTTCCTGGCGCATGGAGCAGGAGACCTATTTAACCCCTTTAGCCACAGCAGAAAGCCATTTGAATTAGCGTGTCACGGCAGCTGTGGCCGCAGGACAGCAAAAGCCAGCTCAGCTTGCTGCAGCAGGGAGAGCCTGACACCCGGACGTGCAGATAGGAAGCGTCACCGTGGACCAGCGCGGGCTGGCAGACAGCAGCACGTTCATCTTTCTCAAAGTTTGTCCCAGGACAGCTGAAGGAGCACACCGCGGACTGCACCGAGGCTTTTCCTACGTGCACGTGCTCTGACAGTATGTGATAGCTTGGCAGCACAGCGTTTGGTCTCATCTCATTTTTGCTATGACAGTCCAACTTTCAGAAAGGAGACTGTTAAGAGACCAAAATGAGGTACAACCTAGAGGAGAAACAAGGCCTTATAGAAACATTTGCTTTTCCTTTGCACAGAATTATGGACATGAGATACTGTTGAGCCTGAGACACGACTTTTGCCCACCACTGGAACACCACTGATGGAAGGAGAAGGGGCAGCCAGCAGGACATGTGAGATTACATGCTCCTGCTTTGTGCACCACCAAGTAAAAGCCACTCTAAATCCAGTTACTAACCGCATCAGGGAGAAAAAGGGTCCTTGCTGGTGGTGACAGTTTACACAAAGATGAAATACTCTGCACACTTAACATTTTCCACATCATCCCTGCAATTAGCGCAGAGTACTGGGCTTGGGTGTTCTCCCTTTGAGTGATCGCCTGAAACTGTGCAATTAAGTATCTTCTCAGATGAGAGAGATTCTGCACTAGGTCCTTCAAAGGGTGTTTTGGGACTTTCACCTCTTGTCTGTCAAAAAAATGTTTCATTTTAAAGCCCAGATGCTGTTTCTAGAAGTTCATAGGTATTTAAACGTGTAAGGCAACAGCAACACACATAGGAGGTTCCTCAGAACTTAACAGAAGTCTTATTTTCTCAGTTCTATCTCTTAGTCACTCCTCACTAAAGGTATTACTATAAAAGGTGATAATGAAGTGTAAGATATAGCTAAAAGCACATTTTTTTAATTCCTCTGAGAAAATTTTAGGCATTATCTTATTTCAAAAATACATAGTAAACTTCATTGGAAGAAATTCTAGGGTTGCAACATGCATCTCTGGTGAGCTACTTCATCTGTGCTCTGTTCACTTACAAACTGTGCTCCTCTGCTAAGATTATATTGGGATATACATTTTATTTGGTAATTGATACTATGAAGCGTGTGGGAAGATGTCAATTTAAAGTCTCAGCTTGCATTCTTTTCTACATAGTGAAAGTTGGTCATGATAAAATTTAAAATTTCTGATACTTTTCTGAATGTTGTAGGTACAAAGATAAATGGCAATGAACAAAAGGAGTGAGGTGGCTCTTCAGCTATAGACCTGAAAGACAATTTAGTTTTGTAGCAACTTCAGAAGTTTCAGGAGAGTAACTGTCATTCTACTTTAGAATAAAAGCAGGATTTTCATAGTATTTACACATAACCATGACTTTTGAGTTTTCTAACTGTGGGAGAGGATTTGCAAATAGTTCTGTGATCAGAACATTATCTGAGAATGCAAGAAATTTAAGTAAGCTTGGGATCTGACTGTGCAAGTGTCTGTATTCTAGTTTACACTGAATTAATCAGACCTGGGAAAGTGACAGTTCTCCATAGCTCCCAGGCCAGTGCCTTTGGCATTAAACATGCTAAACTTACTTTTTCTCTCCTTGTTCCTCTGCAGGCAGAAATATCTAGGTTCTGATCTGAAAATGCATTTCACTATCATTCAGGTTCTGAAGACGGATCTAAAAATCTCCATTGAAAAAGAACAGAAGTGACTGAAGTCTACGAGTTATTTTTGCTTCAGTGAAATGACATGATTGACAGTTGCTGCAATTAATGCAGCTCATTCCAGCAACATTAAATATCTCAAAACAAGTTTCTGAAAGAAGGCTTATTTTAGCTGAGTGAGCCTAATTACCTGTTCTGGGTAAATTGACTATTTAAAGGCATCTCAGTTCCCTCTTTCACATAGCTACAGATACAAAAAAAAGTAAAATTCATGAAGATTGTGACCCATAAGAGACATATTATGCTGTGATTATTATTTTTTACCATTTTTGGTAATAAAACATGAGTCTTGATCCCTTTTCTATTATGATGGCAGCGTTACTTCTCGGAGCTGCACCTGTAACTCCGCTGCTGCACAAGTAACACCCACCAGGGAGAGGTGAGGGTGATAGTTCTGTTAAGTACAAGCACCGCACCAACACCTTAGATTCAGCAGGGGACTAACCTACTTTTGCATTGTAACTCTCCCTTTGATCATGATACATTCTCCATAGCAGTAGACCACAACCTTTTGCTCTCTTCATGCTCTAATGAGCGCTAAACTCATTTGTATTATCACGTTAATATTATATGATGTCAATGGTAATAGTTTAATCAAGCTGTACCTTTTCTTGACTGGTCACACTAACTCTTTCCTACTCAAATGAATTCTGGGACTTTAATTAAATTATCAGTTTTTAATGGAGCTTTTTATTAGTCTTCTATTTTTATTTCTCCTATAGACTCCTGAAACTTCCTTTCTAAAAAGGCCACTGCGAATGGAAGCCCAGAGAAGCTGTGTTTTCACATTTTTTTTAAAAAAAAAGCTTCTGGAAAGTCAGCTATGCTCACCTCCAGACCAATGAGATGGTACCAAAACCACAACGCTGGGATGTGTTACGCAAGCACTGCACCGTTTCCTCTCCTGTTTCCACTCAGTCAGGACTGTTGACTGGTTAGGTGGATTAAATAAGGAAGCAAACACAAGTGGCGAGGCACTGACATCACACCCTGGATTTGTATCTGATCCTCAGGATCAGGTAAAGGCCATCAGAGGTTTAGTTCCTCTGTGCATGGCTCTAAAAAACCCATCATGATAGACAGCTCCTGAGCCCCGAGTCCTACTCTCTGCACTGAAGTGCATAAAAGCAAGATGCTCAGTGCAAACAGAGCACTCGGGAGTGGCACGGGGGTCACGCAGCACCTGGCCACAGTCCAGCTCTGCTGCCCATGTCCATCTGCCTAGACAAGCAGTTACAGGTTTTCCTTTTCACCTAACTTACCCCAGTTTTGCTTTAGCCTGTACATCAAGATATATCCCACACGCCCCACCCTCAGGATTATGGTTATTGCTGGCTAACTTGGAGACTGCAGAAAGCCGAATAGAAATCCTAAAACATGCCAGAGCTTTACATGACATGTACAACAAGGGTTATTGCTCATCTGAACAATAATTACAGGAAAATACACAAAATAGGCCTAGGAGGGCCCTCAAAACCATGCAGTCCATTCCTCTGCCTCAAGGCAGGAACATTTTAACCCAGCCAGCTGTTGACAAGCATTTGTCTGTCTTATTTTAAGACCCTCTTTAAAAAGCCTTCTGAACTGATAGCTAGTCAAATTACTGTTGCACCACCTTTCACACAGATAGCTTTCCTCAAATCTGTGTAATTCAAATGTGTTAATGCTTGTCTGTTACAGACTGGACAGAGAACACTGTTATCTACCTGGTTTTAGCTAGCCTTTAAGTGTTTCAAGGACTACTGTATCTTATTTTTCCCCCCCATCTCCTTTTAGATATTCTTAGCTTACAGAAGGACCTTACAGCAGAGCAATCAATACTGCCGTCAAAAACCAGCCATGCTATCGAAAACCCCACTTACTCCACCTGCACTCAGCTAATGCAGCTCCAAGGCCCACAGTTGCTAAAGGAAAGCTGACCTGCACACAAGACAGAGAATACATCAGGACACCATTCAGTAACACTGGTTTTTGTAATCAAAGATAACGTGCAGTGGGTTAAAAACAAACTTGACCAAAAAAAACCCATGATCAAGTAGATTCAAACCCAGCAACTCCCACTGCTTGCTTCTTTACTCAGCATCTTACTCAAGTGCGCAGGAGAGGGAGGCTGGAGAGCTGACAGCAGATATGGTTTGCCTTCACTTGGGGAAGGAGTTGTGTCATAGTGTTGGTTACTAACACGAGCATTTAATTCACAGAGCCTCTTTGGGAGCCTGAAATACAACACGCTGCAGCTGAAGGCCATTTCAGTCTGTATCAAACAGTTTGCTGTGTATGTGTGTGGGGATGAGGTTGGTTCCCATCACTCCGCATTGCTCAGGATCTATCATTTTAATGCAATGGACTCTGATGCACATCAAGTGAGAGGGGGAAAGCTGTGCTCGACACAGTGAGCTAGGCATTTTGAGATGCCTTTAAGCAAAAAACATACCATCTCTAACAACATTAGGGTGCTGCTTTGAAAACTGCTCAGATATTCTGGGACCTTTGGAGCTCATGGAAAGGGATCCAAGCTCTGCAACCATTTGGGGACTGCAGAAGCCAGGTGCCTGCTCAAGCACAGCAGTTTTAACCTGTTCTCTCAAGATACTGTAATCTATAGATCACAAACCCTTTTCTTCTGATGGACACACATCCTTGTACCTGGAACATTCCCAGAAGCATCGTCTGTGGCAAAGACTTTGCTATGATAATTGCAAAGTTACATTAGACTGTGTGGAGTCTGTGTAGCGACATTAAATTAAATTTCTCATTGGCTTCAAGGCTTGCTATCTGTAATTAGTGGCTTCTGTTCTTTATTACACTGATCAGTAGTGCAGCGCTATTCATCACCACAGTCTTAGTTAATTATCCCTGCTAATGATTTTCACTGTGAAAATAATCTACAGGTCCCATTTGCAAAGATTGCTTTGCATTAAAATTATTTGCTGGTAAGGCACCATCGTGAGCTGACAAGCTGTGGGTAGGAAGTTACTTATCCTGTAAGATGGTAGCTTAGTTGATGCAGTCAAGAGAGAGGGAAGCATTATAATTTCACAATTTGGCATCGAGTTCGTGACTACAATCTGCCAGATGTGTGAGAGGGTGGGAGCGAGATGTCATAACAGCATGCTGAGGGGAGCTCAGCTGGAGGCGACAGAAATAGAAAAAGGACAACTTTAAGCATCTCTGCAGTTTTACACAAGCACTGCCAGTGACTACTGCTGGTCTTCTGGTAACAGTCAAAATATACATGTCCAGCTGCTTAGCCGTACAGGACAGAAAGCGCAGCATATATGTTAAAGTTTACAGCAGAGGTGTTGTGTTTGTGGCAAGTGGGTTTTGCTCTGCGAATGGGAGGACTAGCCAAGGATGCTGTTTGGCAGAGGCTGGCTGTGTCTCAGAAAAGTGAGAGGTGGCCACCCATTCTGGAGGCTGGAGGAAACAGGCATGATGAATAGAGACGGCAGGGGACAGACATGCTTTTCTCTTTAAACAGATACAGGTGGTAGAAGCTCCTTGAGAAAGAGAAAGTCATCTGTCAGAATCAAACAAGTTTTGTTTAACAATTGCTTTTGATTACCTAAACCTCTTAATAGCTATAAAAATCCAAGGATGAAATTTCTCATGCAATGAAAATACCAGACTGTGAAATTAAACAACAGCAGCCTGCCACCTGCCTTCTGCACTCAGTATTTGTTCTGCGCTTGGAGATACAAACAGACCACACACGTTAATCTACAGCGCACTTGGCACGTGCGGTACCCTCAGATGGTCAAACCAATGCGCTAGGGAAAGAGGCGAAAGGACTCACACAGAGTGATGTCATTTTTCTCTGGAGGATGTTAAAGGAGAAACGAAGCCAGCATTATTACAGAGGCTATCAGAAGTTATATGTTTAACCAAGGAAACTGAAAGAACCTGCTGAGGGGGAAGGAGAAAAAACAAAAAAGGGGACAAAGCTTGGTGACAGATGCTTTTCAGAAGGAAGGTGTCTGTCTTGCGGCTCTACTGAGTCAAGTCAGTAAAGGTCAGGAAGGCTGAGGCACAGCTGGAGCTGAACTTGGCAAGGGATGCAAAGAATAACAAGGGCTTCTACAGGTACATCAGCCGGAGAGGGAAGGTCAGAGAAAGTGTACCCCCCGTAATGAGCAAACTGGTAAAACTGTGACAATGGACAAGGGGACAGGTGAGGCACTCAAATTTTTTGCCTCAGTCTTCACTAGCAAGTTTTCCCACGTCCCTCAAGTAGATGGACCAGAAGACAGGGACTGGAGGAACAAATTCCTTCCCACCATCAGAAATTGGGTCTGACCACCTGAGGACCCTGAACATACTGTAGGACCTGATGAGCTGCATCCCAGAATCCCGAGGGAACTGGCTGATGTGGTTACCAAGGCACTCCCCATGACATTTGAAAAAGTCATGGCAGTCAGATGAAGTACCTGGTGGCTGAGGGGGGGGGGGGAATGGAAAAAAAAAAATAGAAATAAAAAAAAGAGGGAAACATTGCACCCATTTTAAAAAAGGTTATTAAGGAGGGCCCTGGGAACTAGTGACCCATCAGCCTCACCTTTGTGCCTGGGAAGATCACAGAACAGATCCTCTTATAAGCTGTGCTAAGGCACATGAGTGACAAGGAGGCGATTTGAGCCAGCCAGTGTGGTTTCAAGGGCATGTCCTGCCTGGCCAACCTAGTGGCCACCTGTGATGGACTGACTACAGCAGTGGGCAAGGGAAGAGCTACGGACGTCATCTGTCAGGACTTCTGTAAGGCCTTTGGCATGATCTCCCCTCAACATCCTTCTCTCTAAATTGGAGAGAGAGGGACTTGATAGGTGGACTGTTCAGTGGGTGAAGAATTGGTTGGATGGTCACATCCAGAAGGTAGCAGTCAATGGCTTAGTGTCCAGATAGAGATCAGTGACAAGTGGCATCCCTCAGGTGTCCATACCGGGACCAGTACCGGTTAATACCTTCATCAATGACATAGCAGGATCAAGTGCACCCTCAGCAAGTCCACAGATGACACCAAGCTGAGCGGTGTGGGTGACATGCCTGAGGGACAGGACCTGGACAAGCAGGCCCATGTGAACCTCATGAGGTTTAACAAGGCCAAGTGCAGAGCGCTGCACCCGGGTCAGGGCAGCCCCCAGTAATACAGGCTGGGCAGCGAAGGGACCACGAGCAGCCCTGCCAAGGCCTTGGGGTTGTTGGGGGGTGAAAAGCTGGATGTGAGCCACCACTGTGCACTCACAGTCCAGGCGGCCAGCCGTACCCTGGGCCAGCAGGGTGAGGGAGGGGGCTCTGCTGCCCTGCTCCAGTGAGTCCCTGCCCAGAGAACAAAAATGCTCAGAGGGCTGGAGCACCTCTCCTAGGAAAACAGGCTGAGAGGGTTGGGCTTGTTCAGTCTGAAGAAGAGAAGGCTCTGGGGAGATTTTATTGCAGCTTTCCAGTACCTAAAGGGGGCTTATAAGAAAGATGGGGACAGATTTTTTTGCAGGGTCTGCTGCAAAAAGACAAGGGGTAATGGCTAATGGCTTTAAACTATAAGAGGATAGATTTAGATAAAATATAAGGAAGCAATTTTTTTCCAATGAGTGGTGAAACACTGGGGCAGGTTACCCAGAGAGGTTTCCATCCCTGGAAACATTCAAGGTCAGGTTGGACAGGGCTCTGATCAACCTGATCTAGTAGAATATGTCCCTGCTCATGGCAGGGGGCGTGGACTGTGTTCCCTTTAAAGTTCCTTTCCAACCCAAAGTATTCTACAATTCTAAATGTGAAGTCAGCTGTAAAAATGTACAGATAGAAGGGCAGGGATGACACTGGAGCAGAACAGCTCCAGCACTACCAGCCTGTCAAGTGAGAGCCTGCGATATTTGATTCTTTTCACAGAGCACTTCACGGGTACTGCTGGGCTGCAGGCAGGATCTTCGTGGGGTACAACGTGCTACCTCAACAATGGTAAGAATCCTAGACTGTAAAAACTGTACCTAGCAGAAATCCCCAGAGCAGGAGCTCTCAGTTCTTTACAGGAGAAAAGACATTTTCTTATGAAATGGAGGTTCACAGGGTGCAAAACAGGGAAGCATGGTTTAGAACTTGAAGCTCATTAACAATTAACATTTGTCAGTAATCATCATTAAACACCTTTAAAGTTAAAACAACACAGCAAACCTTTTATCTCTACTTCCAATGAGTTTTACTGCATATGCTTGTTTGCTTCCGCCTCCCATAAAAACCAGCTTTCATTCATAACATCACCACATCTACTGCATACGAACCACAGAAACATCTACCATACTATGGGCTTCCAGGGACCAAGAAGCCCTACCCTAAAATTTAGGGCTCCACAAGTACAGGTGTTAAAGCAGTTACATTGCCAGTGAGGTTTTTGCTAGCATGTGTGAAACTTCTGCAATTAGTCATTTTCTTTACTGTAAAGCACATTACAGAAAGTCCTCCTTTCTGCCTCTGAATCCTGAGGGTCAGGGTTTTTACTCTGTAGCTGTTTCAGTGACCACACAACTGCAGTAGCCTCTATGGCAAGGAGTGACTGCAACAGCCCTTTTTCAACCCCCAGGGCCGGGGGGTGCTGAAGGCATTAGAGGGAGTGACTGCTTAGTGCAACTCTGCAACAGTTTCAGCCTGGAATAGGCAGCGACTTTTTCATCGTAAATCTGTCCAGTGCCCAAACCAACAGCTTGGCTCAGGTGATTGATTTTCCCTTTTGAAAAATACTCCAAAATAAATATGTTTATAGTTCTATACGTTTTCTCTCTTCAACTGCTGGGAGCCAAATGAAATGTGATGTTGATCTCAATCTGCTTTGCATAAAATACACAAAACAGACCTTTGCATTTCCAACGCTGGAAACGGCACCAAAAGAAAATTGCTTTCAGCAGAGGCTCAGGGTCTGCATCTCCCTGGTAACTGGTTTATTGTGCCTTTCCGATGGTAGCAAGCTGTCCGGCTTTATTCTCCCCTCTGTGCCAGAGAGCAGCAGCACAGTGGCAGAGGGCTCCGGTGGGTTGTGCTGCTGCAGCACCATCTGCTCAGGGGTTCCTTGGGCAGGTTAACTCTCACCTTCTGCTTAAGGCAGTTGTCACACAACCAATGCCAGATACATCCAAGGCCAGCTTCAATTCAACCAGTCGAGGCCAGGAGGTGGGTTTAAACCTTGTTTTAATTACGCTAGACTATCAGAAGTATTTAGCCCATAGTGTAAAAGTCACAGTGCTAATGCATAGCATCATTAGTTCTCAAGCTCCATCCTAAAGAGTTAGCTGGCCTTTTTCTCCCATGGGTTCCCCTACAAGCTCCTCTGGAGCTTCTAGGAATTTACTGAAATCCAGCTAGTCCTGTACATGCAAGGATCAGCCTAGAACATACCTAGTTTTTCCCTCCCTAGCACTTAACTCACCAGCTCATTTGTATGAGAGCATCACCTTCCTTCCCAGCCTTCTCTTAACTCAGACCTGAAGCTCAGGCTGCAGAAAGGATAACTTCTTCCTATGTCGTGTACATTAGGCAATGTTTGTGAATGATTTTGAAGTATAGACAGTAAGTCATAGGAATGTATACAAGGAAATCCTAAAGCAGGTGGCTTGCATGAAGGGGAAGGGAGCAGTGAAGACATGCCATAGCTCCAGCAGCAATGGATTTCAAACACGACTTAAGTACAAACATTTCCCAAAGGGTTCTGTGGTGAAGGTGCGGTGAAAGAGAAGCTTTCCCTGTGGAGAGAGGGGAGGGAAGAGACTAATAATAAGAGAAACTAGACAACTACCCAACAGCTTTAGGGTTTGGCAGGAATGAGTTGAACACTGTTTTAGGAGTCAAAAGACACTTTTGCTTATGAAGCAAGACATAAAGGCTAACTACTGAATTATGAAGCCAGGAGTGATGTTCTGCAACTGTTTCTGCTTGCAGTATGCTCTAATATCCAGCATCTAAGCCTTTTTAACAGTCCTTCCCAAATAACTTAAGATGCAACATTAACGAGCATAAAAGAGGCCTCAACAATGCGTTTAATAATGCTCAAGTGGTACACCAGTTAAATTTCAGTCATTAGTCCTAATGTTCCTGATTTCTCTGGATTTGCATCTATGCAGCTGAACATAAGTTTCACGTGAATCTTAGTATTGTTTCAAATATTCCACCCCACATTTCTCAAACTGAAAAATTACCTTCTAGTTTAGGATCAGAAGTCCAGGAAGAATTATAGATTTCATGCTATGCTTATATCTTCCTGAAGACCTTTATCATTAATGATCCCTTTTATTTCCTGTCTCTCAAGCAGCATCAAGACTATGGAGTGTCATTAAGCCATATCTCCATTCAAAAACTAGCGTCACACTCTCAGCTATACATTAAGTTAGGGCCTAGATGGTTATGTTACTTGACTCCTTTGTAATATGAGAAAAACCTGATGAATGTTCCTAGTGTCATCTACTTTGTTATTCATTTGGGTTTTTCATTAGTCAAGAATTTAACTACTCCATATTATACAGGACTAGCACATCTGCTGAAGGGTATAAAAGCAGAAGTAATAAAAGTTAAGGCAAAAGAGTGCTTAAAGTGATCTTGTTATTTATAGCTCAGTTATTTATCAATAAATGGCAGCTGTGTATAAATAAAGTAGTTTTGAGCATTTCAAAAGACAACTGGTGGCTTCCATTACTGATAAGTGAAATGAAAGGGATTCTCAGTAAGATAGCTAAGATATATTGGTCAGGAAAGTTATTAGCTTTCCCGCTCCCAGTAAGTCATGGAAGGAGGCTGCCATTGACAATACAGCAGATGAAAACCTATGGAAGGTGACAAGGTGGAAAAACAGCAAGCAGTCAACAGACAATCAATTTACTGCAGGGGGTCTAGTGACTGTAGCAGCGTCACACATCAAATCATCTAATAACGTCAGCTTCCACCTACCTGCAGGGAGACGATAACCTTTCTTTCCCCACCCCCCTGCCCCTTCTCTCCTTGTTACAGCTTTAAGTGATTAATCTTGAGCCACATATAACATGTAAGGTTAGGAGGAGGACAACAGAAAGCTGTTCATATTTAAGCAGAACCAGGACAATTAGTTAGTCTTACTCTGGTCATCGTACTCCGCTGAGAAACCTTCTGCCTGGAGATTGCAAGGCTTCGTGCCAGAGAGCGGGGCTGGCTCCCGGCAGGGGTTCCCACCTGTCAAGCCAAGCCAGCTCTGATCCCCATGGCCCCCAGCCCACCACCACAGTGCTCCCAGCCCTGGCAAAGACACTGGTGCCCCAGCCCAGCAGCAGGCAGGAGCGCTGCTCACCCGGGCCCAGCCCAGCCCCATGTCCCTCCAGCCTCCACCTCCCCATCGAGGGGGGTGCGCAGTGCTTCCAGCCACAGCCCACCCCTGAGCTTGTTGGCCTGCTGAAGAGCAAAACCAGACAGACAAAGCAAGCACAATATATGGTCACAAAGATACCCTGCGTGCTTTAAATTATCTGGTTTGAGTGCTGAAACACATATGAAACCATGGCTAGAGCAAAAAGGGCAGTCAGACAACGAGGAAGTCAAAGTGGGACGTGACCAGGTGCAAACAGAGTTCACCAAGACCAAGCTCCCTGCTAAGTGATACGGCAGGAACTCTGCTTAAGAACCTTCAGGTACTCAAACATCTTGCCCAGAAAACACTGTTAATTTACAGAAATAAGAAAACAGATTGGCATTTGAATGTACTCAACTTTTAAGGGGCAGGAAACCTTATCAAAAGAAGAGAAATTTCTTCCCACACATTAACTTTCACTTATAAGTTGGGATTAGAATAAGCTTCTGAACATGAGAAGTACACTCAAACTGCAAAGCTGTTTTCATCCTCAGCTGCAGTAAATCTGCACATCCCTGCTGAAGCAAGGGAAACAACGCCAGCTCCCACCAGCTGGAGAGCTGTCCCAGACGTTCGCACCCAGGGAAGAACATAGCATGCTGCACTTGAAATAGATTATACTCTTAAATATTTTATTAGACCTGAACAGTTCAGCCTCACATTATGTCTCTCTTTGAAGCAGAGCTGGTGATGGCAATTATTTTTCCAGCTTCCCATGATACCATAAACTCCCAATTACAGCTTCATTGCAAGGCTGGCCCGTAGGATTAACTTGGCTACTGGAGGAGGAAGGCTTTACTCGGACCACAGGGGTATCCTGTGAGAGGAAAGGCACAGCAAGCTGAATGGCAAACCTCGGACACATTAATATGGGGAACATTTATACAGTGATAAAGGTTTTTTAGACTATAATCCCCAGTTCAAGCTCCCTGTTCAACAGGAGTGTTTTTCTTTTTTTTTTCATCCTACCACGATGAAGGGGTGATAAAGGACTGCCTGAGCTTCTGTAACTGCTAAGCAGTTGTGAGTAAATGACTTTGGGCACAAAGGGACCTGCTGGTGTGATACACCAAGAGATTCATTTGCTCCAGCCACCCGGCTGCCACGCTGCTCAGCCAGCTTATCAGATGACATAAAAAAAAAAGATTAGAGCTTGCTTTTGTTTTGCACTGCCTTCTTGCTTCCTGAACGTTACCTTCGTCCTTTCAAAGGTTTTAGATAAGCATTTATTGGAAGTGTAATTCTTGTTATTGAAAAGTGGTTTAACATGCGTGTCAAAGAGTAGTCTTTGTAGTGATAAGGTAATAGTATATTTTAGGTAACATTACAAATTATTAGCATCCCATTAGTTTTCTTTTCAAAAAAGCCTCCAATGTGAAATTCTTGAGAACATTAATCCTCATTATTGTTACATACATTACAAAGAGGCATGGGCTCTGCTTTAGTAAACTGTGTTTTGATAAGTTTTCAGCTGTGCCTGTACCAAATCTGCTTATTTTCATCTTGCCAGGTCACCTTCCTTCGTTCTGAATTAATATCTAATAGCAGGTAATGTAGACAGAATGCCACATTGTCATAATAAATTGATATTTAATAGTACATAGATTGGTGTTGGGGTTTCATATCCATCTTTGTCAGATGTACCAGGAATCTGAATCATAAGCAGAATTTCCAACTCAAAAAGAAAACAAGAGACCCTCAAAACAAGACAGTAGAAATCTACATACTTATTACTGTGTTAAAGAGGGGATTCCTCGGGTTGCCCTCTCCTGTAAGAAGGTCGCGTCAGTGGGATAGTGAAGTAGGAGATGTCACCAGAGCACAAGAGTTTCAAAGGGAGCAGTAGGCTGAGCTGTGCTGCTGAGCCGCACCGCCGAGCGGTGGCCAGGGTGCACAGAGGTAAGCGCTGTTTCCCCAAGCAGCTCAGTAAATACCCCCAGCTTGTGTAGCTAAAGTAGGTGGAGGAATGGGGTGTGCAGGAGGGCAAGTCAAGTGGCCCCCTGGAAGAGGAAAAAAGATGACTGTAGTGCAGAATTTGGATTAAAGAACAGGATTAATGACAGATCTCGGTATTAGGCTTATGCTAATATTTCTTTGAGTTGAAACAGAAGATCCACCACTTCCTCAAAATACAGAGGTATCAAGATAGGAAGGCAGTGTGCTAACAGAGGAGAAAGGCAGGCCCTGAAGCGTGCTTTGCTCCATTAAGATGACAAACCTTGCCCACCAACGGGGGAAGCAAGAGCAGGCATGGCCAAAGGAAGCACCAGCGAGAGCCACGATGCTCAGCTCTGAAGGGAGCACCAACGTCACCTTTCCTCTTCACAGACACAGGTACCGGGCACAGCTGCCACCCAGCTAGGGGCACGCTCCACTCTCACAAGTTTCAAAATACTTCAGTGTGAAACCTATTTCCTCCATGCTGAAAGGCAAGTTTCTACCTCTAATTGTATCTTTGAGCCTAAAGAAGGTTGAGAACACTTGTGAAGTGACCTGGGCTGGAGAGTAATTCACTTGAGGTTTTAACATTATTTAAACTACAGAGGTGTTAAAGCAACATATTTGCACGTCACAAAAACATGAAGCTATTTTCTAGTAGTTCTCTAGTCTAAAAAGCTGCCGTATTAAGAAATCTCTTTTAAACTTTCCAGGAAATCTGTCACATCATTAGACAGCATAGCTGCAAGTCAGTGATAGACCCAAATTAATTTAAAACTAATGATGGAACTAAACAATCATTTATTCCAGTCTTTAATATTTGACAGACATTTCTGCCTCCTTGTCACTCTGTGGAAAGAATTTTCTTTCTTGAAAAGCCGTTTTCCAAGGTAAACTGAAGTACTAAGTGACTGAGTAGCAAAGTATGTCCCTACATAGTATTTTCAAAACACACCTCAAAAATTACATGCACCCTTTTACCATTTCACTGTGATTTTCTGAAGTTATTGATTACACCTTCAAATGTCTTGCATTTCTAGTTGAGACATCTGGAACTAACACAAGCTTTAAGAGCCAACCCTCCGGGTCCTATCTCTGGAGGCAGACCACTCCCGCTGCCTCTGCGGAACGAGCACAAGCAGGAGATTTCAAACCGACCCAGAAGTGGTTTAACTGAACAGCTGGTAAATACAACTAGTATATAGTTTAAACAGTTGATGTTTGGTTTCAGAACAAAGCCCTTAAACATGTGTTGAAATACATTAACCTACACAATTTTAAGTTTTAATCAGATAAATTATTTTTACAACACTTTGCCATTTGACTGTTGCACAGTTTTGCCTTGTTTTAGCAGCACTAATGAAATAGAGGAGAGAAAGTATATGAAGGGAATTACTTCTTGGCTGCCTCTAATATATTAAAAATTGAGAGAGAGAACCCAGTTTATAAGACACATTTTCATAGCCTGGTTAGCAGGTTGCTCTGCTCTTCTAGAAACTTTGCACTTCCTCTGTGGATAAATAAAATTATTGGTAACTCTTTCAGCTGAATTTGTCAGTCTAACACTACCAGGAACATTAAAAATCTCTTCTCTCATGAATCTTACAAAAATTCAGAAGAGCAGCACCAATAAGAAAAACAGATATGTAACTAGCAAAGTATTTCACTGATTCCAAGATATAAACTTTAAGCTACAGTGATGCTCTCATATCAACATCTAAGAAATGGCATATAATGATCTGTGCTTTCAGAGATGAAAGGAAAACAAATGTAAGAGGTACTAAATAAAAGGAGGATGACATGGGAAACTTGTTAAGTGTTGCTTAGCAAAGATGCATTTGTGCTATTTGTATGGATGACATATGCATTACCTACTTTGATAGAAGAGTCACATTTATTTTTACCCAGAAAAAAATCTAAAGGCTTTACCATGTGAGGATACTGATGCACTGCTGACTAATTCTTAACGAACTGGCCTCCCTTGAACTTGTCATTGGATACATAGCAAGTACTAGCATATGTAATAAGAAACTAACTTTACTCAAAGCACTAGTTTTATTTTCCCTTATTTCACAATGGCTAGAATAACATAGTGGCGATGTTTGGAAAAGCACCTTGTTCCCTTCTGCTTGTTCTTTAGCCAATACTTTATACTTTATCCCCCTCCTGTTATTCTTCAAACATCAGTATTTAGACCAGGGGAGAAGTGGTCTCCAGTTTAAACGAGAGCTAAATATCTGAACATTTTGAGGATCTGGACATATTTCCAGAGCTGCTTGGAACCTGTAACCAAAATACATCTATCAAATGGAAATACAAACTGAAATGCACTCTAAATGAATGCAACACAATGAGATTTTACTGGTGTGACATGCTAAGTCAGTGCTATGTAAAAAGTAACAGACATCCTGGGTATTTGTCTGAAGTGACAACATCTATTTGGGACAGGCTGTTCTTTGCTGGGGATTTGGTTCTGCATTCATCTGTCACCAGACAGCGTTTCAAGCCAGCAGCAGCCTGGTTCATGGCACGGGGCTGCCACTCACACACATCTGCTCAGAAGCCACATTGAGAATTCACCTCAGTTTTTCCCTTTTCACTGAAATCACACACCTGGTAGTTTAAAACAACATTTTGGGGGTTTTTTCCTCCCCCCATGGCAGCACAGCATACATTAAGACACACATGAGAGAGCTCATCCAGAATGACACTGATGCAAACCATCACAGAACTGGTCATTTATTAAGTTTTACTGGTGGGCCTTTTTGCATCATTTTCCTTACAAGCTTTCTCCTCCAGTAGGTTTCCTTTATCATCACATACTTTAAACCCTGAAAACCTCCGAAGAGGGCTCCGATCAGCAGTGACTCGTACAGCACGCTCCTGGCTCCTGCACTTACTCGGTGAGGGCCAAGGAGCCCATGGGGCTGTGCAGCCAGAAAACCCTCCTGCAACTCAGGCGGCGGCAGCCTGCGACACAGCACGGTGAGACCAGCTTTGCAGGAAAACCAGTGAAACCCCACGCACAGCTACTAAACCAGCCTGGGTCATAAGGAAAGAGCAAGGTGCAGCTGTAGCCCAGCGGCAGCAGTTTTGCAGAAAGCCGTTTCCATTGCCATTAGAGGCAGAGTTTGGTGCAATGGCCACATTACCTGTTGCAGTGCAAACGTTTCACACTGTACCGTGGCTGCAGGGCAAACACCTAATGATCACTTCTGACAGCAAACTCACATTTGCTCCTCAGCCAGGAAGGGGCTTTGGCAACGACACTGGATTTTAATGCCTAGGTCATCCACGCCACTATAACCAAGCTCCTCAGTGCCCACGTTAGATCAATCCAAGAACACTATCAAAATTGTAAATAGCTCCATCAAGTCACTCACAGGTAGTGAGATGGGACAGACTCCACCTTTACAGACCAAAAAGAAGGCTGATTTTCCATTAAGCTCTTTCCACTAGCAGTATTTCTTCAGCACGCCAGGGAGTAAAACATACTGAAGTAGGTGAAGCTGAAAAATATTCTATTCAGACTAAAAATATCTTCATATTCAATCATTACAATTATGAAAATGCACAAAGCTTTTCCCCCATCCATTAGAAATGATATTAGATCCTTATCAATCAGACATCCATCTCCTGCCCTCACTGCACACCAGCAACATGCTTGCTCCTTTGGAGGGTGAGAGACTCATGTTCACAAAGAGCATGAAGCTGCCGTGTGAGCCCAGAGCTTTGGAGAGGGCAGCACGGCCAACTGATGCTGGGCCTCCGCAGGGCACGTCCTCTCAGCAAGGCAGCACTTGTCAGCACGAGCGCTCTGGTCCCAAGCACTCCTGTTGATACAGAGCTTTAGGAGTAAAGGTCCTAACCCTACAATGGGGATAGCACACCTCTAGGTCTAACCACTTCCCTACTCTGACATCTCTTTCTGTCAGTCAGGGCTGTTACAAATGGCCAGGATAACAATAGCAGAGTCCTGCTGCTTCCCCCCACTCCGCAGCTTCAATGCACAACACCTATACGTTGTGCGCGGCAGGTAGCACACGCTGCGCTGTAAGATGAGCGGACGTAGCTCTTTCCTTCAGCAGCACAGCTCACAGGCTCTCGGCAGCAATGGACAGAGCCAAGAGCGGGATGCCTGGCACCAGGCAAAGCTTGTGGCTACATAGCACAGGACACACTGTCCTTTCCCCACAGCCAGCACACATCCTCGAAAGCTGCTCACGCACGGCCAGCTAGCTCTGTGCAGCAGGTGCAGGCTGGAGCCTTTCAAATCCCCACATCACTTTTTTAAAGGAGATGAAGTTCATCCTCTAAAACCAGCTGCATCTTCCCCATACAACCACCTCCAGCCTGCCTCCAGCATGCTCCCACACATGCTGATCACCACTAGTGATGTTTCCTTGTTCACCTGTTTTCATTCTGTCTGCCATTGATTATTTTTTTTAAACTGCTGTGACAAAACACTCAGCAGCCTGCGCCAGATACACCCACTGCATTATTTGCACATTTTCTTCCACGTGTGTCTAACAGGGCAATGTGTTTATTACAGTCATACTGGTTATTTTGTATTGTTGCCCGAGTGACTGTGCCTCTAACTTCTATTAAATTAACTAACACAGCAGTAACATTAGTAACCCCTACCCTGCTAAGTAAAAAGAAATCAGTAAGAAAAACAACCCCATAGCATGGGGCCCTCCCACTCCAAAGCTCATCTTGTTCAGTAAATATAATTCATTTAGGTGTTAGAAATAATGCAACTGTTTAGATTTTAAAAAATGTATCCAGCATTTGTTCCCTGAAACATCACATTTTTTCAGATGTTTAACATCGGGTTTCAGAAAGCATGACACTTGTTTACCAGTGCACACTTAATCATCAAATAAAACTTAAGAAATTAGTGTAGGGATGATAAAAAGCTATCAAATGAGTTATCATATAACTTTCTGCAATCTTCCGAAGACCAGAAAATATTACTTCTCCATTACAATAAATGGTTATCAGATGCTATAGTCTTACAAGCATGTGGAAGATTTGGACTGCAAACACGTTCTATAAGCTGGACTTTGGCACAAGACCTATAGCGCAGAGCATACAGCTGGCATGCAAAGCTGGTTGGAGTGGGAGCATGACCTGCAGCCACCGAATTGCTGTAATGGGACCTCAGTTTCATTATTGTAATAAAATCTTCAGCCATTTTAAGGAGAGAAAACATCACAAAGGACAAAAACGTCATGAACATTTATCAATCCGCTGCAATTGAAGGCTTTTGTGAGGATGAGGATAATCCAGTAACATTCTTGAACCAATAGAACCTGCTTCCTTCTACAGGCTTCATATCCCCTTTGCATAGCTAGAACTAACATGCCTCAGTTTGACACTTTGGCATTTGTTTGGAGAAAAGATTTTGATCCGGATTTTAAAAGACTTCATCTTGTTATAATGCATCCTTTCATTGATCAGTTGATTCTGATTTTTCAACCCCTTTGTGCCAAAAAAGTATTTTGAATTTAATCATATTTTTCACAAGTTCAAAGTAGCTATGACTGCAAGCTAAAAATATTTAGTGAAGGAAAGCAGACATGCAGAAGTACAAACTAAATAATACTGACCCTTCAGAGAGTTGGTAAAGGCAAGAGAGTTTGTAAAGGCAAGAGAGTTTAAAAGCTGCCGCAGAGTCAATAGGAGTTTTGAACCCTCCTTCCATCACAGCAGCACTGGGCAGTCCTGATAGAAAGACTTTAAACAAGTCTTTTTTAATAGTTAAGTGTAAGAACTTAATCATCTACCCAGACAACAGTAGGCTTCCACTAGAGGTTTAATCGACTAATATGCACAGAAAATCCAAAAGAGTCATTATTTTACTGAAAAAGTCTGCTTCACACAGCTGTGGAACATAAAATCACTTCCTCGGGAAGCAGTATCAGGTATGATACTCTATCATTTTCATAGATCCACTTGGTCACAATTTTCCCAGCTGAAGGGGTTACACTGTTGTGATTTTGCTGTTCAGGGTAAGCCAAGACAAGTTTTGAAGGCCAAATGAAAAGAAATCAAGGAATAGTTGTTTATAAGCACGTCAAATAGGATTGCCAATACTCATACTGCGGCGATAATTGATAGGCACAAACAGTAAACACAGCCAGAGCCAAACTTCATCGTGCTGAAAGACAGCCTTTGTAGAAGGGAAAAGTCAACCGGATGTCCAATGCACCTGGGAGCAGCTACAGACCAGACTTTTTGAGCAGGGAGCATGAGGGGCTCTCGAGAGCCCTGTTTTACTGCCTCCAGCTACAGGCAACACTACCTTCAAACAAGCCTGGGCAGGTTTTCTCACCGCTGGGGAGGATGCAGCCTCTGAACAAAGCGATCGCATTCAAAGGATGCGGCTCCTCAGCAGAGCCAGCCGATTCCACACAGGCGCTGGACTAAAACCGGCCGATGCACAGCACGGTAAGTACTTGCATCTACAGTAGGTGCAATAGTAAGCTAGAAGCATTTGGGCAAATAAGCTGCTCTCTCACTACTGAGATGGTTGAAGTATCATATGTCAAGCCCAAACAAATGTATGCTGCATATGTTACGTGGTAAATTGTCTTCCCTATTAAATTTAAGTAGTGATGAACGAGATTCTTCATCACACTGTTTTGAGCTCATTTAACTATCTAAAGACTGTATTCTAGTTTAATTGGAAGCAACAGGCCTCACATTAGAATAACTAAATGAAATCTGTGTCACCTATAAAGCCAGAAGCCTAACTAGCTGAGATGAATAGACCCTCCCGGCCCCAAACCCAGTGGCATCTCTCACATGATTAATAAGTGCTTGTGAGACATGGTCCCGATTTCAGCTGGGACAGCTAGTTTTCTCCCTGGGAGCTGGTACAGTGCTGCATTTTGGATGTAGGATGAGAGTAATGTTGACAACACACGGATGTTGTAGTTGTTGCCGAGTAGCGCTTACCCCAAGCCAAGGGCTCTTCAGTTCCCCAGGCTGCCAGCGAGGAGGGGCACAAGAAGCCGGGAGGGAGCAGACCCGAACTGGCCAAAGGGTGGTGAGCAATTATATTGTGCATCACTTTTCCCCAGAGTTTTATTCCCCTTTCTCTTTTTGTTATCTCCCTTTTCATTACAATTATTTTCAATTTCAATGAGTTCTAATCTCAACCCACAGGTTTTACCTTCTGATTCTCCTCCCCATCTCACCTGGGGGGCATAGAGTGGCTGCATGGTACTTAGTTGCCAGCTGGGGTTAAACCATGACACACCTGTAATTTGTTACTGGTTTAAGATTTCAGTCCCAGGTGCATTCTGCAAGCACTCCTCATTGGTCTTTTACATTGAAATCCGACATCATCAAGCTGATGGAAGGGTTAACCCCGACATGGTCTTTTGTGATACCATGGCCCTGGGTCCCACCCCTGGAGAAAAGCCAGGACAGCACCTAATCCCAAGTGTTACAGCACCCATCATCCTTTAGTTTTAGGAGTCCTGCCCAGGGTAGCTTTGTACACTGTTTGCTGTTTTTCCTCTCTCAATCCCTTTGAGCAGCATGTCCCATCAGGAATTGCTTCGGACATGTCCTGGCACTGAAGCAAGCCCACCAGGGGAGAGCCTCAGCCAGCAGCCCCCCTGCTAGCAGGGGCCCGGGCAGAGCAGGACAGGCTGAAGCAGCCCCTTAGCAGCAGGAGGGGATTAAAGCCAGCAGTGGCTCACCCCAAGCTGCTGTTCAGAAGCCACCCTTGCATTTTTTTTTTTTGGAGGCTGAAGCAAACAGAATTGGGATTTCCCCCTCCATTGCTTCCGAAGGCTCCCCTGAGGCACAGCCCCCTTCTTTCTCTCCCCAACCCCCTCACCTTTGTCAGCAGTTTAGAAGTCCAAGTAACTTTCTTTGTATTTTGATGCTAGCATTGGTTTTAGTACCTCAATACTTTCCTTAAGAAGTTAAAAAGCTTTTGTTGGTGTAATTTTGATCCCTTGCACTGCCAGTCAAAGTGTATTAAAACAATACACAGGGTGCTTCTATGCCTAGGCTGTGCACTCAGGTACACTGCCCTCCAAGGAGAATTATTTGCTTCTTAATATTATTTGACATGTTTGGTACAAGTATAATACTTCGCTTGTGTAACCTGCTTCCTTCGCCTCCATGAACAGCATCTTTGATGCACCATTCTACAGCTCTAGATTATTTTTTTTAAAGTATTTTATATTTAAACTAGAACCTGACCTTTTCACATACATAAAAGATCATCACAAAACTACTGTTTGCTGTTTATACACACTTGTATACGCTTTAGCTTAACCACATTCAGACAAGACAGCAGTACTTGGTGGGTAATCCCCCGTACCACGTTGCCAGAGCAAGTAAAAGCACCAACATTCTCACCAATACTCCCAAAAAGAGTTAATGAAAAGATTTCTGGCATATGGGGGAGGTGAGGGTTCGCTATTTAACATGAGGAGGCTCAAAAGACAAAAGCAGTTATCTGTGAACATACTAATTTATCCTGATAGCAGTTTTAATAACAGCACAGTTTTTCCTCTTAATGTCACTTCTGCTGCATTACTTCCTTTTCCTTGCACAAAAAGGTTAATTGTTAAAATTACACTTAGGAATAGAAAATAAGGTTAAAGATGATATTTAGCTTCTGATACTCTGTTTAACCACCAATACAAGCTGGTAGAGTGTCATTAAGCAAGAAAGAAGAGAACCTGGGGAGCAATGTAAAGGAAAGTCTGGATATGGGAAAAGAGAAAAAAATTCACAGTAAATTGGTCAAATCACACACAATTAACATTAAAAAGGATAGCATCGCAATAAGCCAAATACAGTGCTGACTGCTACGCAATTAAATACGGAAATTGCTCGAAACCACTGCTTCTTATTTCTTTCAACACAATCCTGACATCAGTAATCTTTACTTCTCTCTCAGTTTTGTTCAAGCCCACAAAGAAAATCTACTGGGAAAATAAGAGGTATGAAAATCAAATAGATTAGTTACATCAGGTTTGATTCTCTCCCTTCTGGCACTGGTGAAGAAGCAGAGCTGCTTACTGGAATTCTACTAACACTAAGTGGTGTAAAGGAGAAAAAGATTTATCCTCTTCCAATTCACCCAGTGAAGGAAATCGATGACAGAAGGTTGTATTTGATAGAACTTTCTTATTTCTGTTTCCAGCTTGCCTATTATCTGCCTCTACTATCCTTTCTTATTACTTTATAGCTTCCATCCTGAGCTACCTTGGCTATCCGTTTCTTCCCATCAGCTTTCTTTCCGCTATGGCTCCATTTATTCCAATATTTGGAGCCTAATTCGTGGTACCATTAAACATGGCTGTAGGCTCAAACTGAGATAGATTGTTGCTCTTGACATTCAGATGCGCCATACACTCACTCCCACTCTCCAGCCCAGCTTTGCAGATGTTCTGTAAATGCCAAACCAGGTTTTCTTCCTCGTGCCAGAATCTTTCAGCTGCTCTGTCCTTACCCTGTATTTATCACCTTTATGTTTTATGAAGCTCTCAAAAAGAAAAAAGCCACCCACAGCACTATGAATTCCCTTTTTCTTCGTCTTCTGCCTCCCACAGTCTCCCTTTCACTTTAATCATTAATATAGTTTCAAACTACTTATCTTGATGACAAGCTTTAAGATACTCATCCATGGTCAAAAACCTGTTTCTATACATACTAGTTGTCATTATTCATTCAGATTCCCCAAATTCTTTCATCGAAACAAGCTTTTTCCTTTATCATCTGCCAGCCCTAAGAAACTAAGCCCCCTGGGAGCTCATCTATTCTGTGAAATGCTGTCTGGGATGCGCCTTTATTCTGTATTTTCACAAAAATAAAAAGAAGAAGTTGCAGGAGCCTTATCAGTGAAAAATCATGAACCCTTGTGAATGTTGTCAGACAAAGAAAGAGAAAAATATAAATCAAACTTCCTTGTTAAAGTGTCCCAGACGCAACATATGGGTGCCTTTGTTCACTGGGCTCTCTCAGTGCCCCCGCAGCACACCTGAGCACAACACCCCCCCTCCAGCTGCCCGGCTGCAACCACCCCGTACCCCGCGCCCCCCTCGCCCACGCTGCACAGCCGCTACTGCCATAGGAGCTGCCCCTACGGAGCTGTAGGCAAGAAAACCAGGCAGAACTGGAAACCACACACAAACCCCAAAAATGTATATTTTAAACATATTTTTCTTCAGAAACAGAAATTTAATCTGAATTTCAAGGGTGGCAGGGATAATTAGCTTAAGAAAACACATGCTTTCATTATTAAATTTAACCACAGGAGCTGTCAGCAGCATCACCCGAGTGATTTATATGCAGACAAGAGCAGGAAAAAAAGTCACAGCAAATATTAATGGATTCAACTTAAGCAGGTATGGATTTCTTTCCGATGAACAGCCATGAGGTAAGGTATGTTATTCCACAGAAAAGAGTAGACACAGGAATTTTATGGGTTTTACTATCTGGCAATGGTTGTCTTTGAAGATTACAGCACACACACCCCCAAGCTCCTACCTCAATTTCACCTTCAAAATAGAGCAAAACATGAGCCAAGAGCCCTCACCTGCTCTCCCCCTTCCCCAGAGCCCGGCCGGTGCTAGCCAGCACGGAGGTCACCTGGGAAGTTCTTCCTACACACTCCACTCTGCAAATTTACAGCTCTACAATGCAAATTTACTTCTCATAATTGACCCTCAGAGGGGTGAGACAAAGTCACAGAAGGAAGCAATACCAGGGAAGCAAACTGGGAGTTACCTTTACAGAGGTGACTTTATGAGACAGCCAGGAAATCCTGAAATAAGTATAAAGGTGCTGTGCATTGCCCTCTCTGCTGTCCCTTTACCCGACAGGCAGGTTAGAGCCAGGCTCCAGGGTGCACACACCAGAAAACATTTCTGGTTCACAACTAAAAAGAAAAAGCAACTCAAGACAGAGAAGAACGCCCACACATTCCTTAGCACTCAATACATCTCTTACATATTTTTTTCAACATTCTCCTACAAAAGCTAGGAACTACAAAAGGACTAATTCATGAAATAGCAGCACTGGACTCAAAACAAGGAATTCATAAAATAGCTGTGCAAAAAAACCTTTAGAAGACAACAGATGCTGTTCTCCCTGGAAAGATCCGGCAGGCTGAGAAGCACACCCAGGCCCCTACCGGTTCTGAGCTCTTCTAGAAAGTACTGTGAGAGCTGGTGCTTTTGTTGCCTGGTGTGATTTGTGATGCCCTACAGCTGAGGGGCTGGGAGGTGTGTGTGGGTGTTGGCCTTTGGCAGCAGCTGCAGGTAGTTGACTTCAGATTAAATGAGAAGACAGGACTCACCTGCAGCCTGTGATAGGGGCCAGCAAAGAGAGGAGTAACGAGGGCAAATGGTTGCATGTGTGTTTGGGAGGGGGACATGGGACATGGGACATGGTCAGAGGCAGCCTGTGGGTCATAGTTTCCCCTCCCTCCACTGATAAACGTGTTGCTTTGTAGAATTTTACCTATTTCATGTGCATAAAGGTAGACAGATGTTACTTTGACATGGGCATAGCTGCCTCTGCACTGCAAGAGCTGGATACCTATTTGCATCACCGCCATGCTTCCCTCTGTCACAGCTGTGTGTCTGTGGCTGCTGGCTCCCCTGCCTGCGCCGTACCTCCTGGGCCGGATTAGTGCTGAGGGCAACAGGTGCCAAATGGAAACTTCTGTTTGTTGCTATCAGACCGCTCACAGTGAGCAACAGCCTCTTGTTCGGTGGTGTCAGCAAGACAGTTCTGGCACAGATTTTCATAGCTGCTTTTCCAGCTGGTTCTCGGAAGGTACCAACTGCTCTCAAGGGACTGGTGAGATAGCTGAGGGTACGGATGACCACGATTTCACAGCTGAGATGTTTTCAGCATTTGCAACTTCAGGAATTTAAGGTTTTATGTAGCACAGCAGCCTCAAAGTAGCCTGATTTGGATCATGCCAAAGCCAGAAGTACTCTGCCCTGTGTGACATTTCAACTTTGTTTAGAATTTATTAGCGCTGGACCCGAAAGGTCCTTGAGGCTGTCTGTTACTTCTAGTTTAGAGGAAACCATTTTTAGTGAGACAAAGAGAACGCTTCTACAGCAATGACATACAGTTAATAATGTCATTTGTGGAGGATAATGTACAACCATTAAAATGGGATGCAGAGTTTCATAGCTGCAGCTATTGTTTAACCACCAAATTTAACTGTTTTTCTCCCAACTTCTATCTCTATAATTACTAATCTCTCTACTGTGGGTTATTTATAAGGTGAGTTTTCCATGATTTTCTACAGGACACAGTGGCAGCCGACTGCTAATTTAAGCACAGTGTCTTTGCTGTGGAAGACACAGAGATTTTTGCCCTGAGTATAAAACTACGATGTAATTTTTTTATTTTATTTTTTAAGAATAATTTAACTCTACCAGACCAACTGTCCATCTTTATTCACATTGCAGTTACATTTGGACCTTTATATTTCTTAGTAAGCCTAAAAAAAAAAAATGTATACTGCAATTTGTGGAGAGTGATGAATAGCACTAGTTCAGCCTCTCAATGCACCCCAATGTGTCAAAAATATCTGCATATGTGTTTCATTAATAAATTAAGGTCCAGCTTGCAGAGAGAGTAAGACTAGCAGAAAATGGGGTGAGAATACTCACAACCCATTTCTTGCTGTGATGGAAAAGCTGTACTCTCAGACTTCTTTATATTAGACTGCATTGCGTGTTCCTACAAAATATTACTGGATCTCCATACTAAAACACACTTTGTGCTCTTCCCTTTTTTTATAGGTACCTTTTCCAGTGTTGGGCTTTTTTTCTGCTCCATACAGTTCTCTTTTAACTTTTAAAAGGAAAAAGGAGTGATTTTCTTACTGACTAACACACTGTCAGCTGAATTGCTGAATGAGAAACCATTTTTTCTCAGCAGTTTGCTGGTTTAAATGTCTGTCCGTAGGTTTATTTCAAAAATTGCATCATAAATGAGCTGAAAAAGCTCAGATCTTTCTAACCCCTGCCAATTTCTGCTGACTAAGAGAACCCAGAGTCTAGACCTGAGGATGTTTATTCAGCACCAAAGACCTCTACCAAAAGCTCTTTATTCTTAAGTAGACCAAGTGCTGAAATAATGCTCGGTCTCAAATGAACAGGCCTGGGCTGCAGACAAGGTTTTATTCTGCTTGCAGAAATGAACAGTTCTTTGCTTCCAAAGAACTAATTATAAGAGCACCTGGCAGCATCACTGGAGATAGGAGCCTGTCAGCATTTTCTCCAAACCCTCTTATGTAGATGTTTATAGCTCAGCCACTTAAATTTCCTTCAGCCTAAAACTTAATATAAAATTTCTAGTGGTACTTTTGTCAGATATGTTTTGTGTAGCCAAATTTGTTTATTGTATGCAACTTTTAACAAATTCAGTCCATGAAATAGTGGTTTTGATAAAATTACAGGAGTGGAATTATTTTCCTCTTGGTATCATTAAAAATAAGAACTGATAATGAATTTGCTGGAAAAGAACTGATTTTGTGTGTGTGTGTTTGCCAAATATATTCTTTGAAACTTTTATGAGTTTGAAGGGTTAGGAGGAGCAATGTTGAAAATGACAGTATATTTAACAATACATATTTATAAATATGTATTTATATCAAATGAAATGTAAAAAAAAGGCAAACAAACCTGCTCCCCAACCTGAGTATACACTTTTTTATCTCATATGTGATATAAGAAACCACACCGTTTGGCTGTAAAACGGTGCCATTTCAGTGACACTCAAGCAGCTTTTTCTAACTGAAGGACTGAATCATGGCAGCATTACATATTCTCCCTCCCATATCTATCTATTTTTTTAAAAAAATGAAATTTTTCAATTATCAGGACTATTATCTCATCCAGACTGATACACTACAATCAATTCAGCCTTCAAGCTTGAAGAGAATTTATGTGATCCAACTTTGCTTAATCCAGCTGACCTCCCTGTAATGAGAAAGAATTTTTAACACTACAGAAATGTTCTATAAAAGCTAGATAAGGGAAGGTTCCTGCCTGGCTTGTTCCATGTGGTACACCTTATTAATTTTGTTTATGTAATTTCTGGTTAAAAATACACAGTTAATGTTTTATGTAATTCTAGTTCAACGCACTGATGTAATTGCTTACCAGAGCTTTACAAATGCCCCACTAGAAAATGAAACAAAGCAGAGAATTATATTTAAAAAAAAAAAAAAAGAGAGAGAGAGAAATAACACTGTAAAGGCTAAAACTTATGAATTCCCACAGAAAGTTAACCTTATGTCTAAACCACTGTTCTAGTACTTCTCTGGCAGCAGTTTCACTCTAACTCTTGCATTCAGCAATGTGTGTCAAATAGAGAGCTAACAAATAAAATGTCAAAGCAGCAACAGGCAAAAATCTCCCACTGAAAATACTTGCCCAGTTCCAAGTGATGAAAAGCAAAATCCAGGACACAACTAAGGGGAAGAAAAAGAAAAAAAAAAAAAAAAAAAAAAAGGGTGAGTTATTTTACATTGAAGTACTTGCCTTAATTTTTCTGTTTCCCCAGACATACATATTTTTGGCAGAATTGTTTCTTGTGTTGTATGTCTGTCATTGTCTTTCAAAGGAAGGAGACAGGGAAAATCTTACCGCACACTGTGTTTGTGAGTTTTCTTATGAAAAGGGGATCATCGTGCAAAACGGCATAAACGTACTCATTATCCTATCACCTCCAGAGGTTTCCAGTAGACATTCTTGAGTCACAATGTGCTATTTGAGGAATGAGCAGGAGATGCAGAGATAGGGCTCACCTGGCTGAAAGGACTTGCTGGAAGTAATGGAGACAAACCTGTGGTACTCGATGGCCCCTGAAGGCTGACCATCACCCTCGTCCCACCCTGTGACTCAGGCACTCCTTGAGCTTCATGCAGAGCGCGGAGCTGTGACGAACAGCCAGGAAAACTGAATATTTCTATATTAACTTGCTGACCCTCATTAAAGAGTATATGTTAAACTAACTGCAGAAGTAAGCAACAATATTAAAGTGATTCCAGTACGGAAGAGGTTAGCTATGATAATTAAAATAACAGGAGCCTTACTATTTTCAGAGAAGTTAAATGAAATAACCACTTCTGTATGTCATGAATAAATGAGGAAGTTACGTTGGGTTCTCATGCTGCCAGATGATCAACAAGAAACTGTCTCCATCCCCCAAAGCACAAATTCCACAGAATGATACTTGAGTTATACTTGTTACTACAAGCTTGATGCTCTTCCAAAGTGCAAAACCCCCTACCTAGGGGAAAAGATTAGCATTTCTGGAGGGAGGGGGAGCTGCTTCTGTGGTTTGAAACGTCCTGCTCCCTGTAGTTAGGTATTACTCCTCATGTGCATGTTGCTGACGTCAGGCTGAGCCATGCCTGCTGTCGGGCGACCGTGGGGACTTGGGTGCAGGGACCCAGGTCCCTCCCAGGGGGCTCAGGCCAGCCCAGCTGATGGTGCCCAGGACTAGCTTAAGGGTGCTGATGTGACCCGGTTATACAGGGGCAGCAGCCGCTGAAAGATGGCGAGAGGGACCACATGGAATGAGCACATACTGCATGTCTGTGACTGTTTCCAAGATATCAATCAGGCTCCTCCTAATCCTTCTGGTAACCTGATAACTAACTCAGTATTCCCATTACAAGTTTTTTAATTATTAATTCATTAGGACAGAGGTTAGAGCATTGGAAGATACATCAAAGCCTTCAGCTCAATTGTGACGGAAGAATCACTAGAGTCCTACGGTGCAGCTGTGTATGTGATGAAATATTTTTTTTTGCTTTTGCCTTGAGGCAGAGTCAATTATTTCTCACTGGGAAGGTTTTTCTGCTAGCCCTGTGGATAAGATTTATTGGATTTGGACCACTGGTTGTTAAGCCCCTGGTCAGGAACCCATCTATTGCGCTGCTACAGCATGCATGCTATACAGCCTTGCGCTCCTCCTTCTCATCCCCTCTAAGGCCTTGCTTCCTCCCATTGACATCTATTTCTCAATCAAATTCTGCCCCAGCATCTTTTTAGTTGATCCTGAGTAACAAAACATATTAATTTGAAATGATATTTCAAACCATAGTTTTCTCTGAAACTAGCGAAGTGCTGGCATATGTGTACCAAATGCACATCACTGGCTCTTTCCCATGTGGAACCAGGAATGCCCAGATTAGCTGGACCCAGGGAAGGCATCCATGCTTTTGCATGGGGGCGTGACCAGAAGGATGGAGGTTTATTTTTGAAGGCATCCATCTAGGTTTGAAATTAATATTCCTTAATTTGCCATGCATGCACCCAGAACAAAAATGGTAGCAGATTCTGTTTTGTAGGGTAACAAATAGGAAAAAATGTTCTACTTTGCGTAGGACAGAATAAATAGAGTCACCTGAATGCTGGTGGGGGGTCACGGGTGTTTCAAAGCAGAAACCCTGGCTGGTCCCTGTGAGGGGGCTCACAGACTGCGCTCGCTAAGCTCACTTGCCTGTGGTACACCACTGAGAGATGTGCTCCAAGGATGCCCTTGAATTTAAGCAGCATCACAGCCCAGTCCTTCCCTTCCCAAAATCCGAGTGCCTATTCCCTTCCTTTGAAATCCAAGAGTCCGTGGAGAGCACAGCGGCCCAAGAGAGGAGTACAGAAGTGGAGACTTTCTAACCCAGGCTCTGTTCTTTGTCATTCATGTGTACAACATTTAGACTTTTGGTGTTTTCATCTTTAAGTACCTACAGCTGTTTACTAAACACTCTTTAGTATTTACTAAATGCTATCTACTACTTACTATATACTACTTATTAAATACTAATTATTACTATTTACTAAATGCTGCTGCTATTTGTCGTTTTCCAGAAGGATTCACCAAGAGGTATTTCCTGACTTCACAGCCCCAGTCCAGTGCCTGGAGGTCATTTGCTTTTAGCAGCTGTGTGGGAGGGGCCTCTAGGCTCCCAGCTCACGCCTCAGTAACTTAAGATATACTCAGGGAGGGAAGTCTTCTGTGGCATATCTCCACTGATTTGGGTTGCTCAGAAAGCAGCCAGGCCCTGCAAGCATTAACACATGATAATTAGTGACTAGACCTAGCTCACATGCCAAATTACATTCCCAGTAATTTCCTAAACCATGATATTCACTTTTTAATGAGCCATTAGAGAAGTAAATGAAAACCTCCAAGTGTGAATTCCAAATGAAAATGTTTAATAGAAAAAGATATATATCAAGAAATGATCGTCTATTAATAATATTGAGAGAATTAGGCGGTAGCAATTCTTTAAAATCTACGCCAGAGGATGAGGTAAAGTGGCATTACCTTTGACAAGTTGAGCCAGAAGTATGTGTGCTCAATAATCCATCCGAATGATGGACAGGACAGTCAATAAAGCAGCAGAAGATTAACAGGGATGGAGTTGGCTAAGGAAAGGTGAGGAGCGAGGAGGCAGCCTGCAAGCAGCCCTGCATCCCCAGTGGGAGGGATCTGCATGAGCAGGAGACCTGAAGGGGCTGCTGCTGCCTCCCCATGCATCAGTCCTTATCACAAGTGATCCATAAAGAATGGCCAGAGATTATTCACGGATCATAATAGATGAGGGACCAGTGGGTTTAAGTGGAGACCACTGCAAGAAGGGTGATGTCTCCATGTAAACGCTGTATGAAATGTGTCGAGAGGTATGTTTATATAATATAAATGTGTTTATTTTTATGAGTAATCCTGGCTAGAGACTCACTACTTCCACTGCTGCATAAATCAGACAAGAAATACAAAGACTTTATGGTCAAGTATACACTAACGTCATGTCAATACACACCAGCACACAACACCTCTCCGTGTGTATATACAACATGTAAAAAAACCAGAAGCATTGCAGACAACCAGCAGACAGTTTTCTGTCTTGCTGGTTCATTTGGGAACTGATGGAGCACGGAGACTGTGTATATGTAGGAAAACTGATATGTTTTCTTCTGCAGAAAGTGAAAAAAACCCCAACATTAGAACATTTCCAGGTAAATGCTGGCAATTTCTTTAAACTCGGTTTATTCAAGTTTTCTCTTGGTAGATATTTGTTACTCTGTGTGCTCCTGAGGGCACTGGAGCCCATCGCGACTCTAGTGAGAGTTAGGCTAAAAGGGACTGTGCTTTTTACTTGGACATCCCCAGTTCAGTCTCCAAGAGGATGGTTATTGCCTATCAAAGGATATAAATAAGCCTGTGTGACTAATGAGGCCAGCCTTGTCGTCCAGATGGCGAGGAATGATTGGAAGTTTTGAGAAGAATCCACAGGCAATAATTTGTTCACATAAGTGATCTGACAAACACTTATGAATAAGGAATGAAGTAATAAAAGTCACATTCTTCTTATGGATATTTCGTAGACCTGGAAAAAAAAGGTTAAATCATTTCAATAAGCGATTTTTTTAGGAACAGTTTGACCAGATGCGGATCTAACAAATAGGGTGATATATGGCCCCACTGTCTGACCATTAAAAAAACTAGTGGAGAGCAAATAACATGTGCTCACTAGTAAGGTAGGGATCATGCGACAAAAATCTTCATAAAAAATTGATGCTTAATGTGGGGAAAAAGTAATTTGCTACATTTAGTTTGAAATAATGGTCCACTACCAAGCTACATATTGAGTGAAAAGTTGTAAGTGTATTCATTTGCCTTTTCTGGTCATGACCTGCTCTAATGTGTATATTTTCAAAGTAAAGCATGCAATGCAGCCCTCAAAATGAACTTTTATCAAACTAAAAGCATCCTGCAGACCAGAAAGCTACAATGCTGTGACTGGAATGAGAGTTAGGGACTTTAAGCTGACTTATTCCCTATGCCAACCTGTTGCCTTTTGGAGGCTGTTTAACATAAAAATGTGATGAAATCTAAAGTAAAAGAACTGGTTAAAAGGAATTGGAGGTTTCTGGCATCCCTCAGCCCACACTAATAAAACCGAAGTTTAGAACCAGAACTCAGCCGGTGTCATTTTGAAGATGGCTTTCAGGAGAAAGCTGCAGCTTTAACACCCTGCCGTTAGCCCCAAGACATGTGATTGTTCCCCGAGCATTTCTTATCATTCTTTCTTTGAACAACACAAAATAAATTGAACAGCTAAACAAGCTGATAGCAGCGATATAAATGTCCTGCCTTTGCTGAGGGATACTGACATCCCCTGAAGAACCTTTTTATTGACAGGCTTGCTCTACCTCAGGTGCATATTTCCACACAGAAAAAGTTTGTTTGGCACAACGGGTTTTTACCTGCATCTGTGATGGCAGAGAAGAGAAAATGGTCCTGAGTTTTATCAATGGTTGTTCTTATATTTCCTAAGGAAATGAGACTCTTCACAGTTGCATGACAGAAACCAAGAGAGAAGCAGGTCCCTGGGATTTAGGCACATGCCCTGCTCTGGATCTGCCACATTTCCCACATTCAGGCTGAGACCTATTCACTTTGCATGAGTAATTAAGTATGCATTGGGTGACAGCAACGGCTGCTGCACAGCCTGTTGACGTGCAGCTTGGTGTGTAAAGCACTGGAGCAGCTTCTGCATTGCTGCATCTTTGCGATGTCAGGTAAGCGTTCTAGTTATGAGATTCTTACATTGGTTTCTTTCTCCTTCTGTCTGATGTGAAACAGCATTTCAGCCAATGGACATTTTAGCAAATAGATATTTTCAGGTAAAAGACCATCTCAAAAAACACCCCAACAACCTCTGCTAAAGATGCAATGGACTGCTACTGAGTAAGAATATTATGAAAGCCTATGCTCAGGCTCAATATCAATGTGTGCTTGTTTTTGAAAGAACTCATGACAATCCAGCAGTTGGAAAAGTGTCCTGGTTCCAGCTGGGATGGGTTCATTTTCATCTTAGCTGGTGCAGTGCTGTGTGTTGGATTTAGGATGAACATAATGTTGATAACACGTCTGTTTTACATGTTGCTGTGCAGTGCTTACTCCAAGAAGCTTTTCAGCCTCTCGCACCTCCTTGCCAGTGACTAGGCTGGGGTGCACAAGAAGCTGAGGCCACCCAGCTGGGAGAGCTGGCGCCAGCTGCCCAAGGGATATTCCATACCCTATGGCATCATGCGCAGCATATAAACTAGGGGGCAAGTTGGCCAGGGGCCACTGCCCGGGGACTGGCTGGGCATCGGTCAGTGGTGGTGAGCAACAGCACTGTACATCATTTGTTTTGTATATTCTTTTATCATCATCATTATTTTCCTTTCCTTTTCTGTCCTATTAAACTGTCCTTATCTTGCCGCATGAGTTTTACCTTTTTGCTGATCCTCTCCCCCATCCCACTGGGGGGGTCATTGAATGGTTGGGTGGTGTTTAGCTGCCTGATGGGATAAACAACAACAGAAAGCCCCATTGCCCATCTCCATAGGGGCTGGTGTGCTGCTGGAAATAGAGAACCAAAAATGGGTGATGAGCAATCTCCCTTTTGCAGATATCAGAAGCGTGACCTGCGGCTGCTAAGGGAGAAGGGGTAGGCTTGAGCCAAAATTCTAAGCATTGATTTCGCAATGCTTTCAAGGGTCACAAATTCCATGCTTCATAAAGGCAGTTTGAGATTTTAATTACATAGTACAGTTGTCTCCATCAAACATGTTGTTTACTGGCTTTTGCCTCTCAGATTTTTCTTCTTCTAGAGGTTTGTTGAATCTTAAACCAAGGATAATTCTTGTCTTTGAGCCTATGTTCTTCAATAAGCCATGTTTATCGAATTCATGACAAGATCTTGAAAGTAAGGCCAAGCCTTTTCAGCTGTATAAAATGAAACATCTTTTTTCTCCCTGTTAGAATAGCAAAGCAGTGACTGTTCCAAAAAGAATGGTTGCAGCAAGGGAGAAAAAAGTTCATCTGCAACTATAATCTAATCTAAATGTTGTGATTAATACCCTTCTCTTTTCATAGTCAGCTGTGTGACACTTACCCATGTTATACATTTTTTAAAGCTATCAACTGCATAGATATTTTTTTTTTTCTGGGAGAACTAATCACATCCCTGAATGCATGGATATAGTCAGAAAAGAATCAGTCCTAACAAGCTCTGAGCACTGGAGTTGTTAGGCTTTGTGGAAGAAAGCCAATCTGGCAAATAAATTCTTTTTCAAAAAATAAAAGCTTGTCGCCGCTGCATCTATAAGAAAATTAATCAGAGGCAGAGCTATATAGAAAACCAAATGTAAAAGTAAATTATAGGGAGAAGATTAAGTAACAAATCAATGCAAAAAAATGTACTTTGCATCAATCCTAGAAAAAAAGTTAGGTGTCACTAGGCAACCCTTATTCACATTGTCCTACTGCAATGAGCTAGGACGTACGTACTCTCTCAAATACATAAAATACATATACAGACATATAAACTCCCTGTATATAATTACACAGGTATGTGTATATATTTATATACACAAATGCAGACATATACATGTATACAGTGATACAGATAATGTGTACAGTCTATACAGTATGAAGTTCGGTTCAGCTTCGTACTGAACTCCCCCTTGCATCTTTGTTCTTGTGATAACAAACACCAGAGAAAAGGAACGCAAGTGAGATGACAGTATGAGAGAGACAATCTCCTGGGAGGCAACAGCAAAGATTTCCTGCTCCGGTGTGTTACTGTAACTGCACTCACTGGAGGGACTGAGGAGGTGAATTGTTCTTTCCTCTGCAGTTACATTTTAGGATTATATATATATATATATATCCTCTATATGCAACTCTGTCTGTGCACAGCCATGGCTCTGGCCGGCATATAGAACACAGATGGTACCAGAAGCAGAGCACGCAGACCCTAAGAAGCTGCCTGTTGCACTCCCCTCTGATGCTGGAGTGGACCAGAAGGAAGTTCACAAGCAGTAAGGATGGTAAAGGTGGATAGGCCAGGTAAACACATCTAGAAAGCTGGCAGAATATGTATACAAATGGGTAACACCTGATCTGGAGTCACCCCAGGCTGGGGGACCTGCGGGTGTCAAATGCCAGGATAAAGGGAACTAAGTGGCTGCCGGCAGCAGGGCGAGGGCGAGAGGCGGCACTTGCTGGAGTGGCAGCGAGCAGCGCCCAGCTGGGCAGTGGCTGCCGCCTGGACAGCCCACCCACGCACATGCAAAGATGGGGTGTTCCACATTCTTCACTGAGATATTAATGGAGTGCTGAACCCATAATTCTAGCCTTTGCACCAAGTCTTGTTATAGAAAAATGTATTTAAAAAAATAGATTAATTTTAGGGGGGGGGGGGGGGGGTGGTATAATAATAAGAACAACAACAAGGCTCAGTGCTGTCATTCTTCCTCACCACCATTCCTAACCCTCCCCCTGATGCAATCAATGAAGAAGATGCTCTGAGAAGCAAAACAAGCTGGTAATCCTTTAGCAATGCACCTATGAATCATTGTCAAGAACATCATCGAGCCCAGCTGAAAAGCTCCATCTAGTTAACTGCTGTGCTAACACCGAGGTATGACTGTGTTTGGACCTGTTCCTGGCTCTGCTGTGTGTAAGAGGGGCAGTGAAACCTGGTCAGATGAGCTCACTGTCCGAGGCTTTACAGAGGCACAGCTGCCAATTAAATCAGTTGCTTGTCCCAGGACAGAATGATCCAGCTCTTCGCAAGTATTAACATGAAGACGAAAAAACCCCACATTCGGTTAAAATAAAACAAAGAGTTGGTTACTGAAACTGTTTGTTAATTTTGTTTGAGTGGCTGCATTTTACTCTCTCTGGGAGAGAAATGCAAGCACTAAAAAAAGACTGCGAGAAAAAGTGTTCCTATGGAAAGTTTCCTAAGAAAGCTTTACTTCATCAAATTCCTGCATCTCCAAAGCATGGAGTCCTTAAATAGCGCCCATATCGGTCTTTTGGCCTCTGGTTAATTTGCTGAGCTTATCACATGATGTTGCTGCAGCTCTATAGCATGGTACAAAGCTGTGTTCACTTAAATATCAGATTCTAGGGACCATTTCAGGGTATAAAGGGTGCCAGTAAAGAGGCACTTTTGGATGGCTTCCTCCTGCACACAACACACTGTCGAGGTTCTTCATGCATCACTTAAACACTCTCCAAGCTGGCAACGCTCTGTTAATTTTCCTAATTCAGCCTCACACTCAGAATGTTCATCATCTTTTTATTCTGCTTATAAAAAACAGGATTGCTCTTCAAATCACCAGTGACTTTGGGGATGAACGGTTTTGGAGACTTTTTCCACGTTTGTCTGCTGATTTAACAAAGGCTTTTAGGCTGCACAGCAAGTTGTAGGTTTTTTGCCCCCATTGCACTCTGGAAAAATACCACCTTTATGTCACCAGCAAGACTACTAGAGGTGGTTCAGGTTTTTTCACCAAGTATACCGTTGTACTGTCAGGCAGGTCCATTTTCCCTCTACAACAGGCATTTTTAATTCCCTCACTGTTTGGCCCTTTTCTTTCAGTGGGTTTTTCACGGAGTCTGTCGCTGTATTTGGGATTTATGCCCATTTGTTGCCAAACATTCCAGGTTTTACTTCATCTGGCCCAAAGCCAGGACATAAAAACTATGCAGGCACATTCAAATCTTAATTTTCTGTACATATTAAATATCATGAAAGGCTAGGTAATATTCTTAGTCCCGTCATCATATTTTTTGATTCCTTCTGAAACACAGAATATGGTCAACACCTACTTGCATGGAAGTGGTTTGAAGAAGCACCAACTTCTGCCTACACCCTGTAGGAAATGCTTAACCTCCAGTTTCTAGAGGAAAGAAACAGGTATGCATTCATCATGGAAGACAGGGTATTTGCTTGTCCACTTATTGCCCCTGTGCCTCATTATTAACACCGATTTAAAAGTAAGACATTTAAGAAATTAATGAACGAGTTATAAATGTGCTTTTCTGTTTATCTGAACTTAATCCTTCTGTTCTCCCATGCTCTTGAGTCCTTTATTGCTCAGATGAAGTAACAGACGTATTAAAGACACTACGGCCCAACAAAAATATTTAACATTGTTTAAATCCAAAAAAGCTGCTTCTGTTAATTGATCACGACAGAGAAGTATGTGGGAACGAATTAGTGGCATCAGTTCACAAACTAAAAAATGTTTCTTCCCTTAACGATCATAATTTTCATAAATGGGCATGTGTGCTGAAAGACTCCTTATTCTTTTCTTCTGAAAGTCACAGTGTGTGACCTGGAAGGGCTGCATTTAACCAGGCCTGAACAAAAAGGAAGAATGACAAAAGGTGCTTTATGATTCAGTCCAACCTAATCTATGTACTTCTAATGCAAATGGCAGCCATTCAGGAAAGTACCTTGTTAAAAAAGCTTTTTTGAAAGCTTTCTTATCTTCAGAGATGGATATTATATTTTTTTTTATTGTTGGTGCTTTAGTTTTTGTTTTCCTTTTTTTAGGTTTTCTGGGTTTTTTTGGTAATTTCGGGTAGACTGGTAGGAGAGTTTATATGACTAAAAGCCAAGCACTGGTGAGTTACGGGTGCAGTCACATCAAGTATCCATTTTTCTGTGCTAATTCTTTGTCTTTAATATCTCACGTGAGTGCTTTTTGATTTGTAATGTGGAATTTCTCTTTGAAAAATAAATTATCCTTCAATCTTAAGGCTCAAGTTTCTCAAATTTACAAGCTCTACAAGCAGTGCCGTCACTTGTTTACTAAGCTTTCAGGACACGCAAAATTATTTCCAAATAAGCTTGTGCTGCCAGAAATGAAGAGACTAAAAGGCAAGACCTACTGTCTTAGAAGTAGGCTCCTTTCCCTTTGCTAAATTCTTATAAAGAAATTCTGGAATAGCACCATCCCTTGTTTTCGCTTCTCACGCTTATCAAGACAAATGTTTTTGATTACTGCAAGACCAGGCTTTGTTGCAACTGTTCAACAATTGCATTATCAGTCATTTTACTGTCGGTCTTTATACCTCATCAGTTAGAATATGTTTTATCCCCACGGTCTAATTTCCTGGAGTTTCTTTGCAGAGTTTTTACAGAATTAAATTAATGAGTTCTGCTTGCTAAAAGAAAACTCTCTATCCACAGCTCCATTTATTTGATGAAGCCAACTAAACACAAGTCAGCAATTTGACTTGGCTAAATGGTTTCTGACAAGATGTTGGAGTTATAATGAAAGAGGCACTTTGCATGCTGTTGTATCTTCCATCCAGCACCTGTAAGGTGATGGTGTCAGTTTGGGGTTTTAAGACTTTGTGTTGATTTTAGTAATTCCAACATAAGCAAGAACAGTAAAAAGTAGTTTTCTGTAGATGCTTTTCACTTTCACTAGGCCTTTCAGATAAAATCGACTTTATCAGTCAATCTCAAAAAAAGGGCATTCATATATCCAACGATAAAATATCTATACACACAGTATGTGTTTTTCTCAGCCTCTTGTCATTAATTCTTACGCAAAAGATCTGAACATTAGGTCATTTAAACACCTTGAGTATATGGGCCTCCCGTCACCTGCCGAGTGTATTACACCATGTAAATGTATGGCCTGGGCACAGGTTGTATTATTTATTATAATACCGGAGAGACTTACTACAATGTATATGCCTAGGCAAGGTTTCTTGGGCTAACTGACCCTGTGCTACGAAGTGATGAGTCTATTAGCATTGTGTATTCTCCTGTATTTTCAAATATTTTTGTAATTCCAAAGTAATTTCAAAACTTCTGGGTTTTTTTTCAGCAATGGAACTCAGCCTTTGCATAAATATTTTTCCTTCTAGCTTTTGGTGCATAGCACATCACTCCTAAGGAACAAAAGAATCTTTCCAAATCTGACCCTCTGAAGGAAGCTCATCTCCTAAAATTGCTCTTCTGTTCCCTTTCCATGATACGATATTCAGTTCTCGTCGTGGGACTCCAAGCTGAGCTAGCTCACACCAGGCAGCCTTGGATACATGTCTACAAATGATCAAATCTGTGAAGTCATTTAATGAAAAGGCTTTTGAGAATAATCCAGAGTAATGAAAATGCTACTCTCTGCATAATACAGAGTTTGTTATATGATCAAGCAATTATTTTGCTTCAGATTTTTGCAGGTGATTTCCAAGAAACTCCTGCTGCCACACTTTGACAAGGTTTTATTTAAAGACTTGCTGAAGATTTTTTTTGTCTTCATAAAGAGCTGGAGATGTCCTGCCTGCTTTCATATGGACGGATAAATCATGGGTAGTGAAATGACTGAAGAGAGGCACATTGGCATTTTATTTAGCACATACGCAGAAAAAAATCTGAATAAAAGCAGAGATAGTGGTGCATACTTAGTGCATTGCATGGAAACTTTCTCCCTTGGACGAGGTGTTGTGACTGCCTGTGAGAGAACACTTCTGAGAGCTTTGGATTTACACAGAAATGACAAAGCAGCTGCCTAGTGGACCCTCGCTTTGGATTTACACAGAAATGACAAAGCAGCTGCCTAGTGGACCCTCTCAGTCCTTGGTGCTTTCATAAACAACCGTTACAAACAGATTTCCATTCCCATTTTTCCCATCTTCCAGCTCACTAAAATTTACCCATCACCTTTCTTCAATTCATTCTTTGTTTTTCATGTGGGCACATACAGCTATTTCAAATATATAATTCCATAAAGTTCTTTATCCCCTTCATAGCAGCCTACATGTGTGGAAGGGACGACTCAGTGACATCCTTTGCATACTCGCTCGCCTAGACACCACTGTGGTGGCTCTGCGCTAGCCAAGCAAAAAGAGAAAATGTCATGTACAGCTTGTGTGCTGTGTGTTGGGGCTGGGGAGGCCACGAAACTTCCCATTTCAGAGCCATCCAGTGCAGGGTTGTCAGGCAGCTGCCATTGCGTGAGGAGGGAGCACTGGCTGTCATTCCATACCCCCGCTTAACATGAAGGACGGTGCAAATCCAGTGACTAAACCACCTGTTCTGGAAATAGGCTCTTCTGCTGATGCAAAAAGATTTTGCAAAGACCTGCTGCTTTCACCTAAGTGTTTTGAGGAAATGAGAGAAACAGAATGAATCCAAATCCAAATCTTCTGTTTCTCCTGCCTGCTTAGGTGCTTTTGCTGCTGCTGCTCACTTGGTTTCATCCTCTGCTGCACAAACCCTCCTGGGGTGTCAGCCTCCTGCCTTCCTGGTACCATCCCTGCCCTTGCCAGCTTCCCTTGGGGAAGCAGCAAGCCTCCAAAGTAAAATAAGACATCTGACTACTCCAAGACTTTCCCATTAATTTTAACGGACTGTAACATACAGGTCAGATCTCTCTTGGCACAGAACTGTTAATGAACTGATAAGAAATTTGGCCTTTTAGGTCCACCGGGCTGCAAGTAGCTGGGAATCCACCGCACACATCAGCCCCCTGGTTCGGGCATTAGACCCCAGGCAAAGTGATGTGCCACAGGCCAGTATTAAAAGACAAGAGTTTCATTAGTACTCACTACAGCTAGGAGCAAAATCCTATTGATTTATGCAAAAAACACCCATGGATTCCTGAAGCCTTTGGGGTCTTTTATTTGTCTTTTTAAGAAAACTGAAACTGTAATGCTGGAAAATGGCAACCTTTTCTGGTTTTACTACGCGTACTTCACACCCTGGCATTAAGAGTTATGAATAAATGGTAGAGAGGAAATATATATGAATACAGGATTTAAAATAATCTCTACATACAGCAAAATATCATCTCTCCAGTGGTTGCAGTCATCTAGGTGTTATTTAGTTTTATTTCTCTCACTGATTTTATCCAAAACATGCAGTATGGGATTTCCTACTATGAAATGGCAGCAACGTTTTTTCATTCCATCTTACACTGTGTTTAAATCACTTGATTTAATAGTAGCTATACTAATATTTCTAATTTTCTGCAGCAAACTAGATTAGATTGAATTTTAGGCAAGTATATTTACTTATTCTGCAATAAGACCAGACCTTTAGTCATATAAAAATCTCTCTCTGCCAGTGTGATATAGCCTAGTAAATCATTCCTATGACAACTCCGGCTTTGTTTCTGTGAGCAGACAGTGTTTCAGGGTTCTCTGTCAATCACAAGAGCATCTGCTTTTCCTTGTGGATGTTTCCATCCACAATTCAGAGGGTGTGTGTTCAGAGATAACGGCTGATCTAATTTCATACAGGAAAATAAATGCATTCAGATAAGGTGAGAGGGGAGTAATTGAGTTAAAATCTGTCTGGTGTGTGACAGCAGAGTTCAGATATGTTCTTCACTCATTTTGCTAAAATTGCCATTAATAACCTGGGATAAGTGAGAAACGGACTTCATCTTGCTCTTCCTGAATTATTCTCCAAGCCAGTGATTTTCACTGCTAATTACCTAACAGGAGTAAGTGCAAGTTCCTTTGTGGTATAGTGGCATCCTTCAGAGAAAGTAACGTAAGTGCACTTCTGTGAGGTCCAATACATTGTTCCAATGAAAAATATGATGTGGGTTTCTGCAGTTTTGGTTTTTTGTGATTCAGGAGTGGATGGAATTTGTTTTGAGATACGTTTTTCTCACTGACACCAACACAGCTAGGTGAGGAGAATGCTAGGTTTATTTTTCTGTTTTTTTCTCTCAAGATCCTGAGGATCACGATATGCAATTTACACTTTTTATATTCGTTATTCAGATCTTCCCAACTCTGTGCACTTTGCATCCTTTTGCTTAAACCCAGCAGTTCACAAGATTCTTCAATTCATAACTTCAGGCTATACCTGATGATGTATTTCTGTTACCAACTCCAGTACCCACAGGTGTGTGGGTCTGCCTGGGTCCCACTGTGCTACTGACTTTGTCTTATCACAAAACAAAGCCCAAGGTCCATTGCTTTTCCAATTGGACTAAACAAGACATCTGTGTTTGTCTGACCACCTTTTTCCAGGGACAAGGCCAGCGTAATGTACAACTACTCTAAAAGTGCCAGTCCGCGATGGAGAGGATGCCCTTGAGGCAGCAGCTGGTTGTTTTCTGAACCTGTCCGTGCCACCTGGCACAGACGGTGCGATGGAGGGAGAGGGTGCACAGGGGAGCAGTGATAGAGGCAAGGCCACTGCACACAACGTGGAGTGTGCAACAAAAAAATTCCGCTGGATTGGGACCTCTTCATGAGGGATTAGCCTCCAGTCAGAGGGTAAAGTATAACCAAGCCTTGCAGACCTATCCGGCTCCCAGATACGTTGTTCCGACCCCTCTTTAGCACCTACCTCTGGAACCCCCCCCCAGTTCCTGATGGCTCAGTTTTGCCCTGATTTCTGTGACATGTACAGGCTGCAGTGTAACTAACTGCAACTAACCTGAATGAGCCTCAGGCAAGTTAGCCTAGGGCCACCTTCTCAGCAGGAGAAATTAATTCCCACAGATTGCCACGTAGTAGATTGCTTTTGGTACCACTGTTATTTGCCTATAACTATTGTTTTCCCATGGGGTGCAATCCAATGTACTAGGTGTAGGAAGTCCCTAAACTGCAGATTTCAGGAAGCTGTAGGGGATTCAAAGAGGAGTGCACTATATACTCAACGTGCTCTTTTGCTCTTCTTGAGGCACGCACTGATTCTTCTTTAAGGCCACTTGAAATAAAAGATACTGGGCCAGATGGGCCAGGATGGACATTCCTACGTTAGGTGGAGCGCTGATCTCTTCTTCATCACAGTGTGAATGATCCCTTTCCTTCTGCTTTACAGGCTCCCTGGAAGTTGTTTGTCAGAGGTCATACCCTGAGTCAAAGTACAGCTGAGAATAGATATAAAGTCTTTGAACTTCAGTCTGTACCTAATAACAGACTTCTTTTCCTGAAATAATCTCACATTTAAGACTTGGAGGGAATTTTCTTTCCTTATATTTGTCACACAAAATATTCCTGCCCATTCAGTTTCTGGTATTTTTCTAAAGAGGAAATTATTTTTACTTTCAAGTGTAGCTTTCTAAATTTGTTCCATTTGTTAAGCTATACGAAAACATGCAAGGGGTGACAGAAATACTAATATATGCTAGGCATATTTAAATGTACCTGCAGGTCTAATGATAAGTGCATTTGCATTATCATGTTTCTTTTCTAACAATGCAAAAATTTTATCACCAAAACCTTCACTTAGTAGAGTCTAAATACGGATCCTCCGTATGAGAGTATCAGCCCCAAAGCCTCTAACAAACCCAAGATACATTTGGACCACAGTAAATGTTGACTGCCTTCACTCATCTCTGCATCCATCTTGATATGCTTTAGCACATGGCAGACAGTCTATATGAAAACAACTGTTGACATTTTTAAAATTTACTGCTGTGTTTTCCACCAGTGATTAAGAAAACCCAAACCATTTAGGTTTCTTTGGGGAGTTTTGTTTATGTATTTGTTTGTTTCTGGAAAGTTAAAGTTGAATCTCTTTCTACTTAAGGGCTCGATTTTTTTCAGCTATTTTTTTCCCATTTCACCCTAAATAAGAAGGAGTTTTGCAGCATATTTTTTTGAGTTTCCTTTTCTGATCAAAATACATTCTTCATCAATATGTATGAACATTAAGATTTTCAGAAACACTTCACACAGGCCTGACATCACTACTATAGATTTAGTATATTTAGACTTCTTTTAAAAAAGCACACACATGTATTACTTTTGGCCGCAACATTGAAATATTTGAGAAAACCTTTCACTCTAATATTTTGCACTTCTATGAGTAAATGTAATTTCGTTATAATAACAAAGCCATCAGACTATTTTAATGGCCTCATGCCAGTTTACACTATGAATAAGTTAAATCTATTGACCCCATACCTAGCTACTGTTAGCAATTAACAAAGGAAGTTTTGATTGTGTAGCTTCCTGATTCCTCCTGGATTATCTACCCTCTCCTCCTTTCCAGGTGCGTACTGAACATTTCAACATATTTTCCAAAGGCTCCTTACTAGTTTACTTTGCTGGTTCCACTTAACTATTCTGTGATAAATCCATCGGCATCAAGTGAATTTTAATTCATTCTTTGACACCTTATCTACTCAGGAATCCTTTCAAAGCCTTTTAACACTGCCTATTCATTTCACTGCCTGTCCCTGCCACCAGCCCCTCTAGTAATCTGTCCCCGAGTCATGATCCCCTCCGCTTCTTCCATGAAGTATGAAACAAAGAAATGACCCCAGCCTTCCAGTGATATCAGCCTTATCTCTGTCATTAACATGGTGTTCGTGACCTCTTGGCCCACCGTCCTCACTGATGTGGGCCTGGATCTTTGCTGCTCCTGCTGCTAACACACTCCTCGCGGCTCGCCTTTTGTACTTCCTTTGCTGTGTTTATGCACTTTTTCTACCTTAGTTCCTTATCAGGTTTTTACACGGGTTTAGCTTCTGTCTTTGTATACCTTTTCTATCCTGCTTCCCATTTTTAATTTTCTCTAAGCTGCTCTCTTCTCTGCTAAATCACCTTGCTAAGCTCTTTACTGAGCTGCATAAATCTTTCCTTAGTCATCTTTTCTCTCGTGTGGACTCCTATCCAAACAGCAACTCCTCGGCTGCGATGGCCACCAGCAGAGCGGGGAAAGACTTTGTACATAAATCTGGAGAGGTGGGATTTTTAAAGCACACGCATGTGGTTTATCGGCCCCGGCTGCGGCGTGACTGGGCAGCCTGGCTCTGTCCTGAGGAATTACATGATGAGTCTATGGCGGCTCAGCTGCACCGATAAGCTCGGTGCCTCGCTGTGAAGCAGAGAAGATAAACCTGCCTCCCCTGAAGTTTAGCAAGCAAGGGGAACAATTCAGATTCAGAGAGGTTTTAATTCTATGTGTATGGGTTAAAAATGGATGAGAACGGGGAACTGAATTCCCACAGCATCTGCGAACAGCCCATCTCCAACGTGGCTTTGGGCTTGAGCGAGAGGCAAATGCTCTGGTGGGGCTTCCACTGTTTTGAGAGGGAAGGCTGGAGCCAAACATTCCCTCAGGAGGGGCTGGGGAGACACAGGTGGGAACTGTTTAGCTACACTTTGCACACTGCTGGCACCACGTTCACTTATGCAATAAAGTTTCTGGGTGTATGCTGTGTATGCTAACTTACTGGAGGCTTCGTCCTCCGCTTCAACCTGCTGTGCAGGCTTGGACAAGTTATCTTCTGATGTAAGTGACGTAGTGAGCAGATCAACAAATCTGTATTTTTTATCTTTAATTACCTGACATGTCCCTCGGTATCTTCTACTGTATTTTCTCCTGTTAGGGAGATTTCTGTTTAAAATAAAAGCTGATGCCAGCCTGACAGGAGAGAAGCCAAATGAATTCTCAGCCATCCCGCTGAGCGGATTCCAGTGCTATTCAGCTCCTGCAATCTGTATCACTACCAACACACTCCACAGACCAGCAAGTAACTTTTCACCATTTTTGACAAGTGCCCATTTTGGAAAAAACTTGGCTCCTGGTGTATTGAGAAGTTATTTTGATAAACCCAGAACCTCCCCACACTTCATATATGACTAATTTAGAGCAAGCACAAAAGGTGGATGATACGGTGCCATTTTACTTCCTTGATTAGACTCAGTGCATTGGGTTTTCTTCCACACATAGGCCATGTTGCCTATGCATAAAGTCACAGAATCATAGAATCATTTAGGTTGGAAAAGACCTTTAAGATCACCAAGTCCGACCATTAACCCGTCACTGCCAAGCCCACCGCTGAACCGTGGCCCTGAGCACCACAGCCAGACTTTTTTAAACCCCTCCGGGGATGGCGACCCCACCACCCCCCCGGGCAGCCTGTCCCAGGGCTTCACCGCCCTTTCGGTGGAGAAATGTTCCCTCACACCCAACCTAAACCTCCCCTGGCGCTACCTGGGGCCTCTTCCCCTTGTCCTGTCACTCGTTCCCTGGGAGAAGGGACCGACCCCCCCTGCCCACAGCCCCTGTCAGGCAGCTGCAGGGAGCGATCAGGGTCCCCCCTGAGCTGCCTCCTCTCCAGGCTGAACCCCCCCAGTGCCCCCAGCCCCCCCATCAGCCTTGTGCCCCAGCCCCCAGCCCAGCTCCGGACATGCTCCAGCCCCTCCACATCCCTCCTGACGTGAGAGGATGCAAGTACGATCAGTCACCACAGCCTTCTTATTTAAGATTACTTGATCTTTAATCTTCACAAAATTAAGATTATTAATCTCAGTAATTTTTAATTTGAAGTATTGCTGTAGTGCAGTTCAATGCACTGTGTAAAAATTGCAAAAGACAAAGCTTCAGTAAAAGAAAAGGACTAATTATGAAAGTAGAAATGCCAGACTTGAGGGGGGGTGGGGGGGGTGGAGGCTGAACGGAGGAAAAATTATGGAAAGGGGGGAAAATATCCACATCACTGGAGCATGTGGCCTTTCCTGGGCTGTTTTCCTCTAGTGTTTTAGATTCATGCAAGAGCTCTGTGCTTCAGCAAGAGGGGTAAAACTTCTAAAAAGTACTAATTTTTGTAGCCCCCCTCCTGGTGGTTGCTTTTTTTTCCTTTTTTTATTTTTACCCTTCCTTTTTTTTTTTCTTTTCATTTCCACACATCTGGGTAATTAAAGCTCCATTCTGTGAGTATATTATCCCTTGGGCTGTTAGTGCTTCAGCACGGGAGGGGATAGGTATCTGTGCTTCTTTACTGACCTGCTGAGAGACTTGCCCATGGGAGCGCAGCCAGAGGGATGGCAGGGGCACTCTGCCTTGTTACGGGGCACGCCACTCAGCAGAGCAAACCTCTCCCCTGCTCCAGAATAAACCTCTTCCCTGCTCAAGGTAACAAAAAACACAGGAACCATACCCTCAAACAAAAAATGACCCTTCTATTCTCTCACTCCCATCTGTTGCTTTATCTTTCCTTTGCTTTTCTGTAGTGCTGATGCTGGCAGACCCAGCGGGATGGAAAGAAATTAATCTTCACACACTAAAATATGTTTTCTCAGAGTGAAATCTGTGACTTGAAAACCAACATGCCTTAAAAAAAAAAAAAAACCAAACCCACATACCCAGGAGGTTTTCACAGTTGTCGGATATATTTTTCAAATGTTTGCTAACCCACCATTCCTTTCTCCATCTCTCCGACGACGAGGGCCGCCGCCGGCAGCGGGGCGCTAGGGGATGGCTCCGTGTGCCCTCGCCGCAAGGCGGCCACTGCCAGCCAGGTTCCTTGCTGAGGCACAGCTGCCTGCTCGGCTTGGGACCGGGTGCCTTATCTGCGTCGTAGACTCTACATTCGTTTCTAAATAAAATTCCTCCTAAAAAATATCAGCTTTAATATTTAGTATTGTTTAAATTTTAGTTGATTTCCTATTTTGAAGTGGCAGGGGTTTTGTTCCATGGCTCCGTAGCCATTGTGTTCCTCCTAGTCTCCCTTGGCTTAGACGTCTACCTTTTTTTTTTAATTGCCAATATTGTGGCACTGTTATTTGATTTTATAATTCTGTGCTGCTAGTTTTAAGTCTCCTGAGTTGATTATGATATATGCAGAACAGTTAGGATTTTCCATTTTATTGATACTGATCATGAGAGAGTTTTTCCAAAATACTTACTTGCTGTGATTGCAAACTTTTTTTCCCAACATTTGCATATTGTGTGTTCTGCCCTAATAACTTTTGAACTACTTGGATAATTTCAGTAAAATTTGGCAATGAGAGAGCATTTTCAAGCATATCAAACTCCTATTAGTTTAATGAAAATAGAGTAGCCAGAACCTATTAGGACTGTTATTGAGGAAGAGTGAATTAATTCAAGCTAGAGAGAGATTACAAAAGCCTTGAATCCTTAGAAAAAAATATAATACAGATCCATAGGAAATGAAGCTATTCACTGAGCTACCCATTTTGCCCATCATAGCCAACATTGTTAGGCACTGTTATTTTCTGTGCATCTCATGTTTCACACAATAACTCTTATCTACCAAGTAGGATATAAAAATGCATCAGTAGGCAAAAAAGAGAATTTTTTATCCTCCAGACTCTCCAACATCCAACCACCGGACAATACGATCTCTGTAATAAAGTGGCTATATCTGTAAGAAGGGCCAAGTTAATCTCCTTCAACAGATCAGCCCAGGCAAACCATTTACTCTTCAAAGCTGCCCAAGACCTTAAAAAAGGCCCTGGCTGCAGCTGGGCGGTGTTGGACCTGGGTTCAAACTGAGTATTGGCATGAGTGACATGGTCCTGCTGAGTAGCGCGTTGATGTCCGAGTACCAAAAAGTGCTGCATATCCTTCCTCGCAGTCTGCCTCCTGTGGGTAACAAGGAGAGCAGCTCCTTAATACTGAATGTTCTGAGCAAGGACTTTTTCTTTCACATGATTTCTTCAATATTTCCACATCAACAACCTTCCCTAGAAAATCTACTGTAATAGATGCATCAATACCAGAAAAGTACCACCTAACCCATTTCTTTTTAACTGACTTTTCCCAAGAGTTTTTAGTTTCTTATATAGAAGGTCCCTTACACAGCTGCCTACCAACTCACTGTTACTAGCTTGCTATTAGTAAGCATATACTGAAAAATATTAGAAAAATGTTGGGTTATGTGTTCAGTATCGCCTTGGATCTTATAGGTACATCTTTGTTTTAGACTGCCTGACAGTAAACCAGCACTTCCTTGACAGTCAGTTGGGGTTTCAATGTCCAGGGACTGCCTAATTGGTATCTAGCTGCGAGCAAATGCCATCATTAAAAATAAATATGGCTTTTTTTTTTTTTTTTATAACTCTGCTTATATTTTGGCAGCTATAGAATGCCTGAAAAGCTAGATAATATTAAAATATATGGCTGATATAACAAAAAGTTGAACAAGTACCTTTTTGTATTTACTTCTCATTCGAGGAGAGATGTGAACGAAATTCTTCTGGGTTGATGGGAATGATTTTGGATTTTGAAAACAAAATTTGGTGCAATCTTCTGTTATTTATCTAATAATTTCATTGTGAGCATAAAAAAGTGTGCACAGACCAATACTACATTGATGTACTTCTGATTACTCTCTTCTAAACATACAGAGATGTGAGAGGTTTGAAGGAGGTTGATATGTTTATTTTGCATTTTGGATTTTACTTGTGCAGCACTTCGAGTGTACACATTGCAAGCACATTAATTTTCTGCCTTAGGAGCTGATACCCAAATCCAGCTGCAGACAGCAACGTACTACGGCAGCTGGTGCTGTGTGTTCGAGGAGGAACTTGGAGGCGAGTTGGGGAGTTTGGCGGGTGAGAAATGAAAGGCTGTTTTTAACTGTAGGAGGAAGCACTAAAGTAGTTGCCATGTCAAGTGCAGGGCAAGGAGATGAAGAAAGCAATTAAAAAAGTGGACTGGGAAAAAATGAAAAATTGGAAGAAAGGAGGGCAGAAATGAAGATGGGAGTGAATTTGGTCAGGGTTTTGAAGGCAAGCATACAAAGATGTTTGTCAGGAAAACCCCTGCCTGATATCAAGTGTCGAACTTTCTGCTTGTTCACAGAAATGGGTCGCTTGCTTTTCTGCTTAGATGAAAGGGAGGTTGATGCACCTTGATGGATACAGAGGATTTAAGTTTCATTTGAGCGGTCCCAAATTAGAAAGCCGAGGAGCAGCCAACCAAGCCAGGGGTGAAAGCTGCAGATGAACATTACATTCGATCTCTGCTAATAAAATCACATCTGTGAAACACAGGTTATTCTTTTCTTGTTGTTGCTTTTAACTAGCATTTGGTTTAACGCTGGATCAAGAGTAGTCACCTATTTGCAGGGATGTTGAGTGATGAAAACAGAAAGAATAAAGAGCTGAAAAAATTATTCCTTTACTGGTGCCTTTTACTTGCCATCATTGTTTCTACTCTTTCCTATTTTAATTTCCTGTTACACCTGTTTAACTCACTATGCCATCAACAAAAAGAGACATTAATTTTATGAGCCTACCCAAATAAAACCTGTGAGGTGTCTGCGTAATGCTGCAAGAAGCTCTCGTGACAGATGCAAAAGTACAGATGCAGCGTGCAGCGTCCCACCCGACTTTGTTACCCAGTTGTTATTTCCTGATCCATGCACACATAAAGCAGGCTCTCAGTATAGCTGAACTGAAAAACCTGAAAGTCAGTAAAAGTCGTAAAAAATGTTTGTGGTGTAGAACATTGCCTAGACACAACTTTTTAAGCAGATGTACTGAACATCATTAGGACTGGGTTATGATGAGCTGCAAACATTTCAACTTTTCAAAATAAAAACATCATGGCTAATGTTATGCAAATTACAACAATGCTGAGTAACTTCAAGCACCATCAAGGGCTTCTGCTTGTAAATGGAAACATCTGTGAAACTAAATTGACAGAATTGGGCTGGTTTGTTTTTTTTTTTAGAAAGCAAACTTGTTCCGCTTGCATTTGAAGGTAGCAAAACCAGCAAAAAAACCCCACGTAACATAGAAACCCAAACACCTGAGGAAGCAGCTAACCTGTGAATAGCAGCAGCACTCCCCCGTGCAGCGTTCAGCTAGCCCCAGACTCCAATTTTTTCAGTAAGGCATCCTGAAAGAAGTTTATAAAGGTTCAGTGGTTTGGATGTTTTTCCATTCAGTTACGGTCCATGACTCGGAAAGACATCAGCTCATGTAGCAGTCTTTTCTGAACTGGGCTCATTCACAGTAATGTTTTTCTTAAGAGGGTTTCCTCTCTTTTGCCCCCCTGTGTCATTTGGGTGGACTTAGGCCATTGATTGAAACAGTGTCAAGCAGTATAAGGTCAAGCATTTTTAAGAATTTTTAAGGGGAGTTTGGAAATTTATCAAATGAAAGGTTTTTATGCCATACAAGTATCTCTTATTTTCACATATTCTGTCTCTGATGATGTGAAAAAGCAGAGACAGGCATTGAAGACAGACGTATTTTTAAACTTGGAATGATTCACGCTGTCCTCTGTACTTTGTGGCTCAGATCAATTCTGGTTTTATCTTGTATATTTTAATCTTGAACTGACTCCCATCTATATTTTGTTATGCCGTACTTTTTTTTTATTATTGGCATATTGTTAGTGAATGGAAAAAGGATGAAAAATCTTCAGCAAGAACTTTAACGTATTTTTGATTGTAGCATCCATTCCACAAAATAATTCTCCCTGACGTGAAGGCCATGATAAACAAGGCACCTTTACAATATTTTAGGCTCAGAGCTGTTTTTGATGTTGAGAAATTCAGCTCATATATTTTATTTTCTTTATCAGCCGAAGATGTGTTTTGTGTTGATGAGGTTTGGGAATCATAATTTCACTCTGTGTCTCAAAGCAAGAGGCTGAATTCAGTCCATTTTGTGCCTGTTTCCCTGTCAGAGCCATTGGAAATTGAATCCTGACACAACACTTCATTTTGTGAGCTGAGGAGGAAGGCACTGCTCCTCCTGGGGGCATCAGTCCAAGCCCACCAGAACAATACACACCCTGCTAAAATCTTTCTTTGTTCTTCCGTCATAATAGCGATGTGCAGTGGAAATGTGATGCAATGGAGGCAACACATAACATAGGGTGGGGATTTTTTTGCTGGTGCTTAGCTGCTTGGCAGTGCACTTGGTAGCTGCCTGCCTGCACGGATGTCCTCGGTGGGGGTTTTGCTTCCTCACTCCGAGCCCACAGAGAAGGACACGCAGAAACTTGGGCTGAGAGTATGTGAGAAACAGTTATGAGGTCCTTCAAAAGCTAATGACTGATTTTTTTTTCTGGTTTCCACCATATTATCCTGATAATGAGTAACCTATACTTGTCTTGCTTTATACAATATTACTCTCTTAAACGCCTAAATACACACAAGCACACTCCTACTGCAAAATTTTCTGGTGAAATTTTCATGAGCTAAAGGACACTAAAGCTGACAATGGTTCTTTCCTCTTAGATATTTAGCAGCACAATTTGATGATCTTTTAATCACACAAATTATCAAAAGCTTGTTCTTTTTTCAGAACTTTCTCATTGCTGCGCATCCCTCTGCCATTGTACTGATCTGAACACATCCTTACAGATTTTTCTCCCCCCAAGCCAAAACCAGTGCATACATATTACAGGAAGATGCTCACCTGAATTATAAGATCATGAATTATGCTACTTAGCACTGCTTTGAAAGCACCTGAACAGCTCAAGTTTTGCTCTTTCTGCATTTCCAGAAATTGGCTTATTCTCCCTAAATAAATTGTCTCAACTACAATGTATGGAAAACAATTGTTTGATGTTAGCTTTGTCCTAAGAATGTGAAGTAGATTCAGTCAAACTGATGGAGCCCACAGCGTTTATTCAGGGCTTTTCTCCTGCACATCGTCTCCACAGCCCAGAAATCAGCAGTTTAAGCAATGTCCGTCTGGATCATCACCTGAAATAGGTAGCAATGGAACTGTCCTCCATGAATTTATCTAATTTGACTTTTTGGAGACATTTGTAGATTCTGTCATTTATGATAACAAGTTCAAGAGTTTATCTGCATGTTACATGAAAAGGTTTGTTCTTTCATTCGTTCCAGACCTACTTCCTTTGATTGCCTCTACTTTGATACCATGAAAACGAGTAGATGTTTTCTTTATTTACTGAACATCATTTATTTTGGTTTCAGTATTAAGAATTCTCAGAATATTTGAAGAACAGCAGAATATTAACCCCTTTTTTCTCTTTTACTTCTGAAGAGTGACTAAATAAGCACAATATGTTACTTTTAAATATATCTTCTGATGAATTCTGAATATTAGATATTGTAACTTTAATTCAAGTAATATATGTTTGATAATCTGAGATGTACAGGTTCTGAAGAAATACAGATATTAACTATTGTTTATTGGTTGCACTGGAAATTGAATAGTAATTCTGGAAGCCAAAAAGTAAATTACATGTTTAGAATAACATCTTACACAGAAAGTGTGAAACACAGTGTCTCATAAAAAAGGTGACTGTGTAAAATCCTCTTTCTAAAACCATGGCACATGATACACCACTTAACACTTTTCAAAGTGGTGTGTGAGAACCTGCCTTGCTGACACCAATGGCATTTCTCCTACTGTCTTTGGCAATGGAACATTTTTGCCAACTGTTCATTTAAGATCAGTGTTATTTGTACCACTAAATGAAAACTGGTATTGGCTATCAGAACTCAATTTTTATTATTAAAAAAAAAAAGAACAAGAAGAGGAAAAACCCCGAAAAAAACAAAAAGAAAATCAATGACAAGACTTTTTACTAAAAATGAAAAATAACAGATCCTAATTCTGGAAAGAGTTGAAGTATATTGCACAAATGCAAATAATTATTTAGCTGCTGGCTATTTGATTGAAAGATAATAATTCTGCACTTGTTAATCACATATATTGTTGTTGTTAATGCCTGATTTACATTGGTCTTGCCTGGTGGCATGTTGACTGATAATTTTTGTCATTTACTTGATTGGAGTCATCAGTGTAGATTGTTACTTTATCAAACTGTTACCACTTTTTTTGGTTTTAATGCATTTTTGGTTTACATTTGAAATGTTATAAGAGTTTCATAGTAGTTTCACTATTTCTCCTTTTATAAGAAACTGTGATACACTAGTCCAACACTATAGCTAGAATTTCATTATTATACTGACCTACAGTCAATTATTTTTAATTTCTTGTAAAACTTGAACCCTAACTAGGAAAGCAAAAGCACACTTTTAAATGTGAATAATGTCTTGGCCCTGCAAATCTCACTGAACCATTAGGAAATGCATTAATGGCTGCAGGGGAAAGCAGAAATGGGTAGTGAAGGGCCCTACAAGAGATGACTACAGCAATGGGCTCTGGACTATGCTGCTAAATACCAGCAACATGAGGTTGCCACTGGAGGCTGGATATGAACCTCACACTAACCCTTACAGGTCTCTGCTGGTCTGCACTAGAGCATGTTCTTGGCTTGCTGAATATATGGTAAACAGCTCTAAAAGTCACAACCATTCAAGTCATAGGGTAAAATTATTAGGTAATGGGTACTAGCTATTTGATCCTTCACGGAAAATAAATTCAAATGCCATTAGTAGAACAAACAATAACCGCATATCTGATGTTTAAGGTACTGCTGGTATTTCTAGTTTCTTTTCATTCCGAATTCATCTTGATTTGGTGTAATGTTGGCTTATTTTCCCTGAGAAACAGGTAAACAAAAAAATGTCCTGATACTGAATGTCATGTTTCTGTCTTTCTTGAACAACCGGTTCCATGGGAAACAGTACCCTTATCATCTTTTTCAACTGTTTTGCAAGCAAGCAATTAAAATATTGTACTAAATAATCCAAGCCCAAACTAGAAGGAAGCAGTACATGCAGTCACAAAACAGCGGCACATACATGCACACACACATACACAGTTTTCATATAAACCTGTGTTATTTAATGGCATATTATTGTAGCTAATCTCTTCAAATAGCAAATTAACATTAAAAATGCATCAAGTACTATATAGAACAGCAATAAAATGAGGACTCCATAAAGAGTAATAACAAACCTTCATAAACAAAAGTGGTCCTTTAAATAAACTATAACTAAACATCAATTCTACTGTATTTACTCATGCATATGTGCATACATGCACGTATTTATGTGATGCATACAGACATACGCACACAATCATATATTTGCCATGATTACACTAGTCTTGGTGCAGTTTTCTGTGTACACAGAAGCATCATTTGTGCAGTTTTGGTATCTTTCTGTGTATTTTACTAAGCTCTAGGATAAGAAGAAATTCAGTGAGCAACAAAAGAGTTACCACGAGGAATAATCTGAACGCTGCAATGTGATGATTTTGGTGTTATGCTTATCATACTCCTAGGGAGACACTCGATTACTGAATTTCCAGAACATCCAGCAAATACCATGTAGTGAATAAACATTAGCTTTTTTTTTTCTTTTCTTTTTTTCAATTCACAAATGTTATGTTGTGCTTTGTTGAAAAAGCTTATAATAGAAACATGTTCTACTGATGTTGAAATTACTTTTCTCAAACTGACTATATTAAGCCCTTTGCTGTGGAAGAGTTGTACAAATGCAACGTGATTAAAGTCATGATAAAAAATAAAAGAGAACTTGAGGGGACATATACAATATTTGTGTACAAACATTAAATGAGATGCACACAACAGAAATAAATAATATATTTTTTACAGCAGTGTTTCTTGTTTTTTTAAATGCATGAAACCATATACTTGTTTCACACGGTACTTGAGGTACTTGCTTGGCCCCTTGGCTCTAGGAATACAGGTTTTTACATTCTCTTTCTCAAACACTCTGTGAAGAAGGCAAATATTGCTGTTCCCACTTATAAAAGAAATATCTTACATAATATTCAAGATCATCTTGAAGTCTAGAGCAGGCAAAGACTCAAAACTGACTCTCAGCAATAATGTCAAGATCTCTGTGGATATGAACGTTTTTTCTGTCCTCCCACTCCAGAGCTGTTGGATGAAAAGTCCCCACATTGTCCTGTGGAAATTTTTCCAAAGGACAAATGGGTTGCAAACGTGACAAAAGACATTTTACAAAGTGCAGATGACTACAATGAGGTGGTCATTGACTTCATTACTCTCTAGTGTAGGATCTGCACAGATGAGGACGCTTTGTAAAAACTTTCAGAGAGGAAGAATTGAACAGGGCTTGTTCAGCTGCCTGGGGTGGACTGGCCCAGCCGCTGCTTTGGGGTGTTTTTTCAGCCCTTTTCTCATTCCTTTGCCCCGTGCAGAATCGCGCTAGAGGGAGGGTTTCAGAGCCCATTGCTGGGCTAGCTCTCCTGCGCCTCGGGGAAGATGACTCCTCGCCTCTCTCCCATTAGCTGAGGTCTCTGGCCTTGGCACCTGCCCTTGATGAAACCCTGTGTCATTAACGAGAGTCCTAATAACAACACGTGCACGGGACCCCTTGTGCTGCAGCCATACGGTACGGACGCATACACAGGCATCCAGGGGCTCCCCCCTCCCTCCTTTTCCCCGTGCCATGTATAGTCACACTTCCATGAAGTGAGCAACGCAAATCAGAACCACACCGTGCTGCTTTAAGTCATGGGGACAGTAATGAGCGTGGCCATGTCAGACATGACCTGAACCTCCTGGCTCAGCTGACACAACCTCCAGGCTCTGGCTATTTAGGGTACACACCTGCCGAGATTTCCCTGGGGAAAGGACTCGGCAGTGTCACTGTTTGTGCTCTGCTGACAGTTGCTCTTGCTTTGCTCCTCCTGAGCATCTCCTCCAGGTGGGTAATTACCTCCTGCATTCCAGCTATGCTCATTTAGACACCATGCTCAGGGCTGAGCAGAAACCTGTAGCAGAACAGCTGGTTTGTTTTTCCAAAGATGCTTTACCTGTTGATTTGTGCAGACAACCCATTGCTCCAGGACCTGCTGGCCCCAGAAGTACTTTGAATAGATTTCTGGTTAGAACAGGTAGATGAGCTCGCTTTTCATTTTTTTCAGCTTCTGACTGAATGACCATGGGGAGCAAGAGGGGGAAGAGATAATTTTAGAGGAGAGGTCGAGGTTGTTACCTTGATTGATTGCTAACATGCCTTTGGCTCCCAGAGATAGGGAAAAACTTATGGTCTGTGCAGATGGTTCAATTCACAGAATACACTAACAGGTGAGGAAAATATCATGTGCTTGTGTTGCATATTATACTTCAAAATGTAGGGCAGTCTCATTCACTCCCAAATGCATGTAGAGTCGGCAACTTGATCTACAACATATTACTTTTGTGGGATGAGAGATGTACTAAGCAGATGTAGAATTGTAGCATCAGAACTGTTGAAAAACATGTCTGCAACACTTTGATCTTACAGCACTTTGGCTCAAGTATAGGCATTAAAAGACATGCAAGAATATGAAATGAAAGTTAATTTCTTAACAAGCTTTGCTGGTTTTGTAGTGTATTTTAAGTTGACTTTTTTCCTCATACAATTTGTTACTAATGCTATGTTACTATGGTGTAGAAACCTGTCTTAGGGCATTGCATGGATACCATATGATCTTCACTTGTTTTGACACTCTTTAGTTTAGCTGTCTAGTTCCTGAGTGACAGTGACCACTTAGAAATCAGTGCAAATGAGGTGAAAAATAAACCATTTACACTCTGAGAATGTTCTGTCCTTGCAGACCAAATACGTCTATTACAAGGGAAGATTTGACTTGTACAGTGAAAGCCAGTGAAGCTTAGCTCATTGACGCTGCAGATATTTTTGTCTAGGCTATGCATGGGCAATAAACACAGCCCTTTTTACCCTTTGGTGTTATAAAATAGATTAATTGTAAGGAGGAAGATGGTAGAAAACTGAATTACATCAAATACATGCACACATTATAAGAATCCTGAACTTAAGGATTCTCCTCAGTACCCATTACTTATGAATGAAGCACTCTTTTCCACTGTAAATTAGGCTGAGTTTGATGTCAGTGTAAGAAATAGGACTGCAGGGAGACTAGAAGTGTATTGTTTTCCTAGTCAAAATCCAAGCTCCTAACTTTGAGTTAAAATTAAAATATGCAAATATTTTCTAAGGAAAATTTGCTAAGATTTTAATTAGATGAGGGGTGTGTGTGTGTGTGTGTGTGTGTGTTGGTTAAACAAAAAAGGAAAAAGCTTCACGATTTCTTCACTATTTCTAGAATAATGTATAGGATCTACAGGGTTGCTCCAGGGTTTGATAATGGCTTTAGGTGTTTTGACCTCCGCAGACCTCAGACTGTGTGACCATACTGCAAATTTGCTATTGCCATTTATTGTTGTAGGCAACAGGCAAGGCAGAACAAGTGTAATGAAGGTGCGCTGCAGCGCAGCTGAGGGAACGCTCACTGCTACTTGAAGAAATTAATCCACCCTCATGTAAGAGAGATCAGCTTTTATAGCTTACTGTGGGTATGAGTAATAATTACCGGCTGATTCAGCCTTAGTGAGCTCCTGGATCGTGCCCATTAAGGTGAGCAACCTTTCACAGATCTGGCAGTGACTGTGCTTGCCCGCTGAGCACCAAACCGAAAATGCCCTTCTGGATACTTTCTGTGCATCACATCCTCTGTCATTGCCATTTTAGAACTCTGAAAGTTAGCTCTAAATAAATACTTATAACATAGGTACACCTGAAGGATACTGACGGACATGTAGGCTAGAGATGGATGACACCCAATGAATCAACGCACTGACAGCTGCAGCGTCTGTCTGGAGATGGACTAAACCAGAAAACTCTGTGAAAAAAAAAATTACAGTAAATACGACCTAGGCATAAATTAAGAAAGCACTGTAATGATCTCTAGTTCTCTGTACGAATGTATAGATCCGTACCACGCCAGGTTCGGGACATGCTGCATCAGAGCTGGACGGGCCCAGGGAGCTGCCAGCTGCCTGGCTGCCCTCGCGCTCGGTTCGGTTCTGGCACCGGGATGGCAACAGCCTTTGTATGGCTGCGAGGGCTGACCTGGCTACACAGAAACCTTTCTTTTTCAAAATTATTTTTCCACCACAAGTATCCCTTGATCTGCTTCACACCACCACTCTCAAAGGCACAACACCTGGGTGGAAATGAGTGGCCAAGGGCTTTTGCCACCAAAGTGAGATACAAGCCAGACCCCTGCTGCTGCCACACACCCCTGTATGGTCTGCCAAGATCACACCATGGCTTGGGATCCATGGGAAGAGCAAAACACAATGCAGATTCCTCATTTTGGTGAGGAAACCAGGGCCTGGCACAGATGCAAAGTGAGCTTCAAGGCCAAGGAGAATCTCACAGCAGACGGCACGGGCGCCGGTCCCAGCCCAGCAGCTGGATGGGGCTGGTTCCCAGCCAAAGGCTGCTGGGGATGCTGGAGGAGGCCCGCCTGGAGGAAGGCAGCCACCCCTCAGATCCTACAAACCAGGACCTCAACGTGGCCAAGGAAGAGGCAACGTAGCTCTTGGGAAAGAGCATTTCTGCAGCACATGGGCCTGGCTGAGCTCGCCAGCTTGCTGCGAACGCCATTGCCACAGCAGTGATTTATTGGTTTGTTGTGTGACACTCAAACAATGAGCCCAAGAGACTCAGGTTTTTTCCATAGGAACTGTTCTAATGACGATCCTTCATGACATGGGTGGGTAGTATAGGAGTCAGGAACACAGCATCCTTTTTAAACAATTCAGACAGATGACTGATTTTTTTCCTGATACTGTTTTGGAAACATAAGCCCAAGAGTCATTTTTCTGACATACTGCCAAGCCAACTACAGCCTTAGAAAAGTTTTTAAGAAGTAAGGATGTCCTTTCCATGCTTTTCATTATATAACTTGCTTTTAGATAAGTATCACAGAACACCATACAGCAAGGGAGCCAATTATAAGTTAAGGAAAAAAGCAAGATTTTTATGGAGAGAGTTTAAGGGAAAAGGTGATTTATTGTCTCAGAGTGAATAAAGAAAAATGGGAGTTCCAGATAAATAGTGAGAAAAATACCCAGCCACAAATTAAAAAGTGACTTCTGACCTCAGACTCAGGGAAAGGGACAGAAAGAGACTAGAGGAAAGATGTGGATTGGACAGGCTACACTGACTGGTGCTTTTTATTTTAAGTACAACCAAAAACTTGTAGTCCTCATTAGAGATAAGAAAAGATCTATTATTCTATACATGCTATATTTTCTAAAGGTAACAAGTTGCAGAGGGTAAGCTAAATCAACATTTTCTGTATTTCTCACGTACTACAATGGGTCAGCTACTGTATATTTTCATCTCTTTGATTGCAAGACTGTATCTGAGTGGCAATGCCCTTTCTTCTAACACTAATACATTTTAAGAGACTACCCTAAGCTTTGATCGAACGCTGGAAAGTGTTTGCACTGAGACCTCTTTAAGTGAATGAAAAAAGAAGTTGTAAAGCACTGAATATAGAGCTCTCCTTTGGAGCTTTTTTATTTGAAGTCATCATGGACATCAAAGATGTTGATGAATCAGTTCTTCAAATACCTTTTCCTTCCACAGGTTGCAATTTATGTGGAAAGTAGGAATATGCACAAGAGAGATTATTTTTTTCAGATGGCTCATTTATTTAGCATGGTCACTGAGATGTGACATCCTCAGGGTGTTGTTCAGAAAGACAAGTTAGTCTTCTTTGGGATTTAAAATGAATAAGGTTTCTTAGGGTTACAGAATCAGTCACAAGTACAGGCCTCTAATAAGTTTATGTTGGGTCAGTTGTTTGGAAATGTAGTTCCAAGAATCCTGACATCTTGACATGTTCAGGGAACATCAGTGCTGAGCACTGACTTGTATTTCTGAGGTGCAGCTTTACCCTGGTAAGTCTTCAGGGACGAAACTTGGAGAACCTGTGAAAATTCTCACTATGCCTCCTCTCTTTTTAAGGAAGACATAAGTCCTGTTTGACAATTTCTGTGATCTCTATGTCAGAGCAGTGACCCTTCAGTACCAAGGAGCTCCTAGTCTGTTGTTCCTTCATGTTAACATTCAGAGTTAAATTTTGACTTCTGGACTACAAGCTTTTAGATGACGCCAGAAGAGGGGCTGCTGTTATGATAATTGCTCATATTTCTGAAAGCTATTTTTTTTCCTTACTATTGCTATCTAAATGCTTTCAGTGCTTCTCTCCATCAGTCTTATCTTTGCCAGAAGTGGATAAAAAGCAAGAAAAAGACAGGGTTCTGTTGTTGTTTTTTAAAGGGAAAGAAGAAAAAGAGGCCTGTTGTTCCAAAAAGCTCTGTAACTTACTTATGTTTACTTATTGGCTTCTTTATTCAATAAAGCACTGGGCACCTGGGACCATAGAAAAGATGAGAAAAACTAATTATGGAACAAGAACTGCAAGAAGGGGCAATACAACATAATGAGAAGTACTCTTAGACAGGGGAACATTACGGTTTGAAAGAGATGCTGCTGCAAGGTACTACACATAGACAGATATCTCTCCTGTAAGTTTTCATGTGCTACCTCACCCGGCATTTTTAAAAATACTCTGTTAAAGACTCTAACTCAAAGCAGCTTTAATAATTACAAAAGGGAAGGGCAAACAAGCAAAAAGCTATGTACTTGATCCCTTCATATTTAGCTGCACTGAATTTTTTGTTTGCAGTGTGCATTTGTACACTATAAAAAAGGAAGAAGACTAGAAATATAGAAAGTGGAAAAACAGTTCTGAGAAGTTTTACTCTAGTAAAACTCTGAGGGGCCACCGGTGGTGAAATTTGAAAAGAGCGAGCTGAGCACGGCCAGAGTCCAGCAAAGCAAATGAGGTTTTGTGTAGCATTTCAAAAAGATCGAAGACTGCAGGTCCTACAGAGCCAGAATGACAATCCCATCCTGAAATCGTCATACATTTCATACATTGTAGCAGATAACTAACTGCAATCAGTCACAAACAGTTAGGGCATTCAGCACGGTCTTGCTGTGAGGTGAGATTCCTTCTTCTGTTGCCAAGACAACTCAATAGATGCTAATGGTGTAAGTTTATTTGGCAGCCCTGCTCTATACCACACTGTAGATATTAATAGGGGGCCTTAAGGCATTCATAAAACATTTAAAATTCTTATTTTTGCCATTTTTTAAAGCAGGCATAATATACACATAGGTATAAAATGAACACAGCTGTGTGTGGAAAATTAATAGTACTGTAAAAGAAAGAAAATGATGGTAATAAAAACAAGTCTATAGATCAAGTGAAGGATGGAGTCTGGACCAGAGTGTCTGAGAAAGGCAAGAAAATACTTCGTCTTAGCGTAGACTCTGTCGCTGGGACACTGACTTTGCTATGCAACATAAGGATTGTCCTAACATCATTATATCCTGGAATTATTCAACCACTGAACAGAGGATAGAAATTCAATGCTGATAGTGTTTATAAACGCTTGCAGAAAATCAGACTCAGCAGCCTGCATGTGTCCAGCACAGTAAGCAGCCCAGTCTCACAAATGCTTTAATATTTCAAGTCCACTTTTCATGTTTTCCAAACTCAAAATAAGCCAGCAAAAACACAGCAACATCACATCCTCAGTAATGCATTAAAGAAACACATTCTAGCAAAGCAGAGGTAAGTCGTGCTGTGGAGGGAAAGAGTACATCCAACAAGGGCTGATAATCCCAGTTCATTGCAGCATCTTCTTACAGTAACAGTAAAGAGGGAAAGGTGAAACACATTGTAGGCTCTTAACAGAAAATCAAATGTAACGCATCTCTTTTTTGAAAGACAAATTAAATTGAAGCAAGGTCTACAAATGCATTACAGAATACATATTTTAACTGTGCTTCCTTTTAAACAAGCTTTTAGCTGCCAGCAGATGCTGAGGTTGGAACATCTGAAGGAGAATGGCTCTGTCCCTATGTATTTCTTACTGTTACAGATGAGTATGTTTCTAGCAGCTTGGTAACCACAAACAATTCCCTTTAGCAAGTTAGCCTTTGAACACTTCCTTTCTTTTAACTCAAGAAAAGGTTAGAAAGAAGAACTTGGGTTAATTGATGGCTGTGCCAAAGAGACATATGCACGACTTTTTCTCTTACTGGTGGATGTGGCCCTGCAATAAGGACACCCTGTTTGAGGGCTCCTGAAGCCACTGGAACTTGCTTTGTTCTATTGTTGGACCGATTTGGAAGTCTGCTTGGGCAAGTCCTTCACCGAGATTGTCAAAGGCAACGAGTGGGTTGAGCTGCTTGTTTAGTCATTGAAGTGTACAGGAAAATGCAACTAGATCCTCAATTGACCTTGAAAAATGAAATGCTTTGAAGTATAGGATTTGTTTCACATCAGCAAAGTAAAAACTGTATATGCTGGGCTTTAATTTGGTATTGTCTGGAGCTCTTTTATCTTGCCAGATTTCCAGAGGACATTTGTTTTCAAATCTCTGGGGAAAAGTAACTCATTGTGTTTCTGCCACTGACATTAACACATGAAATAATAATGACTGTCTTTAATAAGGACAGAGAAGGATTTTTTTTCAGCTGTCAATGAGAACCAGAATAACTACATCATATTTGTCCTTGGATTTCTGAATGGTTTTCTGAGATCAAGATAGGAGTGATTCCAGAGAGCTCTAAATTTTGAGCTAGGAAGGGAAAATGTTCATAGCAGGAGTGTAAATAGTTATGGTGAGATTTTAATGGTGTACATTTAAATTTGTGGTTATTATTTTATGCAATACTTTTTAGTTGTATTTTAACAAAGGTATCAAAATGTGTTTGAAGGACATCTCTACATACCAGTATTTTTATATGTTGCCTTTGTAAGCTGCAAAAATGATGAGTGTTCTCACATTAGTTCTGAGTTCTAATTTACCACCTTTAAATACACAAGTAATATCTACATTATCAATACCATTAGACACCAACAGAAACAGTGTTTTGGAAATAAATCCCTGGAAATGAGTTCTTCAAATATACAACCAACTTAACAGAAAAAGTTCACATGTAAATCAGCCCATCCTGAAAAAGAAAAAGGACTCCATTCCCATAGAAACTGGATATCACATTCACAGGCTACTTTTAATGGTGTGCATTTTTTTTCCTTTTCCCTCTGACATCTTTAGGCTGGTCCTATAGGTTCCATAAGAGGCACTGAAGTGTTTTCTGCCCAGATGCTTGGCAGACATTCTTAAGAGAACTTTTATCACATAGATACAAACGTTTTCTCCCCAGAAAATGTTTCTAGATCAATGTTGCCAAGTGAACTGTCCAGAGCCCACGAGTACCAGAGTATTGACTTTCTGCTCTGGATGGAGAAGAGGCAAAGCTGGCTAAAGCTGGCGGAAGGTGACGGTTGGTGAGATGCAGAGAAGCTAGCAGGGCAGGGAGTGCTGCTGGGTGCACTCAGGGCAGCAGCAAGGTCTGCAGACAGAGGATTTTCAGAGGTGCGTGTCTGAGAAGGGTAAGGATGCCAGTTTCCAAAGTAGGGGAGGAGTGGTTGCTGCCTCTACATATGCACATGGCCTGACAAGACCAATATGTGGGGATGCTGGTGCCGCTGGCAGCCAAACTGCTGCTGCACCCTCTGCAATACAGCTGTCGCTGGCTGTGAAAGCTGGGCTGAGGCATCTTGTGAAGCAATGGGAGTGACAGCCTATCCAAATCCCACCCCACGTGGATTATTTGGACTTAATAAGGGACATAATAAGGCTTTGGAGCCTGCATACATAAAACACAATAACAGCTACCATCGTTCTTGCCACAGTAACCTTAGAAACATGGCTCTGCTGCATCTCTTCTGTAATCCTGCTTCCCACCCCTTCCAACTCACAGTGTGCCCAAACAGGTGATGACCTGGTATTTGAATTCTTCAACAACAGGAAACACTGAAAAGCTGTTGCGCTCTTCCACACTGAAATTCTGAAGCCTCACAGCCTTTATTTAAAGGATCTTCATTGTTTACAAATAATTTCAGCTCATAAATCTTTTGTTGCCAGAAGACTTAAGAGTAGTTCCTCTTATATAGTGTTTAAGGGGTTTGCACTTTTCTACCTGCTTTGGCTGCTGAAGATGGGAATCGATGCCCTACTTCCTTATCTTATAATATGCCCCACAAAACATACTCTGAGTTTTGCTGATTATGTTATTTGGCTTGTGGAGCAAGCAGTCTGATACAGTTCTGCCTTGGACCAAGAAATGCGCCGTGGACACATGATCTGAAAGAAGCACTTCCTTTCAGACTTCAGGCTGAATGCTGAACTGAATTTGTCTTGTCCCTTTGGGGTGCGGGTGAAACCAGTGGCATCCTTGTGCACGTGTGGAACTAGACAGCCGCCAAAAACCACGTTTCTGCAGTCCATTTTCCTAGCAGCACTGGAGTCATAAGCAACAAGTAACAAACAGTGGGAAATAAACCTCCATATAATCCAACACTTTTCTTCACTGGGACCATGCCCATCACTAAGGTCTTGGGATGGTCCACTACAAAGAAACTAACAATGGAACTGCACAGATGACAGCTCAACTGTTTGAAAAAATGGGTCAAATTAGAATGAGGTCTGAAAGGAAGCTTTCTTCATAACAATGCATGACACCTCTCACCACTGCCCTAAAGGACAGTGTGTGACAATAAACGGCTGAACCTCTGCTGTCTTGTACTCCACAGCCACTGCTCTAATGTTTGGACAAATGAACATGTTGTAATCTGAATTGTTATCTTTAAAAAACACTAAATAAAGGATTCACACTTACAGATTTACCAGTGGAAGCAGGTAAGGAAATGCACACAGGAATTATTTATAACTATAAAGCAATGGATAACATACATCTTGCTTTAGGAAACAGATATTTTTTTATTGCCTTTCCCTTGAACTAAACTGAAGTGCTGAAGAAGGCAGGAATGGTCAATTAAAATGTTCTATTTTTAGTAGTCCCTTCTTTCTGTTCAGCACTGGGTTTTATAATTCATTTTTCCTTATACCCCAGTAGTTTTTTTAGCAGAACTTCCTAAGGATGGAAGATTAATATATTACTAGATTAATATATCATTTTAATGTAATTTCTTGTACATACACACTCACAAGCATTAGCAAGCAGCAAAACCAAACTGGTAATAAGTTCTTTAGAACCTCCTCAGAGAACAGAAGTCAGGCTGTAAACTGAATTTCTAACGGGCTTATTGCTACAACGTGAAGAAGTTCCAGTTTTGTATTCACCAGTGCTCATACCGACCACTAACAGCGTAAGGATGGGGGAAGGAAGCCAAGATGTCAGCCTTGCAGAGCCTGGCACTAGCAGCAGAAAGTTGTCATCCATGTAGTGGATGGCAAGAAGTAATTTAAATGGCAATTAATATAACACAGCCAACCATCTCAGCATTTCCAAGTGCATGGGCCATCAGAACACAGATTTCCCCTCTGCTGAAATCAAGGTCAGCATGTTGCTGTCCTTCCATAATAACCCCATCGCCATCGCATCCCCTCCCCAGCAGCACTTCCAGGCAGGCACTATTTTCCATTCCATTCATGAGAAATGCAGAGGGAGGGGAAGGAGGCAGGGAGTAGTCCAAAGCTGGACCGCTTGGCTCACTCATACTTGTCACATTACATTAATAAGGCTTTTGACAGTCTGGCTAGCCAGCAAAGCTTTGCTGGGGATGGGAATGCTACCTTGTTTTAGCCTCACTGTCTTGCAGCTTCTCATTTTCTAGCTATTTATAAAAAGGGGGAAAAATAAAAAGAAAGAAAGAAGAAAAAAAAGAGAAAAATAAAAAGGGAAAATAAGATAGAAAAAAAGGAAAAGAGAAAGAAAAAGAAAAAGAAAAAGAAGAAAAAGAAAAAGCTAGAAAGTTAAAAAAAAAGAGAAAGGGAAAGGGAAAAGAAACATGTTTATCTGAATACTTCCATTCCTCTATACAGCCAGTTCTTCTGCAAGCTAGCAGAAGGTGTTGCACAACTCCATAGCTAATCAACAGCACAGGTACCGTTGGTTTTTTTGTTTTTTTTTTAAATTGCACATAGAATACAAAACACAAAATGAAATAGTTTGCCTAGTACCTTGTTCCCAGTCCAGCTGTCTGCAAATAAGCGTATTCCAAGGGATCAAAATATAAGTATCTTTTCCTTGTAACTGAACTAACAACACATCTAACACTCACTGTTACGCTATTAATTGGTATTATATAATACACAGATTATTTCTGTTATATATATTACATATTCTTAACTCTTATCAATAACTGGTTTCTAACTGAAAAGTCCATTTTTCTGACACATTTTTCCATTGCATTATCACTAACACCTCCTATTGTTTTGTACCTCATTGGGCAAGCTACTCTGAATCCCAGAAGCACTCAGGATGCTACCGCTTCCACTGGCAGCGATCCTATGGATCCTGTATGGCATTGGAGCCCCAATGATGGATGTGGAGAGCTCCCACTGAACCGAGCAGGGCGAGGGGGCGCATGTCGCCTGCAGTGCGCTTGTGTCTGCCCAGCACTGCTGGCCCTGGAGCAGGAATAGCACAGACGCAGAGAACCCAGCCAAGATCGGCGCACCGAGCGCTCTGTCAGTGTAAGCATGTCAGCCACTGCTGCCTGAAAATTTGTATAATTGACTATAGGGTACATTTCCGTACATTTAATATATGCAGCGACAGTCGCCTAATGCTAATTTCAACATGATACGGTGAATGAAGTTACATAGCATGGTAAGGCCAGCTTCAGTTACTCGGAAGATACTATTTTCTTAAGAATCAATAAGAAGCAGAAGCATTGACTCCAGCAATATATTTTTTTAAATAAATAATCATTCTTTCCTGCTTCAGACTAGAGAATGGTATGGATTTCACCAACATCAGCTACATATTCGTGCCCAAACTGCTGCAGTAGTACCTGTGCCATTTGTGTGTTTTATAGGTCCTATTTATGTCTTTGATAACTGGAGAGAAATGAATCCCGTAGTTACAGACAGCTATGTTAACTGGAACGCATTGTTCACGCGCATTACTCCTGTAGACATCTTTTCAAAGTAGCAATATAATAGGATATTGACTGCATATGAATTGATGGAAAGAATAAAGGACAGTTGTGACCAAATCACTGAACTTTGCTGATTCAAGTTTTGATCAATAATGTATTAATTTAGATCCCTGTGCAAAAACCTTTTACCTTTTCTTCCCTCCCACATTTTCTGTCTCTCTTTTTTTGGTCTCTTATCTCTCAGCGTTTCAAAGGGACCCCATCATGGTCCTATGCAATGAAATGGAGGCAATGAAACTGTGAAAGGTTACCAAATTCTAACTTTTATATAAAATGTGTTATTGTGTTGCTGTGAAAAGACTTTTTCGTTATTGCAAGATACCAGAGAATTGTGAGTGAACTTTGGAGCACTCACCCTCTTATTATCAAACTAACAGCAAACACTATCTTTTCATCTGTTGCTGTCTGCCTTAGCTGACATCTTTCATGTCCCAGTCAAGCTGTAAGATTCTCAGCTCTAGGTGCCCTCTCAGAAATGCTCAGCTGTATATTTTTGGGTTATTGAATTCTAGAAAATACAATTTCTACCTGGCGGTAGCAAATAAAATGGAAGGGATTTTGTTAGATACCATTTTACATGTAACTATGTAGTTATTATGGAAAGCAACATGAGAATCTAATATCTAAAAATCTTATTTTTCAGTTGTTTTCATGGAAAATAATAGAGAAATCTTAGTGCTGATATACTTCACTGTGATTTAAGACACCCTGTTTCCTGTATGTCATAAACTGTGTGTGACTATACAAGTCATTTTGGTTGCCAATTAAGACAGCCCTGGAGAACATGCTTAATCCTAAAAATATGTCCTTGTTTATTCAAAAGGAGTACATGTGCCTGATGTTAAACCAGTGCCTTTATACTTTCTGACCAGGAAGGGGACTCTTTCTGTGCTTACAGTTAGTTACACTGCTTCAGTTCAGGGGTGCATACTATCAATCAGGCTTTTTTGTTCTTCCTTCCGCTGGCAATGAGGAACTCTGAGTAATTCCCTGAGCCGTCTTTCCGCTTTGGACTGCAATCTACCGAAGGTTTATAACGTGTTATACAATGGAAATGTCATCTAATGTGAGGCAGCCTGGTGCCACTGTAATACAAGTAATAAACAGCAATAGCTCATAATAGAATATAATGGCTTTTTTCTTCTACAAATTAAGTCAGTGCCAAGGTCTTATATTAAGGTTTAAAAAGAGAAGAAAAAAAAAAAACAAACCATCATGGTTCAGATATTTTTGTAATTAGTCTCATGATGAACTACAAACATGGCCTAATTTATGTGATTACCTGATCAAGTGAAACAGATTTCTCTAAAAACTGTGATCTGCAATTACTGGAGACAAAACTGTGGTACATTTGCTATGCATACTTTAGCTTGCCATGAAAGAGATTTCTTTAATGCATTTTAGTCCAAACCTCTTCATCATTTTGCACAGAATTAATAACTGTTAGAACAAAATCGGAGAAGTATAAGGATTCTTTCACACAAAATACCCCATAGCATATGTGTATTTTTAATTAATACTACATTCCTGTAAATATAGTTACCGGTGCAGTTCTTTGAAGCTAATGGATCTGCTCAGATCACATAGTCAAACTAGGAATGCATTTATGTACAAACATCCATATGTGAAATTATCCAGATCTGGTAGTTCTTTTCCTCTTTATCTTATTTATTTAAAATAGCTTCCAATCTCTAAGTGCAAGAGTGAGTCATAGGGAGGGCAGGGAGAGATGCTTGAAGTATTTTGGTGTTCTGTTCCTGGTCAGAAATACATTTTTAAAATAAATTTTATGAAACATTAAGCCAACCACATGCTGGAAGTGGCATTTTTCAGTGAATGCAGTACTCTTATCTGTCTGTGTTTGGAAGAAGGTGAAAGCAATTAGTGCAGTTTAAATCCAAAGCCAGACGCTCAGACAAGACATGCCTTGCCATGTTCCAGTGCTGTTGGGAATTCACAAGCAGGGAGCTGTGCTCAAGTATATTTGTTTTGGTGAAGCTGAGGATGGGACAAAACTCATCTATTGACATGACTTGAAAGCACTGGTTTTGTATATACAATTCACCCTTTAAAAATCAGACTGCAATTTGCTTTGAATGTAAAATAATAAAATTGAAGGAACTGAAAGGGGATATGTACCTACTTAATCTTAAAACTAAGAGAATTATTTCTCCTGCCCTGGACTGCTGATCAAGGCAGCAGGGGAGGCTGTCAGAGGTCCTTCTAGGGAACACCTCTTCTAACACTCAGTGCCCACAGTGCAGTTCATCACCCTGGGCTCTTTTCACACCTGATGGCATTTCTACAGAGTAATTCCCATGGCCTGATTTACACAGTGCCATTAGGGTGATACACATCAGGACTTAAAAGGTCTATTTCTCTCCACTTTGGATAAAGTTTGGATAACTCTTTCAGTATAAGGATTGCAGATGTTGTGCTTGGTCAGATGAACTGAATTTTTCTCTGTGGAAGAGTGGTTATAATTTTTCCTGTGTTACAAGAGGACACGAATCACAAGAAGGACCTCTGCGGAGTATATCATTATCACCTCAGAGCACAATTTAGAGGTCTGTATGGGTACTTTAGAAATGTTTTCAAATGCTTTTAACAGTATCTGATAGGGTCAACATTCCTGTCTTTGCAATCAAGGTTTCACACTAATATTAATTCACTCCTGTTTTGCCCTGCTTGCTTTGCACTTTATCCCATGCTGAATGTCACATTAGTCAGGTGTTTAGTGCCTTTTGTTTCACCCTGATGTGAAGCTGCAGGTGGGAAGAGCACCTGCCTGCCAGGAGGCCTCCTAAGAGCATGTGGATGTGCTGGACCATGCTGGGCTTCTGCTTCACATGTCCTGGGAGGGAGAAACTCCTCCATGTCATCAGCTACAGGACTGTCTGCGGTGGCCAGCCTTTATGGAGGCTGTGCACAGCTTATCCTCCTGGCCCTTCTGCACTCCTTCAGCTGTGCTCTGGGCATCAACATATGAGTGCATCAAAATCCAGTCCCTGGTTTTTACAAGGTATTTTGAGAGCCTAGTACTCAAAGCACAAGAGAGAAACAGAACACTACTGCAAAAGCTTGCTATTGGTAAAATTCCACACTGACTGCATGTTGCAAGTATGCAGGAAAAAGGTGAAAGGTTTTGTTTCATCTGTGTGATTTAGTAAGTGAGACACAGTTTGTAAAACCTGATAGTGAGTTCGGCTGATACAGAGGTAGTGCTGGGCAAAGAGATCACTCAAGAAGTTCAGCTGTCATGCTGATGCCTACACAAAGATCTTGCATTTACTCTGTTAGTATTGCTTCTGTGAAATATGGATCACTAGATAACAACCGAGACCAAATAAGAAACAAAGACAGACTGAACACAAGAGACAGAGGTAAGAGAAATTCAGAACATGAGAAAAGCACTAAAAAATAATAAGATTATTCAATTATATTTTCTTCTTTTCAGCTGATGTAAATCTACATGTTATCAAGGTGGGAAGAGGAATAACAGCCACTGCAAAAACATAGCGAAAGCAGAGTTATTATGTGAGGTCACCTAGCAGAAAGGCAAAAGTCAGCAGAGTAAAACAGACCCCAAAAACTAACAAATGTCTTTGGCCTAAGACCCCAACAAAACAGCAATGTGGTAAACTGACTTCAAACCTCCCCTTACAAAACCCTACTTCTTCAAGAGAAAAGCAAACGCAAGACTTTCACTTGTGGGAGTGAGATAAATGGTTCTTTTTATTTTGCTGTAAGGCATACAATGCCAAGCGGATGATGACTTACAAACACGGATGTTTTCTCCTCTAAAACCAGTGTTCTACTGTAACACCTTGAATTTGGCCTTATCAAGCTCCTGGGAGGCACTGGGGAATTCACTGGGGGAAAAAAAGACTGAATTAAAAATGTTTGCTATTTCCATTCGTACAAAGTTGTGACCCAGCAAAAGCTAACTCTTGCCATTTTATTTTAGTCATTCCTCATCTCTCAATCCTCAGGTCAGTCTTATCTCTTAACTCATCATGTCAGGTAGGTCGCGAGATGTTTATTGGCCTTTCCTATTCAAGGAGTAGAACTTTAGGCTGAATGCACACAAGACAACTATGAAATAGAGCAAAAATAAAGTATGGGCAGGCAAAAGCTAGGCAAAATTCCAAGTCATGAAATAATATTGCCCTCAGTCCTCAACTCTGTGAAATGAAATTGATATATTGCTTTGAATAGTTATTCTACACCTTCAGACATAATCCTGAAAGCAGAGTTATTTTTGATTTTTCCATTTTCTTTAAATAATTGCAATTGTACAGAAAACATGAATATGCTAGTGGTAGGCAATGAAATCTGAGATTTGAGGTAGATTATATATTCCAAGTGGAGAACACTGCAATTGATTTATTCAAAATGCAACCTATCATTATAAGTCAAGGACTCTTAGAAACATAAGAGTTCTGAATTAAAATGTCAATTTTTTTCTTTTAAAAGTAGAAATTAGCCATCCTTCTTTTTCTGTGTATGATCGGGATTAATTTACATAAGCTTTATATTAAACAATATGCTTTAATGAAGATAGTCGCTTGGTAGGATTGTTGTTAACTCATTTTGCCATTGCCCTAGGCAACATTGGCTCTGTCTCTATTGTTAAGAAAGACTCTATTTTCTAAGGCAAGGAACTGGCATATTTTATTTTACCCGCAATGATTCTATATATAGAGAATAATTTTCAGAATGGTCTATGTTTAAATATATATTTAGCACATTTGTATGAGGGAAAGAGTGGACCCACGATGACTGTACTAATTCAAGCCTCTAAGAGACCGAGGTTCAGTCTGCTGACTCCTCTGCTTTACTTATACCACATTGGTGCCCAAAGCGTGACACGGGTACAGTTTAGGTGTTGAAATCCAGAACCAAAATCCACAAAAACTTGGGTTACTCTCTGAAGGATCTTCACGTCACTGTTTCAGAAGAAATACTGGGCCAAGGCTACTTTCAGACACTTTTCACTCCTCTCCAGGGCTTGTGTCAAATGACAAATGAACAGAAGTTAGTAATGATCATAAAAGTCCTAGAAACCAGCACACTTTTGGAGGACTTTCACCAGAAGGTCTAGTAGCATTTTAAAAACAATCAGCTAAGTAGATAACTACCTATTCTTTGAAATTTGATTAAATTTAAAGTGGTTTTTTACCCTCTATTAACATAACTATTACTTTTCATAAATTATTATTGTACATTAGATCTTTAAATTACATTTTGGTGATTAATTAGGTTTTTGCATTTATTTTATTTACTATAGCTGATTTACTTTTGTATAGAGTTGTCTGGTTTTCCTTGTTGATGTGTTAACATTATTAAGAGATCTTCAATGCATTTCAGGTTTGTGCATCAGAAATGTTATTCTTTTAAAATTACCTTATAAATGTTCAGCATCTCCTTCAAATGCTAAATACTCGGGAGGCTGGACTTGCTTTTCCAAGAACATTATTATGAGACATTATAAATAATAATTAGAATTTTAGTCTAATATATTATTAAAGTAGTGCTGCTTAACTGTTCTGGCAAATGCCATTGCTGTTGTCTTAGGTCTTCCACAGGCAGTATCTCAATTTAATGGGCTCCCCATTAACAAGTTAAGAATTTAAATTTCATTTTACTTCTGCTTTTCCTAGGTAATTTTAAGCTTCTATTTCTGTGAAGCCAAAGGGGTTTACCATTCAAAAAATGACTTCTGAAGCTTAAATTAAACAAGGCTGATTTTTTAAAAAATTAATCACCAATTAATTAAATTTGGGGAAATCATATTGCTGAAGAAGACAAAGGAACCCTCAAATTACCAGGAAATGTTAGCGTTTTTACATGTGCCTGTTAAGTTTTTGGAAGCTTGGGGTCTAATCAGCAGGATTTACAGGGGGCTATGGTAAAAAGCCACAAAACTTATCTTTGTCTCAGGAGCAGACACTTTTCTGGGAAGCGCAGCTTCCTAGTGATGACTGCAAGACCCACAGGGAGATGTTACTGTTAGTTAGGGTCTCTTCCCTGGTAGCAAAAAGGAGTGTAAAATCTCTGTGAACTCCCTCCCTGCTGCCCGTCTGTTCAGCTGACAGAGCTCCGCGGCAGCTCGGGCACCAGGGAGGAGTAAAGCTGGCGTACCTGCACCCTGCACCACAGTGGCCGCTCTGCTCCCAGAGCCTGGTGGGGCCACTTTCCCTCTTCCTTTCCCAAAGACAAGAAGGTTGCAGACACATGGCACTTTCAAGGAAACCTGTACGGCCCTGGGCATTCTCTTCTTTCCTTTGGTTTTCAGTAAGATACAGTATCCTAATGCAGTTAGGTTATTTTGAGCACCCTAGCCATACGGTTTGTTTTCCAGGGATTTTTGGTAATAAAGAGTGATGTACACTGAAACAGACATCCATTTTCTCTTGGCTGCTATTCAGAAGCATAATTGTTTATACAAAATATTTTTTTTTTCAGTTTTTTCCCCGTGAATTTTTAAGGATTCCTCTCACCATATGTAGAGACAAGGAAAGCAAATGACGCTGACAGCTATTGGCCTATAGAGGTTAATCTCTTTTAAATGAAATGTAAGGCCAGACCTTTCTCGTTAACTATAAAATATTATTCCCACAGGTCTGCTATTTTCAGTCTTAAATACCAGGTTTGTACTTAATTGCTTGAGCATAGGTGTGCTGAAAATACCTATTCTGAAGAAACGTCACACATACTTGTTACATAGCAAACACCGATCTGTTGTTACACATCTCATTCCTGTAGAGCCGATAATGCTTCCAGCAAATTCCCACGAAAGATTTTGTACTGCAAGGTCCAAAGAGGGTTTTTTGTACATTTCTTAGGATTATCTTTTATAGCTTTTGTTTAATGCTCTTACCAATTTAATGTTCCTAAATAATCCTAAACCCCATGTTGGGATTCCTTTGCTTATTTAATTATACATAAAGTTTTAGGGAACTACATATAGATTTTTATAAGGAAAGCATTATATACTGTGCCTACTGTTTCTCCTTTTGAGATACTGAAAGTCTTCAGGATAAGATGTGAACCTACTACAAATCAAAACAATTTAAATGGTGATCATATGCAAAATAAAGGAGCGTCAGGCTGTATAAAATAGAGAAAGGGATGCTACTGCAGTTATGCAGTGGGTATGCATGCACTTGAACTCCAGGGAGACAACCAAAATGCAATCCAAAAGAGGGTATTCCCATTTTAAATTATTTATGCTTACATTTACATACATTCTCACACAGTACGCGCTACCCTATTGGAAATTCTTTCTGCCGTTTTTATTCACTCGCCATTCACTCTTTTTGTTACGGAAAATTCCTTATAACTGTACTAAGTAATCTGCACAGCTAGTCTCCCCAGCCTGAGCGTGCAGGGCTGAATGCGCCGGGAGGAAGGAGTCCCTGTTACTTGTTAGCTGAGCACTTCCAGCACAGAATTGCACAGCGAACCTAAAGAAGGACCCCTACAATGGCACTGTCACAGGGCCAGAAGAGAACCGAGCCTCAAGGGAGCTCTGTGCAGGGCCCGCGAGCCTGGGACCTGATTTCAGGGCTAACCTTGGGTGTGAGCTTACAGACACCTTCTGTACGGAAGCCTGGGAAACCTCACCAAGATATAAAATAATAACTAAATAACCAAAAGGCACCCAGAGTCAGAAAGTATTCAGCATCTCAAAGGTGTAGGTCTTACGCTTCATCGGCAGGTATTATCTTTTAATACTTACTTTGTATTTTAACCTGTTCTGGTCATTATGTTTCATTATGAACAGTCCACCTTTGATTGATAGGTGGAGCTGACACTGTTAATTAGGATTTTGACCCCACTTCCTTTAAAGCCAATGACAAAACTGCTATTGACTTCGAATAGCACAGGATAAAACATTAAAGAACGAGCTTTTATTGTACTCATATCAAATAAAATGCTAATACCTAGACAGTGCTGAAAGATGATGAGTGTTCACGCGGTGACACTGGGAGTCAAAGATGCCTTGCGTTTTGCTACGCAGGCTTCAGTTTTAAACTTTTTCAATATTGCAGACTGAAAAGATACTGTGGTGGGCTGACCTGGGTGGGTGCCAGGCGCCCACCGCAGCTGCTCTGCCGCTGCCCTCTTCAGCTGGGCAGGGGGAGAAAATACAAGGAAAGGCTCGTGGTCAGGATCAGGACAGGGAGATCGCTCACCAGTTACCCGGGACAGGGAGATCGCTCACCAGTTACCCACAGGGGCAAAACCCACTCGACTTGGGGAAATTACCTTAATGTGTTGCCAATCGAAGCAGAGTAGGGTAATTGGATAATAAACCCAAATCTTAGTACACGTTCCCCCCACCTGTCCCCTGTTCCCAGGCTCAGCGTCACTCCCGGTTTCTCCCCCCGCCGCGGGGCCGGGGCAGGGGGCTGCGGTCAGTCCATCACCCGCTGTCCCTGCTGCCCCTTCCTCACCCCCTGCCCTGCCCCGCCGGGGGCCTCCTGGGCTGCGGGTGGGGGTCTGCTCCCCCCCGGGCTCCATGGGCTGGGGGCGCAGCCTGCCTGGCCGCGGGCTTCCCCACGGGCTGCCGGGAGCCCCTGCTCCGCGCCGGGAGCCCCTCCTGCCTCCTCCTGCCCCGGCCTGGGGGCTGCAGGGCTGCTCCTCTCACACGTTCCCCCTCCTCGATCCCGCTGCACTGGTGCAGTTTCCCCCCTTCCTCAACCCGGGACCCCAGCGGTGCTGCTGCCCTCACCGATGGGCTCGGCCCTGGCCAGCGGCGGGTCCCTCTTGGAGCCGGTGGCCCGGGCTCCGTCGGGCCCGGGGGCAGCTTCTGGTACCTTCTCACAGAAGCCCCCCTGCAGCCCCCCGCTACCAAACCCTTGCCAGGCAAACCCAATATAGATACCTACTTCCGTAATGCATATGTTTGTCATTTGAAATCAGATAATTATCAAATGGAATTAAACAATTTATAGATAAACGTTCATTTGCTGTTACTATGCATTCCAAAATACCATGGGAATTTTGCTACTGGCTTCTGCACGTCTCTGAATTTATTCCAGAAAACTGACAGATTTATGGAAAATAGGTTTCAGTACATTGTTTCCCCCCTCTATTTCACAGAACAATAATGTATTTATAGCATCATGCTTTCTGTATGCACATATTTCCTTTTCCACAGACGGAAAAGGTTTATAAACAATGACCCTCTGTGACGTGGATAAGGAAGAACACCAGCAGGACAATTAATTCTTCCATGTCGGAGATGAAAAAGGAAAAGGTGCAAGCCTGGCACATACGGTCCCTTCCCATCAGTACAAAACTGGTGGGGGGATGTTCCATGGGGCTGGCTGGAGAACACATTAGCAGGTACTCTAAAGAGTGGCAGAATTGGAGCCTGGGGCTGCAATGGCACGTGTTTTTCCCACTGCAAAGCTGGCACCCAAGCCCTAACCCCGCGCTGGCCCGTGCCGCTCTTCATTTCCCCCTCCGTTGTGCTGGTAGGCTTTTCTGTGGGGTTGTTACAGTACGGTCTCACTCAGGCAGGAGCAAAGAGGGAACTTCTACGATACTGGAGGAAATAGAGAATAACTAAAGGGAATTTATTCATGGAGACATACTTTGAAGTACAGAGAGAAGAATCATTTATGTGTAAATCATTGACTCGTATAGTTTGTGTATATAAAATGTATTAAGTATAATGAATCATGAGTCCCCTCACACTCTGAGTAGCAACTTTCAACATTTCAGTCCTACAACTAAACTGGCATCCATTTTTATGGAAGAGCTATCTTATAAAAGATCAGAAATCTTTTAAAATAACAGTCATGGGCAAAGCGTTTTATTCTTTTAACCATGGCATTTTAGAGACTTATTGGAGTAGAGTCGAGTTTGTGCTGCTGCAGCAGGCAGATGTCAGGTATCTAGTGGAGTTCTTCACCCAGTGGGGTTTGGGTCCCTGACAAACCATGCCTGAAACGAGCTGTGTGGGCAGGCACACCTTCAAGAGTCTGGGGAGCTGAGCTGCTGCAACGGCAAGCAGATAATCCCTTTTCCATGTTGTGCATTTAACATGGTGGCTTAGGGACTTCCAATTCTATACTCCGTGTTTCGCTCTCTCCAGCACGCTTGCTGGCACTGATAGGACACGTGCCTTGTCCAGGGCAGTCATGCCCTTTAGCAGCCCACACATTTAAGAAGAGCATCTATGCCTGCTTCAGCCTAAATTTCTCTTCTGCAAACAGTTACAGGACCAGCTGCAGAGGGGAGATAGCTGTTACCTCCTACCAGGTGGAGATGATTAAAGAAATAATCGTGATCTGCACTGCCCAAGTTATGGCCCTACACTTCCCAGAGGAGTTAAATTAGTACAATTGCAGCCTGATTAAACCACATCTCTTGCATCTTAATTTCCTTCTGGTATATCTGGCTCAATCAGGCTCCTTCCAATGGATTCACATTTCCATTTCGAGTATTGCCCCAACCTTGTGGATCAAAGTGGACATTTATCAGAGCCCTTTTCAATGAGTAGTTATATTACAATGGGGCTCTCAAAAACTAATTAGAATATACCAGCCTACAGAGACCTTGTTTTCAGAGCAAGTTGCTTTTAAATAAATGTCTGATAATGCCAAGAAAATGAATCCGCATAAAATGCGTTTTTTTAAGTCTGCTAAATGCATATAGAAATATGTTTATCTGATGGGATATATGAGGGAATTGGACAAATAAAAAGCTCTCCTCTGTCTATAAAGATATGTGGCAGCAACCAATTTATGAGAAATTATATATAGTGTTATATACTTACTGATGGGAACTTAAGAACATAAGTCAATGATAAAATCACAGTTAAATCTGCTTAGATTATTTTTCAGGGAAATGTAATTGTATTGTTGAGTAGGTTTTAATTTCCATGCTACTTAAGCCCCTAAAAAAAAAAAAAAAAAAGAGAGAGAGAGAAAGAAAAAGAAAAAAAAAAAGGCCATACAGGTTTAACTTGGGGGATTTTTTGTTAGTTTAAGAGATATGCCACACAAATATTTCAGGTGTTTAATATCATGAAGAAAAATAAAACAAAAAGCTACAGCCATGATTCAACATTTTGATCGCTAGCTCACTCCTCAAATAGCGTAGGGGTTCACCTGAACTTTGCATGAAGTACGAGTCTACGGTAAAAAACTTGGTAAATATGATAAATCTCCAATAGCAAGAATATTGAAATGCTACTGTGATTAGCTCAGTTCTAAAACAAGCTGGAAAGGATGCTCCAGGATAAGAGGAGTGTATGATTAAGTTGCACAGATTTAAGATATTAATTACAAGGTAATCATAATGATTTACCTATCCCGTAGCTGGGAGCTTCCAGAGAAGTTAGAAAATACATCGTTATTGTTACTTCTACCAAAACATTCAGAAATATTCTGTCTGTGCTGTTGTACATGTCTGAGTTTTCTCCATTACATTTCTGTTTCATAACTTAAAATGGGGGTAAGTTTTCACAAATAAAAATACATAGCTTTTTCACAGTAGGCAGACTAACAAGTTAGGAATAATCAACAGAGAAACGTGTTGCTGATGTTAAAATTTATTTTGACCACTACTGTAGTACTGTTCCACTCATCTGATGTCTGTAAGCCCTGTGAACTGCCTATACAGCACTGACAGCTGCGGGGTCTAAGTTGGTGGTAACTGGTTTTTGTTAGTCTATGAACATACTTCAGGGTAGAGCTTTGTTGCAAAATGTATCTGGTGGACACTATTTTATAGCTGAAGCAAATCGCTGTGGATTTGGATAGATGTGTGTAGATCAGTAAGTGTAACCGTGCGTAAAGTTGATTGTCCGTAATGGACAGGATGCCATTCAGGAGAGCTGAGCTGTTTACTCCTCATTAGATAACCTGCCACCCTGATGTGGACACCACAGCGGCAGCATGCGGTAATGTATCCAATATCAAAGTAGAACTTCTACCCACTCCATAAACTTCTCCGAATCCCAGATGACCTTTTCCATTTGCCTCTAACTGGGAAGCGTGTTGTTAAAGAAAACAAGCTGGCCAGCTAGAATTAGGCGTTCAGTGTTACAGGTTGAGTTTGTGTTAGATATGCCACCAGTATACACCACTTATATGGTAAGGGTGGCTTTGCTATTGATCTATTTAAAATGTAAAGTTGTCACTTTCCAGACATTCATAAAATGGGGGATCTCCACAGTTTAGTCTCCTACCATTGCCACTACCAGAGGGAGACGGACACATTAAATTAAAAATACAGCTGATTAAGGTATTTCAATATAACCACACTTTGGAATTTGGTAGTTATTAGATTCTTTTCTATTTTTTAATAGGCAGATAATTTCTCTGGAATAAATGGAACTCCTTTTAAGTTTAAGATTTTTAAGTTTACAGATTGAAGAGTTTTCAATAATATCTGTATGTTCACTTCTTTTTTTGTGTCAAGGTCTGATCCCACGTTATTGTAGTATTTTTATTAACACTAATGAAGGAAAGAAATGTTTTCTGCTTTTTGTCTTAGATTTCTTAAAATTAAAGATCACATAGCTTTTTATCATGAGGCCGAAGGCAGTTTCACTTCTAATAAGTGACTTCAAGGAACTCAAAACAGTCACCTTGATCCAGTCAACCCCTTAAACAGAAACATCATGCACAACAACCTCAGAAAATCTACCAAATTCAGCAGAAAACGTCAGAATTCCCACAGCCCATTCAGCTTATCCCACCAATGAAAATCACTTGAAAGAGAGTTTGTGCCATTGTATTTCTGACTTGTGCCTGACCAGCAAGGCTCAAAGACATTCAGAATTTATTAGAAACAGAGAACATTCCCAAAAGTATATGACATGGTATTTTAAGGCCAGATGCTCAGAAATAGATAAAGTTTTTGTCTCAGGTGAGGCGCAGATTTAAAAGCTGGTGAACACGTCAGAGAGGACCTCTGAAGAGTTGCTACAGAGGTAGAAGCATTTGCTTGGCCAGCTAGTGAACCTTACTGAGATAATCTGAAGATACTTTTTGGCCTTTGGCAGCAGTTCACACTTTCCTTCTCACCATAATACCGTGCTTTAAAATAACAAGACATGGCAAGAATCTCATAATAAATTGTTCACCATGATCAAAAAAGCCTCTGGCCAATATCGTCCAAGATACGCCAATAAGTCTCAGATACAACCACAAGTTTTAAAGGGTAGTAACAATTGATGACAACTGTACCACATTTGACAAGGAGTGCCTTAGGTCAAGCTCTTTGCCTATGAAATGTATCGTACTGAACAATTTGGCTAATTATACTCACACCTTTATACCCAGGTTCTGAAGTAATTAACTGTCCTTAACTAATTGAATTTCCACTGGACCACTCTTCAGATAAGAACAGTTCTCAGAAAAAAAGTGGAAGACACATATTTATGAACCCCACTGGCTTCCTTTTAAGAAGACGAGAAGGAACTAATGGTGAGTGAGTTCCTTTTGGTTTGCCAGTAGTTATATCCATGAGATCAACTTTGCCTAAGCTAGTTGCACTTATTAGTGCTAGATACCATCGCGTATTTCAGTCAGTGAGCTTATGAAGCATGTGCTTCTGGGATGCTAAAAAAATCTATTGCTTGCCTACAAGGACTTAGAAGATTTGACTCACATTTACGTTCCCAGCACACCAGGGACACCACTAGACTTTAAGAAGCAGCTGGTGGAAGTATTTTGAAGCACTCCTTTCTACAGAATAATTTCTAATCACATATCTATGTTTTCAGCAAATATTTCCCCTGACCTTTGCCTCTCCTATTTACGTAAATTAATAATTTCATATTTACTGATATCAGTATTGATGGCATCACTGTAATGATTATACCTACTACTCCTGCAATTAGAGGATAAACCAAGGTCTTCCACAGTGATTGGTAAAGATATTTGCAGGGTAGAGCCATCACAGCTAACAATGTGCTATAAATATGAAGCCCCTCAGCCTACTGAAAAGTCTGCAAGGGAAGAACCAGTGTCACAGTGTAAATTTTACTGTGTAATTTTGCTGTGTGCATATTCATGTACAATACCAAATCGATGATGACACACTTTTTGCATCTGATTAGTCATGATACGAAAGCCAGAGGGAAAAATGCATAGTCATAAGGATGAACTTCCCAAGTGTTCTACTTCTGCAGGATTAGGGGTATTTCTGCAGATTCAAAAGGGAATATTCTTCAGTTAACTCAAATGCAGCAACAGCATTAAAGCTGAGGGTCCAACCCAAAACAAAGCAGTAAATGTACATTCTTCTAATATTTACACAAACACAACCTTTATCCTAAATTCAGTGTTAATTACAAAGTATTTCTACACGTGTCCAAGCTTGCACGCACTGAGGTCTATAAATTTACTATTCCCTAAGAGCTGTGTCTAGCCCTGAAAGAGCATCTGAGCTGTGCAAGAAACCAGAGCTTATGTTTTCAAAGCTTATGAGCTGGCATAAAACACTAACTTAATATTCAGATGCTGTATTTATTATACATGACAAGAGATAATAAGGTGTTATTAATACATAATAAGTATCATATATTAGGAATGTAATGAAGATGCAGTCTCTGACTTTAAACCAATTATATCATTCTACTGTTTTATGCTGCAAAATTTGCCAAAATTTTCTTAAGAGTTCAAAAGGAATAGAATCAATACCTCTTGAATATTTTGTTTTGTAGGTCCGATCATAATGTTGTCAATCTTTTCTGTGACTCTCAGTAGCATTTTCTAAACGAACTCCTAAAGATACATGAATATATCACAAACCCACCTTTGCCTTTAGCAGAAAGACTTTTTTGCAAAAAAGGAAAATTTAACATGGGACTGTACCTGAAAGCCAAAAGGTGAAGTCAAAGCTACACACACTGTGTATAGATAGATCTGTCTCATGGAACCCTGGTTCATGCACTTTCTATGCTTGAGAATGGCAGTACTGTGGATGTATTAAATACTCTGTTTCCTTGCTTCTTGTTCCTTGAGTAGATTTTTCAATATTTTCTTTCATTAACCTTTAATTAAGATTTTAAGACTCTATAGCTCATTGGAGCAGCTCCAGATTCCAATAGCAGGTAAATATTAATATTATTCATCATTGTCATTCAAACCCAATATTCTCTTTTACTTCTGCTGTGAGTTCATATCAAAAAAGCATCCAGCTGAAAGTGTTATATTTAATCAACAAACAAATTTGCCTGTGGTAGCTCAAGCTAAATATTGAGAGAAGGATTTATCAAGTCTACTATATTGAAAAACTGCTGGAAAGGGAGATGCTGCTTGAAACACAACTAGTAACAAAAATGTGCGATGGGCTAGAGTTGCTGTTAATAGTAATTGTAACAATTACATCAATATATCACACACTTACAAGCACAATTATAACTCCATGACAGCTGTTAAGAGTAGGAATGTACCAGACTATATAGCATCTTTCTCCTGAAAGATTCCAAATGTCTTGCAGATGTAACAAACTATAGAATAGACTCTTGGAAACAAAGAGCGGTGGAAAATGTCTACAAATAAACGGATCATTAACATGTCCTCTTGGTAGCTTGCACAAAATGAGTGTTTAGAGAAAAGAGTTGCTGGCTAGCTCAGAGGTGCAGAGCTAATCTAGAAACTCTGCTTCCTCTGAGAGCTCCTGCAAGCCAGGCCCAGCTCCGCAGAGCGCTGAGCGTGGGGCTGTGCCTCAGAGAGCGGGTGAGAGCCCACCCTCCTTCCTTTGGAAAACCTGCCACCTCTTTCCCCAGCATACACACAATTTAAAGTTCTAGAATTAATTTTTCAGACATATGACTATCATTACTCAACCAACGCAATGGTGCTTTTACATATACTGAGTTCCTTTAATTTCTCTCTCTCGCTTAGAGAAAGGACAAAGCATTCCCTAACAGTTCAGTCCCAAAAACATTCCCCAACATCAGGGCAGAGCAGATCAGAAGGAAGAAGGAAATGTAAGAAACGACCTGAATATCACTTACTGGGCTTTGTCTGACGAATTTTTGAGGTGTTTCCAAACTAACAGGACTGTTGTTATTTTAATTTGTAGTTAGGCTTTCTTTGTACAAGGAGCACATACTTTGCTCAAAACTACGTAAATCAAATGCAATCGCAATCTTACAATATATTTCAATAACAGCTATGCTTTCTTTGGCATGTTAGTTATCCATTGAAAAACTCTAGACCAACAGCTGTTCCTCAAAAAGCAGGTAAGAAAAGGATGCACAACCTTAGTATACTGGATTGGTTTTAATATGGATTTATTTTGGTAAATACATATCTGTACCAATGACAGCGATGTCCTACACTGTAAATTCAAAGCATTTCACAAATGTCAATGAATTAAAGTCCTGAGATATCCAACTGGTAGAAAAGTTTTCAACGGCAAACAGATGGGGAACCACAGAAAAGTTTTACAGGAAAAACCCTCAAGTGCAGTTTGCTGCGCCCTGAAAAGTAGTTTAACTCTTCTCATCTCTACACGAGCCCTTGGCCCTTCCTTTGCACTGCAGTTCTCCTGGCCCTATGAGGAGATTTCAGGAGCAGAAGAAAACTTGCAGATCTGTCTCACACAGCTCAGAAAACCCCTGGCACTGGCACAAGGGAAAGAGGTGGCTGAAGGGCCGGGAGCGGGGCCGCCCGTTCCAGCAGCCGGCACACAGGCAGTGCTGCCGCTGCCCTGGCTGCAGGCTCAAACCAGATGCCTGTCCAGTGGCAACTCCTCCATTTTGTGTGCTGACCAAGAAATTATAAAATAACTCCTGTCATACCAAAGTCACAGATGAATCCAAACTTTAAATGAAGATAGAAATCTTCAGAAGCCCCAGTAACAACAGCAGCCTTAAACCTGCCCTGTCTTCTCTGCTAGACATGGACAGGACACCGCGGGGGGGGGGGGGGGGCTGTGCGTGAGAAACATCTGTTGGGGCTCCAAAAGGAGTAACTGCCTCGTTTCAGGTTATACACAGAACTTCAGATGAAGGTAGCTAGAAATGCACCACATGCTACAACGCCCTTTCCACCCACACCCCCCCTTCTCTTTGGGGGGGGGGGGGGGGGGCATTTTCCTTCAGGCATGGGCTGCAGCAGCCGCTCTCTTACAACCGTCTGGCACTGGTGGGAGGTGAGAGGGGGAAAATGAGAAAGAACATTGCAGAGGATCTCCATACCTACGGCAAAGAATCCCATGGCATTTTCTGTCACTGTACCAAACTTCTGTACTTCCTCCTGTACCTACTGCCTAAGATTCTGTGGAGGAAAAGTTATAAATAAAAACCTGCACTAAGCAAAGGAATCTTCAGCCGATGCTGAAAATGTCTGAGATGCTGCAAAGCTACAGGAAAGAAACATGGTGCTTTAAACAAGCTACAGAAGGAGTACGGAGGCTTTCAGAAGTCTCTCACAAATCAAAGGTTTCATTCTTCTGAATAGACAACTTTCATTAATTTTTGCTCCTACATGAATTTGAAATGAATGAGTCAGCCTATTAAGATCAAACAACAGAAAGGAGGTACTCTATGCTTAACTTTCTCTGCTGTCTAAGCAATTATTAATCCACTGTAAAAAATACAGTCTTCACACAACCTACCTGAGACACACACCAGTTTTTAGGCAACACTATGTTTTGAAGTTTGTGGTGGTGGTGTTTTTTTACTGTTGATTAAAGATTTTAGCAGAAACATTCTGAATAATTGAGTAAATGAAATTTTAACAGCCATTGTTTTGCATAGATATGAAAAAAAAATTAAAAAGCATGTTAGCATCTGGAATCCCGAAAACTCCTCTTTTCATGAAAATTTCAATGGCCCTTCGTAGAGTCTATCTACTAAACAGAGTCAAACAGTTCCAGTATCTACTTTTCCCTCTATGTGTGGAAACAGATGCCTGGGGACAGCTTCTGTCAAGAGAAATAAAGCTCACCAGCCAGATAAAAGTGGGCAAGCAGGAAGCACATTAAAACCAGCATCTTACACTGTGAAAGGAAAGTGATAAGAGCTGATCCTTGCTTTCTATGGCAGACGATATGCCTGTAAATGAACATTTGGTTAATAACACCTTATCTCATCTCCAGAGAACCTGTCTGGACAACAGGATTGGTTTGTTGGGGTGTATTTTTGGGTTTGGGGTTGTTTTTTTCCTTCATAGTAGCGCTATTTTTTGTTGTAAAGAAAAAAACAGTTTTCTGCATTGGCAGAGCTTCAGAGCTTGAGCTACTGTTGAGGTGGAGGTTTGCACCATGGCATTTACATAGCGGTTTCATTTCTAAGGGCTTGCATATATGGGAGTCACTGCTTCTCCAGGCAAACTCACCCAACCTGGATGTGTACTTGTTGGCTGAAGCCTAGCTGGCTGCTGGTACGCTGCTTGGGAAATCCAGCAGTGCTGGGGCATACTCTGATGTTCAGCGATGGAGGCAGATCACACCAGTGATTTCTGACTAACCAACAGTGTTGAAACAGGAAGAAAATCTCATCCCACTCTGCACATGGTCAAAGAGCTGCCTATCTCCCTGCCAGTTATGCATCTATTTTTACTTTGGCACCTTCTAAATACAAAGCCATGGAAATGACTTAGCCAAAGAAATGTGGGCCACTGCCTCTGTGTGTCACTGCCAATTTTTTAGAGCAATACTTAACATCTGTTTTAGTTTGAACTGCTGAGACTCCATACCCTGAGCCAGGGACTCCAGTGTGGGAGCTCCATCAACAGCCTGCTGCTTTGACATAGCAGGACACTGTCTGCAGAGTTTATTCTGCAGTTTCTGAATGATTGTGTTCATAACCCCACTGAAAACTTCCTGGAATACATTATCTCCTTTTATACCACATAGTTTATGTAAGAAATAGGTCTTTCGGAATGCAGCTCATGTATTTAACACTGTAAACTAAAGTGGGTTTGCAGTGTGGTGAATGATAGCACATGACAAAACCATGTCTGGCTGAAGTTTGCTTGAGTTTTCCTCTTAGCCCTTTGGAAAAAGCTCCTAGTTTCTAGGCAATGAATGGTGAAGTCAGATCACCAACAGCAACCTTCTCTACTGCGGAAACAAACCAGAAGTACATAATGTATGACTAGTCAGGGTGTCTGGCTTTTAAACTGGTACCAACATGAATTATTCCTGTCCCTTTGGAGGGACAGATAACATCATAGCTGAGATTTGTAAATCTGTCCCCTGCTCATCCCTCACTGCAATTTGTGCCGCTCTGATTTTGTGTCTAGACCCTTCTGAGCACAGAGTCCAGCTCGTTGAGCATTAGTCAGCGAATGTCATCCTTGGCTCTGTGGACTGTGTTTTATCTTGAGATGCGTGTGAAAAAGTAGACAGTGTGAGCTAACCTATACTTATCAAGGCTGACATAGCAAGGGGAAATTCTGTTGAAGGAAGACATGGAAATTTAGCATACAGATGACAGACAAAAGATATATTAAATTCCCAGGGTTGTGTGGCCAGTGATGTCTCTTTCTCTGACAGATTCCCATTTGTTGTTTTGCTTGTTGCCCTTCTGATGGTAATTTGCTGCTTCATGTCGGTCATTCTCAGGCCTTCTGCTGACAGGCACACGAGAAGAGGGGTGCAGAATATTTTTCTTAGAATTTCTAGACTCCTAGCCACTTCCCAGAGAGAAAAGAGTAATGAGGATCCAGAGCCATGGTTGTTTTGGTTTTTTTTCCTTCTGGAAGCAGTGCTTGAATAACATAAGGAGGAAAAACAACTGACTTTTCTTTTTTCAGTTTCACACACTCACATCCATGCACCCCGACTTACACACAAACCCATGCAGAAGCAAGACAGATATGCCTGCAGGGTTCAGGCTGAGCTGAAGAACAAACTGTTTTAATGAATATTTTGATCAATCTTGCCAAATTGATTTAGAGTGTGAGTGCAGTCTGGGAATTTTTCTCATTAGTACTGAACTTCATGATAGAGGAACACGGAGTGGTGAGCTCATTAGTATCAGCCTGCCTATGTCTGAAGGCGTACACGATGACAGGATGACACAAGTGACGAGAGACAGGGGCTGTGGTGCCGCATGTTAAAAATATCCCTTGCAGTGCTGCTCTGAAATATTAATTTTACTAACATAGTTCTTAAAATCAGTTATGTTGAATTAATAGAAGAATTAGGTGATTTTAAAGGATTTCCCTAAAAGGAAATATGCTGTCCCCTTCAGCAGAGAGTGAAACAAACACTGTCGCCTCTGCCTTGCACTAACAACACATTTGCTTCGGGAAGAGGAGCCCGCAGCAGATGTGGTGCACAGGAAATCACAGGGTTTTCCCCTTACTGAGCAGAAAGATACAGACGATTGCCAGATAGGCTTTACCTGTAATAAATCTGGGTTCTTAGCAAAACACTGTTACAAAGAAATAAATTAATAAAAGGAAAAGCAAAAGTAAGAGCACAAATGAAACAGGCAAACCTGTGGTGCCGTGACGGACTGGCAGCCTGCCTCATCTCCCTTGGCTGCAGCTGAAGCGCAGCAGTAGCCCCAGGGAGCCCTGGAGTGGCCACCACAGACTAACCTGCCAGCTGGAAACATTCCCTCCTACCCCCCTGACTTAGCGGTTGCTTCATGGCCTGAAGGATTGGACTTCATGCCCTCTATAAAAGCACTTCATACTCTCTAATGTAACATGGTAACTTCTGATTATACATTAAAATGTCCACTCTTTCTAAATCCTGCTACATTTTTGGCCTCAGTGCTACCCTATGGCAACAAGTTCCACAGGTTAATTATACGCTTTGTAAAAACGTCTTAATACATTTTAAATCTGTTGCTTTTTAATACTTTTGAACATCCTTTTCTTCTGTTGTCGGAAAATTTATATAGAAACATAGCTCTACAACAGGCAATTCACACATGTATCTCAGATTTTTCCTTTTTTGATATGCTGGAAGTAGCCCCAAAATCATCATGACACTAATTTTTCAACACCAGTTTCTTAATCGCACTGCCTCTGTCCTGTCTTTGAAACTGGTAGATCAGAAATGAGCGTGTCACCTCAAGGAAAGCTCTTTATTATTATTTTCATCACAGACATTTTCTAGATTGTTCCTTCTTTGCTATATCCTAGCATTTTTCTTTCTCTTTGTCTTTTCTTACATCGACTATGCTACTTGCAGCAGTAGTCAGGATTTTGGTTTTTTTTGTTTGTTGTTTTTTTTTTTTTTTCCCTAAGTAGTTATTTTGAATTTAAAATTCCAAGTGTGGCTTTATAAAAGGTATGGAAAACTAATTTTACCAAGGTTAATGAAGTGTATTGTAAACATCTAATCTCCATGCTACAAGATCAGGAGACAGAGGTCTGGAAGATCTGCCTGCTAGTTCTGGCGTTTCGGTTTCCGCCCAGGTGACTGAAAAGCCGTAAAATTTACCCTTTCTTTCTGTGATCCAGTTGGCCTGGTAGCAGGGAGCAAGGTTTGGTGCTTCATTGGGAAATCTATAGAATTACGATGAGCTGTGTATATGTTTACAACAGAGAAAAATCACTCCCTGGTTATTTAATGAGATCTTTATATAAAATATGGAAACCTATAAACTTATAAGAGCTAGTTAAAAGTAAAATTCTGGTTTTGTTGAATGTTTTTTTCTCGATGCAATATTTTTTTGCAAAACACTATAACCTCCAGAAAACGATCACATTTCATAAAAGCACCCAGTCAGTTCAGGGAAGCTTGAATGTTTGTTCCAAGTCACAAGAACCATATTTTTAAACACAGCTCCAGTGTCTTACGGGATTTACATTTTCTTCTCATCCTCCTCTTGCTTCTGCAGCCAGAACCAGCGACACAGCGATGAATCCCAGCCAGCGAGCCAGGCGGGAGGGAGGGATACCCAGAGGTATTCTGTCAGAGGAAGCTGCCTGCTCGGGATGGCAGCTTGTGGGTCTCAGCTTGTCTCTGGAGAGAGAGGGGCAATAAGCCCGTGTATTTTCCCATCAGCTGCAACTGAAAGGAAGCTCTTGGTCAAATTACACTGAATTGTTTAGTGGGTAGTGATTTCACACCTGAATGAAATATTTCCTTTCCTCTCTGTTTTCTCCCTAATATTTTTATATTCTAAATAGTCAAATGTAATTATTGCTACTGAGTGTTGCTTGACTATTATTCTGACTTTTTTTTTTAATGTTGTCACCATTTTCTGTTTTCTTGCTGTGACGTTTTACAGTTTCCTTCTACGACCACTGTCTCCAGTTGCTGCAGTTCCTGGCAATTATCAGGATTTGTATCTTACAGCAGAACTTGAGCTACTGATACTAAGAATTATATGAACAGTAATGACCTAAAATGTAAGTGGTTGAAGTCCAAGAACCGCATAAAGGGCAGTACACATAAAACATTTCAAATAACAAGACAGAGGATGCTGAACAACACTACATTTACAGATGCTAGAGAAAACTATGCTCTGTTTACACATCTGGAACTATTATTCTTTCAGGGGTAAAGTAAATGAATTTCAGCAAAGCAAAATGTTTATTAACCTCTGTTACGTGTCCCTTGCTCAGCCAAATCCACCTCAGCTTGCCCTTTCCAGAAAAGAAGAATTATTTGCTTCATGACAAGAAACAAATAAGCATGTAAATAAATACTGAGCACTCAAGGTCTGGGCATTATATCACGCAGCTCACTTCCACAGATGGCCTTACCAGCCTGGCTCAGAAATGCACAGGTATTTTAAATCAGCACCTCATAACCCAGGCAGGATCCAGATGTTTGCTAAACTAAACTACTAAGATTGTTTTTTATTTCCAAAAGTTGCTGCTGTTAAAGTTATGATTTTCTTTAAGAAAATGAAGAAGCAGGCACTCACACAGTGTAAAGGGCATCGGCTCTGCTGTGCAAGGTCTAAGATGCGCGGGTGTGTTCTTCAGGTACCAGACTTAGCGAAACAAACGTGGTCAGAGCCAAGGCGTTCAAGTTAGCACTTACAGTCCTGGAGGACTGGAGGTTACGGAAGGCAATCTAAAAAGATACCAGGCCACTGGCATAAATTAATATGTTTTAATTGATGTGTTTATGGATCTAAGTTTGAATTACTGTATGGCGTTAACTTTCCAATCACCCACTGCAAATTATTGATATTGCAATTTCTATACTGCTTAGCTGAAAAGCTTGGTGTTTAACTGCACCTTGGTCAGAATACTATATACTATCCAAGTCTTCTCTAATGTGAGACCCCTTCAGCGCTCATCTTTGTCAGTAAAGCCTAAAAAGAAAGATTTATTTGAAAATCTTAGTTGTTATTTTGCAATTGTGAATTTAGCCTACCCTTTACAGCTTGAGACACCGTGTGCCACGGAAGTGAAAGCATTGGTTTGGAGAACCTTCCTGAATTTCTGCAGGTGCTAAGCAGTGCCATCATGTTGAGAGCTGACAAAAGTCAGGATAAAGCCCCATATTTTGTTGTAGATCTGTTGCTGCACTGCAAAGCTGTGCAGTTTTGCAAGGTTCCCCTACTCGTGTTATTTGGAATTGTTAGTCTCTTAGCAGGTTCTGCTGCACCACCGTTCCCAGTCCTCATTGTGACAGATGGCTTTTACCCCCATAGACAGGGGGGTTTTGTGTGTTATTAACTTTGCATTAGACCTGCTTTAAGAGCACCATAAAAAGTTATGTGCTACAGTTTTCAGCAGTAAAATATTTATGCACGCCAGAATTATTTATGTATTGTTAATTGAAGTGAAACAATTTGCAATTCTTTTTTATCATAGTCAAATCAGTAATTATGCTGTAAACAATCAAGTTATCTGCACTAATAACTTAAACATAACTGTATATACTTTTAATGATCAAAGATTTTTTCATCTAATCTTATTCCCTGTGATTTTAGACACTTGCTTTCAAATTCAACCAGGTAGAAGAGAACGCACCAATAATTAAATGTGAGGCAGAATCCAAGTCATTAGCTTTGATTTATTACTAAAACTATCTGGGTTTAAGAACATGATATACTGAATCAATTGCTGTTTAATAAAGTATTTCTTTTTTGTGCATATAAAAAGATATTCTGTATGAATTTTTGCCTATGTACTACATAATGTAAAGCTATCAGAATGATTTCAGACATGCTGTGCAATCTTCTTTCATCTGTCAACAGACTAGTCGGTGTGTTTGCTCAATACAGCTATATCTTTAATCAGGGTAAAAGACATAACTTGACAGTGTGCAATTATTTTAATTGCTGTGGAAAGACAGAGAACTAAATTATATGAGAAATTTGATTTTTAGACTTAGGTCTGTTCTAGAACTGAAATAAGATTTCAGATGCCTAACAGAATTTTGAACTTTGAGGTTCGTCCTTTCAGAACGGCACTAACTTTTTCTGACAGGACACATCCAATAAAGAAGAAGTGTTTTTACCTATGTCAACACCATCAACTTTGAAAAGATTTGGTTTTGAAGGACTTTTAGGGTTTCTGTTGTACAAAATAAATGCCAAGCAGCTTGTTCAGCAACCGTGCAATCTTTTCGTTCTTCTTTCTGCACCCTTAAACAGTTTTTGTCAGGAGTGGATCTATGCTTATTTGACAGTCACACTAAAACAAAAATAATTTTGATTGCTGACATTCCTCCCTTCAACCCTCCAAGCTGTCCTAAACTGTCAGAAAGAAAACAGAAAATAGAGCCTTTGGGCTTCTTTGCTTCAGGTTGCAAACAATCATTATTGCACAGTGGGATTTCTACACAAAATTTACATCTGCTGTAGATTGGGACATACTGGAGCCTTTACTGGATAGTCATTCAAAATATATCAGGCTGCCACTTCACAGATTTTAGCCCAGATGCCTTAATGCCAGATCAAAACCATGGGCCACTTTCTTGTATTTAATAGGAGCAAAGTCAGAGTCTCATAGCCCATAATTCAAGAGATTTTTCAGGTGTGACTGTTTCTGGCTTGAGCATCAACATGTCAAAGCTGAACGAGGAGAGTATTTCCACACAGAAGGCAGTGGCAACGTGCCGGCATGTTGCTAGCCCTTCACGCTGCAGCGCCCAGGCAGTCTGACACGGCTCTGCCATGCTGACTGACCTGTGTATGCAGGTATCTCCAAACTCCTGAGCCAGCTACAGTCTTGTAAGGCCATTTGGGTCACTTGCGTTTATATTCTTATACCCTAAATGAGTATGTACACAAGACGGCCTAACGTCCTCAAGACCTTGGAGACTTCTTCCTGAGAGCAAATATTTGCTGTTACCTCCTGCTCACCCCCTGCCCACAGAAGGCTAGGTCCTCAGCCAGCCGGAGGCTTTGTAGCTCCATTAGCTGCCCCTATCAGAGGATACAACCAGGTTTTTTTCATCTGTTCCACACCATTATAATGTGAAAAGAAAATCTCTGGTAGTTTCTTATTTGACATCACCAGAAAGCCAGGGGAGGGACCAGTTTCAGACTTTATGGCGCGTAGTTCACACTATCACTTAGGTCACACAGCTTAGCATTTTATTAGTTTTTTCCTCTGAGAAAATCTTTTATTTTGAAAACTCTGCGCTCAGAAATATAACAGAAGCAGAAATATACAGGAATCTATCCCAAAGAACCTATGCCACTGTGTGAAATGGAGCAGGTGAGAAATATTTTTGGCTCTCTTTGACATATTCCCACCCAATTTCTTTGATTTATCAGCTGTTAATGACAAGACTGGGCCTGATACTGTGTTATGGCACACTGCACAGAGTGGAGGTTTACTTGTAAGTAAAGCTTATATATAAAAGTAACTGCAGGTGGGAAAAAACCCAAACAAACAGGCTTTTAGATACAGTTGTTCCGGGCTGCTTTTTTATGCCTTTTTTTTTTTTTTCCTCCCAAGCTATAGCTATATCCCTAATCAATACTGCTTCTAGAAGGGCTGTAATTTCTTTACATATTACTCCAGGTAGATAAGCTCCACAAAAGTTCTCATGTGTGTGGGGGACTATTTCCACAATGCTTAGGAGAGAGGCTGGCTGCAGAAATATCTTAAAGCCACTCATGCACCTTGAGCAGTTTTGCAGCTGTTAAATGATGACATGGTACAAAGACTGATGGAAAAGACAGTACTTTTTTGTTCAAGCTGTCAGGGGACATCTGGAATCCTTAGAGAACTAGTTAAAATAAGTTCCACTGCAGATGCCTCCATATAAAAGTGGTTATTAAAAAAATGGATCATAAACATTATTCATATTATCCATCCACAGAAAGAGTAACTCATAATTATTAGCTTTCCCTGCATGCAGACAGCATGCTGACATGGTACCGAGCACCGTTTGAGGCATGAGAATTGTCAGTCGGTGCCTTTTAGAGAGATACAAGCACGGTAATCTCGGTAGAGGCTTCAGTTTGTGCTTTGTCTGTGGTGGGAGACAGGAAGCGTGAATGAAACAAAAATCAGCAGATGGGGGCCCCTATTATTTGGTTAAATCCTCTGCAATGTCTGAACCCCAGCTGGCAAATAGAGCACTGCTTCGCAAAGGTGACTTTTCAAACCAAGATGCAACAAGCACAAAGCGGAGGCTTTTAATACTCCAGCATCTTTCATGGAAATATAATCTCAGATCCTGTGATGGTCTCAAGCGCTGAGTGAGATGTTCCCGGAATCGCTAGGAAAGGTCTATATGGAAGTAATTAAACATTAAATACCATCTGTTCAGACCGTAGCAGGGGTGAGTTGGCATAACTCCCATAAAAAGGAGTATTTGCCCTATGACCAGTGTAATTGTACAGAAATGTTCGTGTCTTTCCCTTTCCCTGGCCGTTCTCACACATGCTTTTCTTCTGTTCCTTGGCCATCTCCAGCTGCAGCTTACCAAGAGCTACAAGCGACTCAGGCAGTGACAGAACTCGGTGAAAGCACACCGCTGAGTGAGCGTGGCAGGGGGATCCCAGGGCATGACGCTTGCCCAGGCACTGTGCTGCCAAGGTCTGAGAGCAAACAGCCGATAAACTGCCTCTGCAAGGAGTTCAAAATGTTTCCTTTTTATAACATATTCATGTTTCATTTAAAGCTGCTCAAGCTTACAAGATCTTTTATTGAAAGGTTAAATGAGTGACATGGAAAGATCCCAAGAAATTGTTTATTTCTCTGTATAGTTATGTCTTATGAGTTTGTGTTACCCAAGCATAAGTCTTTCTAAGTGCAATTTATTCACAGTGAGGACTTAAAGCTTATTGTAGCCATTACTTCCTTTCACTTATGCATTGAATAATCTTGCAACATCTGCATACATGCTTCCTGATAGCTTCACCCACTGATCTCTCTGGTTTTTGCATGCTAGCATTGTAAGACATAGATAAAAGATTTGCTGTTGATTATACATATGTAATCTCTTTAAGTCAACTGCTTTATTGTGAAGAGGTTCTATAGCAAAATATGTTTTGAACTTTCTTTTTTCAGGCACTAATTTTCCTTACCATTTATGACAAGGTTTTTAAATTGCATCAACTATTTCCTTTTCTTTGTGTCTTCTCCAAAAAAAAAGAAAAAAAACATCTTCCTTTTTTCTAAAGAGACACATGCATACACAATTTTAATTTTAATGAATAACTGAACAACATAGGTCAGGTGAGAGGGTGAAACACATTTTACAGAAAAATGCTTTTGTTTCCATCCAGAATGAAAGCAACCACCTGAGGCCACTGCTTTTTGCCATGAAAAAAAAAAAAAACCAAACATCTATAAAAGCTGAAGAAACCTGAGAAATAAAGTAAAATCCAACACGATTTATAATTTAGAGCAAGCCAAAACTCATATTGTTTTTTTCTTTTTAAATCATTCTCTTTCAAGCAAGGACAAAAAAAGCATGTGCTTGTAAAGACCAGGCAGCAAAGCAAGATCTGGTAAGAGCTATGAGAAGCACCGGGACAGCTGCACTCAATGTGCGACTCCTGTCTCTCATTTCTGCACCAGAGCAAGAGGTAAGACAGGGACATGGGTGACCGAGGCCACCCGGGAGGGCACCACCACGCTGACAGGAGGGCTTACCGGGAGGGAGCACAGGTACACACCGTCTTGAGGTAAGCATGGCTGTGGGGAAGGTTAGAAGGGGAAAAAATCATAATTACTAACAGAAGTGTAATGTGACTGGAAACAAATCACTCCAGGTTTTTAGAAATCCTGACTGCAGTGCCCGAAGGGTAAAACCTCCGCGTACTTCATGACCTGTGTGCCAGCCGGGACAGGGGCACTGTGTGGAATGCCTGAGCCAACTGGGGGATGGAGGAACAGGAATTTCAGTAAACACGTAGCTGCTCCTTATTGTAAAGAGCTGAGAGACACTGAAATTTAAAAATTGATTCTCCTTCTGTGTGTATACAGCATGGTGTGCTGTCGCTGTAAAGCATGGATATTAGTTACATTCTTGCTGCTTATTTTTGAGATTTTGCAATGTTTCACTCCTATCTTTCAAAACATTTAATTATGTTTATCAGTTAGTAAAGAGAACTATTTAAGATTATTAAATATGGTTTTGAATATGTGACCATAGGTTTTATTTTGTAAGCTTGATTCGTCAGGTGACAGGAAACAACAGTGCCTAAAGGGAAAAATGCCAGTTTCTACCTCAACATAGCACAAATCCCTGAACTAATCACCTACCACTTGTAACTGGAGAATTTAGAGAAAACACTGAGCATCACTAAAAAAACTTTGCAGTATGAGGAGGTAGTGATTATAACAGTATTCTATGTAGTAGAGAACTTTTATTTATACACCAAATATAAGGTGAGAGTTTGAAAATGAAAGACAGTCATTAACTAGGACCAGATAGGTTCAACCACTGCAAAATACAGTGTTGCTTTTTATCAGATCTACTCCTGATTGCTTATGATGACTGAAACAGAGGGACCTCTTTAAATAAGAGTGGAATTAAGTCATGCATATTCATGGGACTGTTTTAAAACCATCTTCAGCTGCCAGGTGAGAAGCCCTGGGCAATCCAGGGCACCCACCCACACTGTGCTGGGGCAACAGGCGGAGGCTGGACCAAGATCCCAAAAAGCTACAGGCTTAATACCAAGTTCTGGATTCCCAGTCTGCACTGACTGCTGATGGATGGCTATCTGCAGAGCCTGAACAAGTGCATCTTGATAAATTAAATGACAAATTAAAATATTATTTTTAATCTTTGTGGATTCTTTGACTCAGAATTAAAACTCTCACGTAATTTCCAATTGTATAGATTCTACTTCTACTACAGTCAGTGATGTTATACTGCTATATAAAGACATCTTTTCCAATTGTATTTTATAAGGCAACTGAGCACTGGTGTTAATGTACAGAGTCCCTTGACAATTGTAAAGACATTTTCCTCCAGAATACTGAAATATTCATTTGTACACGTGCATTTTTCTGTAGGTTTCTCCCCACGAACTTTTAAATTAATGCTGTATTCTGATCTCCAAGTGTACAATTTTGTAATTTCTTATTGTATACAGTATGTACGAGCGAACACAAATGAAAATGCAAATTCTCATCCTATGAACAAGTGTTCTGTGTGTGATATGCTAGGACTTGAGCTAGTCTGTGCTTAGACAGAGCAGAAACCGGTCGGAAGGTGGAGAACAGATTCTGCAGAGTGGAGTAATTTCCACCAGATCTGCAGCTGCATCTTTTTCATACTACATTACTTATACATCACCCCATAGATCCCTCATTGTGAGAAGCACTCTTTCACTTCAGAAACACTCCAGCACATTAAAAAAGGGGACTGAGAGAAACTTCACTGAAGATGCTTCTAGATTTGTCTTGTTATTCCATTGCTTCCCCATGTTGTTTATCTAATGATTGCTATGGCATTTTATTTTACAGCATGTAAAATAAAGCAGTGTCAGTCTCCCTAATCCTATCTCACAGGTGAGACAAGTATTCTGTTATTCACTGAGCAGTTAAATAGGGCATTACTCTTCTGGAGAGGGTTCATAATTTATTGGCATTTGAATGCTTAACATTCACTAGATCAGATATTCATAACAATAGTGGATAAATATTAGTAGGTACTAGATCAAATCAGGGCGTTACGGGACCTGAGGTTCTGTTTCAGATGACTCCAGAGAGCACGTTTGGAAAGAGGGTGAGAAATAAGGCACATACAGAGTGACAGGAACTTGAACTAGAGGTCACATTCAGACCAAGATGAAGTTTATAACTGGGCTTCAATAATACCTGACAGGAATGAGTTTCACAGTTTAATCATGCTCCAAGGTATAGGGAAAGTACTCTCTTCCTCTTTCTTCTAATTTGCAGCTTAATAATTTTAGATAACCTATAGTTCCACTGTAAATTTTGAGAAATAATTACAAGATATCTTTTTTGTTGAACTATCAGCTAGTCTGTAACAACAAATCAACACTGAGCTGCAAATACTGAAGGTGCCTAGCAGAGGCGTTTTGTGCAGCCTGCTATGCTGTTTATCTGTGGCCCTTTCTCCTTTACAACTACCATCATATTTGCTACAAATTGACCAGGCTATCTCCGAAACTGCAGACAGAAAAAGAATAAACAGCAAAAACTCAAGGATAAGGCTTCTCCCTCAACTATGAACCCACCATACATGCTGCTGATGTTACAGCTTTTTGAAAGGAATGGGCATGTTGCCACCACACCGAAGTTTCTGTAACCAAGATGCAGATGTGAAATGAATGGCCGAGATGAAGGCACTGAAGTGCCTCAAGAGCCACTCTGAAGTAAAAGAAAAAAGTAAACTGTGAATCACCAGGAAAAGAGAGAAAAAAATATCCAGGTATCTTCGTGCACAGGCACACATGGATATTTTTCAAGGTGTATTGGTTTGATAAAAATTATGACCTTTTTTCCTCTACCCTATTTTATTTTCCAGTACTAAAAATATTGCAAGTGCCTGAGGCGTGAGTCAGAGCAAACCTCCATTATCACTCCAGAGACTTGGCACTTTGCTCATTAGGCTCCTTAGGATCTAACTGAGTGACCTTGTTTGGTGGGAAGGCACAGATGGAGTCTGTCAGTAAATCTTGTTAATGTAACAAGTATTCCTACTGTTAGATGAGGTTTGCACCTCATATAAGTGTTTCTATCCCAAGTAAACAACCACCATTCCCTCCTACCAATGTCAGCCCCCTTATTCCGTGCCACCAGGTACTTCAGCATTTGTTTTTGCTGTGAATTACCAAAAAAGAACATCTTGCTGTGAGTGTAGGATGATCTTTCTCTCAAAGGCAGTCATGTACCTTGCTTCTAAAGTGATGTGTGGTTTTAAATTTGGAAGTGTTACCTGCTAAACACAACAGCTTTCCACTGCTGTGAATCTTTTCTGAGCTTAAAAAAAATATTTTTATGACAGGAATGCAGATTTTTCCTAGATTCATCCTCACCCAGTTGTACTATATCATATACATAACTAGTATGTAAGATATTAACTAAGAGGTATATTTATGGAATAATTTTAAGAGGTGTGAGATTGTAGGATGTCACTCTTGTTTCTGTAAGAAAATAAAAAGCTGGTTTCAAAGCACATTCAGGTGATACCACCTCAGTTCAATGGACCCCTTTGGGTAAAAGATGAGGGGGACAACATTAACTGAAATATTTAAGTAACATTCAGCGTTGTGAAAAACTGCTACAACCCTGAACACTAGGATAAATGTCATGCTGAATAAGCAGTCATATTTCCTAAGCATTTTGAATTGTTAAAGCACAGCAGAAAAGCTGAGCGGTTGAATTAGGGACCCTCATTTTTCATCTGTATCTTCAAATAAGAATTTTAGTGCAAATGGGATTGTGAAAGCACAGTTTGAAAGCAACAGCTTTGCATATTTTTAAATTGTATTCCATCCTGGTTTGCAAATGGAAGAATCAAGCTTGAAATTGGAAACTGAGGTGAATATGCATTTCCTTTTCCATAACCACTTGGTCCTATAGGGCTCCAACCCCTGATTTTAAAGCCTGAGTAAGACAGAAAAAACTCCTCCTTGTGTGTGCCTGCCCTGCACGAAGGGCTGACTGCAGTGAGATCTCTGTAAAACCACCTGATGGCTTAGAAAGAGGGCAGAGAACAGACAGAAGAAACCACACTGCTTTTACCTCTGCCTTTCCAGCCATCACCCCTCTCCTAAAATCCAGCAAGGTTCTGTGTTTGTTGGACAGCTACCACGGGTCACAAACTTCCTAAGGGCTACGGTTTATAGTGTCTGGTTGTTTGTTTTTAAATATGTTAATTTACTTTCTTCCATGTATATTTCTGCCAAGTTCTTGTTGCTTCCAATGTTAACACTTTTTTATTAGTTAAAACTTCTCTTTGCTACTTGCTACTGTAGGCATTATAAAAAGAAATTAAATTTAGGACACTAAAGATCATGACAGGAAAAGGAATAAAACCTCCCTGCAACCTTAATTAAAACAAGAAGATGGCCTGATAACAGATGATATGTTATTAACTGGGTGCCACCAGTAGGAACAGGCCTGCAGAAAAGGACAGACTATCATTAAAATTTTAAAGTAGCATCTCCGGATGCTGCTACCACAAGGATGGTAAAGGCTTCTCAGGATCTGATGGGAAAGAAAGCATGTTACACAGATAAATGTGACTGAGAAAGCTACACCAGTCAGAAAGATGTCGGAAACCTTCATTTGGAAGCATAGTCCTGGCAAACTGTTCCCTACATTGTTATTGATAAGGTTTGAATTGCCCTGGCTTATCTTGATCTTGGCTTCACAGTTTTAGACAAGAAGTGAAATTATGACCTAATACGCTCCATGACTCCAGACATAAGTGTCTTTCCTCTGTCTGTGGTAAGAGGTTAAAAAGTCACATAATTGCTCTTGCTACTTTATCTTCCTATGTACAAGGGGATAACTTCCTTCCTTCCTTCCTTCTTTTACTAGGGTCTTGACCTGCCAAAGGCTCATCCATATGAAGCTACACCATAGCATAAGAAATAAATACACCTGGGTTTAGACAATATGACTTTCGATTACTCATTTGGTAAAATTGTTCCTCAATATGTGAATGTAGATACTCTGGAAGAGTGGCCCCCTAAACAATACTGCAGACTTAACAGAAAATACATTCTGTTAAGCACAAGTTCTGTAAACAGTATAGTAATAACAATTTTTTGAAGAAAGTATTCTAACTTCACCCTTTCCTTCAGTGAGCTCTAATTAGGACTTGCATAACATGTGAAGGCCTGTTGAAGACGTAAGCTGTTATCTGTGGCAATTTTGCATGGTGTGGTAAAACCAAAACAATGCAGATCTTATAAATTAGCTTTATAGTTTCTAAGATTAATAGGACAGGATCATCAAGCCCTTCCTTTCACTTGTTCCTGTTCACTCAAACAAAACACAGGGGCTCCATATTTTAGTGATCAGTGTATTCCAAGTGTCCTGTCCTATATTACTATTACTGTAGGTGCCTGCAGTAATGAAATAGCAAGCCTTAGCAATTCGCTCTTGCAATAGTTTGTTCTCATAGTTAATTGGCATAGCCATGGAAGTAGAGCCTTAGATTGCTTCTGCATCACTGCGGACAGACTTCTGGAAAAAATATTCTGGTTCTAGGAAACTAGCATTCCCTTCAACTGAGAGGCCATGCAATGAAAGCCCGAGGCAGCTGGAAGAAACGGAGCCTGAAATTCAGATTGCCCTCATTTTATCAAAGCAAAACTACCTTTTTCCCAGGTAATTTGTAAGATATTTCCATTGCTGGTTGATTTTAGCTATTTCATCCTAAACCATCCAGATTTTCTGCAAAGTGTTGTCTTTTATTGCATTTAAATGCAGTTTGTCCACACACAAATTTTCTATTTGTACCATATTATTGCATTTCTAGCTCATCTGTTAAATTTAGAAATTGAAAGATATTCAGCAATGAGTAAACTATTCTGAGACTGAAAACTTCAATGCAAAGGCTACATTTTTCTCTCCATGTTGAGTTTTGATGCTGAGCTATAATTGGCAAATACTTTAATAATTGAGATACTGGTTTCACAAACACCAGAGCAAGTTCACCATCCATTACAGCCACGTAGAATTGTCCCGGAGCAATATTTCACTACACAAGGCTGGCTTTGCAGCTAACAATATAAACTTATTTGCTGTTGATTTGTTGAAATAACTGTGCTTCCTTCTATAGATTGTGATTATGACTATTCTATTTCACATCAGTAAGGTGCTTCCAGATCATTAAAAATACTGCAAGAGAAATGAAAACAGTTTTCATGGCTTTGTTAATTTAACAGTCACTGTTTTCCTCCTTACCTGCCACTGTCAAGATCCTTAAAGCAAGCTCTGAAAGCAATGTCTATGAGGTGTTATTTTGGCTTCTTTTTATATATATATATATATATATATATATTTGGCAAATGAAATTTCTGATTTCATTTAGATCCCTACCTGAGACTGATTGAGGAGCCCTTCATCATGCTTTATATCTGGAAGGATCCAGATCAAGCACTTGCACCTCCTTGCCAGTCACTTCAGTGTGTGTAGTGTATACACATACATACCTACCTAGATAGGATGACATATTTTAGGTTTATTACCTCAGGAGGAGAGAGAATTATGTGCAATAGTCTCACAAAAGCACTTAGTTGATAATTAAACTCTATGAATCTCAAAGAGAGCTAATATTATTTTCCTATAGTCTCACATAATATAGAAAAAAATCTTACTAGGAATCTGGAGCTTAATAGTGATTGGCATCAGCTCCAATGTCCTTGGTATGTGTCATGGCATGGATTATTGCTCCAATCAATACAAAGCAATTTCCAATCAAGGGAAACAATTGTACAATTGTTTGTTCTGATCCATTTTCAGATAGCATTTCTACAACCTCCCATGGCTTTGCAGCTGCTCAATTACAGCCTAATTGCATGACCCCTGTAGAGCAACACCCAAGGAGTGCTAGTGGTACACAGTGACATTCAGGACACAGTGAATATGCTGAAACTTCTAGTTCACACAAGAAGGGGAAAAGTACCACATGAAAATAAAGATGGCACATTCAGATACAGGTGTCACATATGTTACACAAGGTGTAAACACATATGTTTACAAGAACTCTAAAGTGTTTGTATGGCTCTAAAATGTCCACAAACACACCACACACACACTTACTTGTTGTAAGACATATAGAAACACTAATTCAAAATTGTATATTTCCTATTTACAGAAGAAAGAATAAAACAAAGTCAATTAACCAGGTGTGGCAGCTTATATAACAAAGATGTTTAACTGGTCACAGTTTTTACTATTAGTTAGAATTCCTGAACCTTGGAATAAACTGGTAATAGTACTGGGTAAACTTAAAGCTACCGTTAAGAAGAAAGAACTCTGCAGCGAGTTCTAACTCCTAGGGAACCCTCCTGCCTGCCTTTCAGAGCACCTGGATGCTGTTCTTTGCAGGCTTGCTCATGGATGTCTTGCCACTGGACTTTGCAACTATACAGGTGTCAGTAAATCACAGTTTGTCAGCTCTCAGTGGACAGCCAAAATAGCTTCATCCCAAAGGCCCTCATTTTATACACTAAAAGAGAAATTTCAACTCTCTAAAAACCACCCTTTACCAGGAGAAAAAATAGTTAGCATAGAGTAATATTACAAGGCAGGAACACAAAGGCCAAGCAAACAATTAGCAGGTATATTCAGATCATTTCCACTGAGAACTGAAGATGGGGTCTCTTAACAAGTCTGCAGGGACAGCTACAGCTGGCTACATCACCCCAGCAGTGAACATGCACTCTTGCTGTTCTGAGGTGTTCTGGGCACAAGGGGAGGTGATGGGCTTAAAAGAAGCAACCAGCAAATGACCATTCTAAACCAACTTATTTAGTAGTGATTGAAGTCGCATGTTTTCATGTGTCCGAAGTTTCACAAGCATTTTCTCAAATACAATAATAATAAAGAAAACCCTCAATGTAGGTTGGGTGCCTCTGACCTCTCAATTTCTAGGACCTGTGTGGAAGCTGAGAACAGACTTCCACAGCTTCACTCCAGCAAGAGTCTGAGAGGGTGCCAGAAGAGACCTGCTGGACTACGGGAATGTTCCAACATAACTGGGGGAAGCCAGCAGGAAAATAATTTCAATAAGGCTAATACCAGAGTAAACTTTATACAGCATCAATATGTCATATCTGCTGTATGGAACGAAGCTGTAGCTCTTGGTAACAAAACCCTTGGCTCTTTAATTCATATTATAGCAGGGCACATGTATAGCATAGGGCATTTGTAATTAAGACTTAGTTTATACACAAAGAGAGAGAAAATTATTTTCATTTTAAATCACAATAAGCCAACTTCTAATAAAGAATCTGCCAATAGTGCCAAATGTAAAAACAGTAATCCATGTAGTTGGCCAACTAACATTTAGTGTCTTAATTCTCACTTTATACATTCTTCTCTGTAGCCCAACAGTTGCTTTATCTTGCTCATACCTTACACAATTCTACTTTTTGTTTTGTTCTCATCTTGTTTTCTCAGCATCAATTGTAGCTAACTGCTGAGAGAAAGCCATGTCTTTGTTGAATTTTCATGTTGTATTTCTGGGAACAAAGGATGGATTTAATTCTTTTTCATTGATTCTGTATATACTTTTTTGACAAATTAATAACAGCTTAGTGTCATATCTTACTTTTACTCTTCCTCGTGGAACTCCTTTCCCACATTGCAACAGGCAGATGAACGGGTTCAAATTCTCAGTACACTTTGAATGGTTTCTAGAACTTTTGTTGAAAAGGACGGCAACCTGCCAAAGCACAAGAGCATCATTTCAACTCTCCTTATACCTGTTTCATTTTGGAATGTTTTTGCAAGAAGAAGCTATCATGATGGCATTTGTTATCAATAATGTTGAACTGAGGTGAAAGGCAGTTGTTTTTTCAAAACACCAATGCCTTAATGAACATCTCAATAAAATCCTAAATTTGGCAAAACATTAATGTTGTCCTGAATTGGCCCCAGAAGTTATCAATATTAACTTTGCATATGGACAAGGAACTCTTCTTTTCCTACAAAAGCAATCTTTAGTTTTCATTAGTTTGAAGTGAAAACTTTAGTTACTGATAATAATCTTTCCCTGATGCACACCCATTCTTCTAACTCAGACTATTTGACTAAGCATATGTATTAGATGGGATAATAGATAATCTTTGCTTGATTTTCATTATCTTGGATTCTGGTGCCAATGTCAGTGATGACAGATGCCAGCAGGAGCTCTGAGCAGAGGTACGGGCAAGTCAAGGGTCTGACTGAGCACTCCTCTGCAACAATCTGGTGTTTAGTTTCTGAATTACTTTATCTTAATTACCCTCTCTCACAGTTCTAACAAGTACTATCGTAAGGATGATGTTTATTTGGGAATATAGTTAAGAATCAATATATGCCTAACTGTTAATAAATAAAATTGTTTCTGAGATAAATGTATTAGTAGTAATCTGAATACATATGGATTTTTTTTCCAGTCATCTGCACAAATGATATTAAGGGAAATTTTGGTAAAGCTATACAACAAATTAAACAAATTCACATTTATATCAGGGTTACTATTCCTTAGGGACTAGTACTTTTTAATAACATTTGGTAAAATAGAGACAGCCCAAAAGTAGCAATTTTATGGCAGCTGACCTTTAGACCACATCATACACTACCAAATACACCTTGTCCAGGGTATTACTCCTTCTTTTTGTCACACATAACTGTAGTGTGGAATTACAGGAAATGAGTTCGAGAGAGCTTCTACCCAGGCCTGTTTCTTATGATTTTTCAAGTCAGGATCAATTATTCCATTTGTTTCTGGAAGGATGTGACAGTGTTATGTCAAAAGGTTTGAAGAAAGTCCGTTTACAATACACCATTTATGGGATGGCTCTAGATATTTTACTGCTCATTTGAAGAGATTATTTGGATAATGTGCTATTCACTTTTGAAAAACTTTTTAATGTACATTTCATACTACTTCTATTTTAAGGAATGTCTAAAAGCAATTATGATAGTCTAAGTGTCCAACAAATAATATATGTATGAAATAATGTATATATAAGTAAAATAAGCCATTAAAGAGTTAAGAAAATCATTCCACCAGTCTATATCATCCTTTTCCAGACTAATGCCTTAAGAGAGCAGCGCATATTTCTTTATGACAAGGCTTTTCTACTTCACCAATAAGATCCTCCTGTGTCCTAGGGGTAATCCATGCAATCAGAAGAAACAGGTGTAACACAACAAGACAGTAGGTAGGGGATAGTCATAGACTGACAGGGAAAGTAAAACACAATTGTCAGTGTTCATTACTATCATAATTTCTAACATTGATCTAATATGGACCATGATTCTTTAAAACATTAACCATAAGCCACGTTTTAATATGAGCTGATCGTCTTAGAAAACTTATGTTTATTGCTTTTGTAGTTACTAAGATTCAAGCACACACTTCAGATGCTTTCCTAAGTAAGATGACAGTGGGAAACAGTATATTCTAGGGCTCTTGCTTCAAGTAGTTCCACTTCTGATTGTACCTCCCCTCTCTCTCTTAAGAAGCTATTATTATTCAGAAATAAACCCTCCAGAGCTTTCTTGGGAGTTTTTGTAACAAATACTACACAAAGGCAGGTGCATGCCATGTCAGATTGTTGTAAAGGCATTGTTGTCACTAAGTGAAGTGAAAAACAAGGACTATGTTCTCAGATGTCACAAGAGGAGACAATTTTCTTGGTATTTGGGCATAGTTCAGTTTAAAACTTACAAAGTTACTTTTGTAAAAAAAACATTACAATTTTATAGCTGAAAACCAAGCATACTTTCACATGTGAAATTTTCTGATCAAAACTGGGATTTAAACAAAATTGTCCATGATCTCTATGTGGAATATCACATCCTCTGTGGCACTGACTACTTCCAGTCAGCTGAGCGGTACGGGAAAGACAGATAGGATTGTGACACCTACTGCAGAACTGACAAAACATACACACCACGATTTCTTTTTCCAGGTGTGAACCCACTCCTCAGCTTGCAAATGTTTCATAACTCTTAAAAAATAAAAATTATTATGAGCCATCTATTTCCTTCTCAATCTGCAATTAAAGCAGTTTGATTATCTTACAGGTTTTTGCTTCTTTTCTCCTTGTTCGCAGCATGGAAGACTAAGAAAGCTGTGGTTTCCTTTTGACATGGAAAGACCTGACAGAAATGTTTTTGTCTACAGCTTGACTTTGTTCCTAGAAACAGTCTGTTCCAGAGCCACCTGGGGACAAGTCCAGTGTCTCCCTCAGCCTCCAGTGCTTCTGCCTCCTGTCAAGAATTGTGATTGCACCTGAAAGATTGTAGCACAAGCAGCAAGAGACTATGCCAAGCTACAATTTGAATGTTAGTGCACATTCCTTGTGTAGGATTTTATACTGGAAGACCTAGTGCAGAGTCGAAGACAGATTTCTGTGATTATAGCAAGCTGCATTGCTAAGCAGCCACTGGCTTTCCATGAGGTGTACTCTTGTATTAGTTACATGAGATTATTAAACCTATGTGTGAAGTACAAGTGTTATAGAAGTACTTCTATCTCATCATGTTCTGGGGGGCTTTCCCCAGATCACCCGGCACTACCTTTACGTTTTCCCATGTAAATTTGCAGGTTAAAGAGCAAGCATGACCTACTCTAGGGGTACATACAACCCACAGAGATAAGATCTCTGCTTAAAATTCTGCCATGGGTGGGTCAAATAAACCACTCTAGATTCCTTTTCCTCTATGTGTGGGTTAAAGGAGATGTAATTTGACTCCTTCCAGTTTTGGAAACTTAGTTGGCATCCTAAGTTAGAAGCTGTAAAGCCAGTCCTGAATGCTGCTACTGATGAAAGAATAAAAATTGTGCTGTTTGTACACACTGAAAAAAACCTTTGCAGCTATGTCCGATGACAGACAACCCATGGAAGCTGTTCTATCAATTGCATTTGGACAAAGCTGAGGAACACTACTTCCCGGTGATACAGAAGTCATTTATAGCCTCCATCTGCTGCTGAACACAGCACCCAGGCTTTTAGCCCTTACTCTCTGTAGGGAGCTGGTTTGAATCAGTCATCTTAGACTCAGATGAAAGGTGCAAAAGTCTGCATTCCTTTCCACCTCCCTTAAGAAACTAGCACCCTGAGCCAGCAAAGAGTTGGCAAGCAGTGCTACAAGTGTGTATGCAATTCCAGTAATTCCTTTGATTTTGTGTAAACATACTTAAACTTCCACACCTGTACAAGCCTGGCCTTGGCATATCCATTTAGCACTCTGCCTTATGGTTCTCTGGTCTCCTCCTCCAGCTTTCATAGACAAGTACCACCCGACTCCCTGGCATTTCGCACAGCCACGCTTACCAGACTGCCGCATATGTTAACGCAAGTCTTTTGTTGTGGTAGCTGAGAATGTTTTTCTCTCTCCATAATGAAAGACTCAAAGACAAAAGTTGATTTCTGAGTTTGAAATTATACTAGATAGAGCAGCTATTACAGCAGGACACCCACTACTGATTAAAAAGAATAGCTTTTCTTCTGCGCAATAATTTAATCCATTGTTTGCCTGTTCTGCACCTCCAATTGCTAAGCCTGCTATTACTTTTTTTCCAGCCCTTTTCTACAACCTAGAAGATATCCTTCTATCTACAGACAGGAATGCAAATACTAATGCTAATGCTATTATAAGATTTTCTTATGAATGAGGAAAATACTCTTATTAAAAGCTTTGACATTAGATTCTGAATAATCTACCAATCAGTTGCCCAGATGACAAGCTGATAGAAGGCAGTATGTATAAATAGTTTAAAATTATATTCCTGTCTTATCTTAATGCATTAAGACTTATGCATACAATTCATTAATTTCATAACTTATTGACAGTTGACCTCATTTCTCCATGGCATTTTAAAAATGCATCTATTGTGCTGCATCCAGCGTGCAACCTTACATTAAAGAAATTCCTGTTACAGAAGAAACTCACACATTTTTATATTTCTTTCAAATAATTAGTTTCAAGGTGTTCTGAGAGATACAAACCAAAGGACTAGAATGAGACACCATGAAGATAACAAATAAGTGTGGTACAAAAAGTTATACTAGTAGAAGTAATGTTACCTTTCACCAATAAAAAAAAAAGATATAAAGGCATCCTACATCTGCCATCCCCCTTGTTATTCCTTTTTGTTTATTTGTTTTCCTTTGGCCAGTGGCTTCAGTTTGCTCAGAACAGAAGTAAACTATACAGACTGTTTCTGCTTTTTACTAATTCAAATCTTCTAGTGAAGGGTCTATAGCAATTTCTGGACTAAGCTGGTCCACACTTAATTACATGAGCAGTAAAACCAAATCAATCTGGACATTGGCAACCCATTTAATTTCAGGGTTATAAAAAAATACTTCAATATCAGAAGTAAGAAAATACTCTTGCAATAATTTATTGATTTGAATAGAAGAAGTCAGCAGTGATTTCTCCTTCAAAAAGGCCATTCCATTAGCAAGACAAAGTATGCATCTGGTCATTAACCAAAAGAAAAAAAAAATCAATATCAGTAAGATGGCCTTGTTTAGTCGTGTCATTTTGGTTGGGGTTTTTGTAGCTTATCCAATTGATATATGATCACAGGAAGGACCAAATCCATTAAAAAATAGTTTTATCGTCCACTCAGACTGTTGGAAAATCTTCTAACTAGTCTCTGGTACTACTACTAATAAAGACATAAGAGATCTTGCCACTCTGCCTAGACTTTTTTAATCTGAATGAGAAAATTTGGTGTTAAAAAGGCTGGCGCATACACAGACAATATGCATGAATCAACTCCACTCGTGAAGCGACTTGTAAGGCACAGGTGGACGCTGAACCTGCTCCTGACGTGGCTGGTACAGGCTCTGGCTTGACTTCACAGTAAGCTTCAGCCTGCGGGTCTCCCCCTCCACGCTGAGCACTATTATTTCAAGCTTCAAAGCTTTTCTGAGCTGTTGTTTGCTGGCCAGGTTGACTTTATTTATTTAAGGTGGGCCAACTCATGGCCTGTCTGCTGCTCAGGTTTCTGATTTTCACAAAGTCAGCTTCTTTTCCATCTGTCTCTAGGGGCTGCATTGGTGCTTTGTATTGTCGTTCATGCTCCACAGAGGGTGATTTTTTTAACATGGCCATTAACCCAAAAGCTGGCTCAAAATTTGTGTTTTTCTGTGAAGCATGAAGAGCAGCAGGGAAGAACGAATCACCTACGGTACCAGGGGAAAACCTGGCAGGTGGTGAGAAGCCAAATCCTCTGTACACTGAGGTTAAATATCTCAGCTGGAGCAAAAGGACAGATGGAATAAGACAGAAAAGTAGCGATACTGTGGTATAGGGTTGAAGGTTAGAAAATAGCGATACAGAATTTAGCAACCAGCAATGCAACTGGAGAAATCAGGGGAGGGACAAATGGCAACATTTTAAAGCTATACCCTCACTCAAACAAAAAAGGGTGGTACAAGTATGTTGAAGCCAGTATAACTTTGAATGACAGCAGTTTTTAAACCTTGCATAGCAAGTTAGGGTAAAACTTAGATGAAGCAATCAATCACCAATCTCATCGAATTACAGGAACTGAAAAGGGTTCCTTAATCTACTGGGCATCAGGATTTCACTCTGAGGTGTCCATTTTGCTATTAAAACCAAATATCATTTTTATATTAAAAATTACAACAGCAAAATATGGAAAAGAGGTGGCTGGAATTAAACAGAGCTGTACTTTGTTTCTGAAGGAGGACCCCAAAGACCAAAGATGCTGTGCTGGAAACACGTACAGGGGTGACAGGCCATACCCTGTTATGCCCTGTCAGTTGTAGATGGTAAGAACACCATCACTGTCTCCTCACACTGATGCCAGATTAAGCCATATGATTATGTACCTGAGAAAGAGTATGGTCAAAAACCATAGTAAGATTCTCACTGATCTACTCATTGGCAACATAATATTTGCTACCATAGGTAAACGAGACTAATTATATACCAACATAACTGGAAAAGCATGAGTCAGGTGTTTCTACAGGAGAGAAAAAGGGCTAATATTCAAAACCATAAGCCATTATGAAAATAGACAGTAATGACTGAAATGTGAAGTATTAGTTAGCAGCAACCCAAGGGAAAGAGATGTTGAAGGAGAAGACAGATCTGGTTCTCAGCCAGTACCAACTCTGGATGCTGGTACACCAACATAAGAGGATGAATCACTATTGCAGAGCCAGAGACTACGCAGAAAAGTAGAAAAGGCTCGTAGACCAGGGAATGTTGCTGATCACATGTCATTGGTAGGTGAAAAAGAGAGACACTAACATTCTGGATGAAAGTTAGATTTCTCCCTGACCCTTCTACAGTGTAAGATGCTAAGCAATGGAGGTTGTCACACTAGGGAGAAGTCCTTCAGCTTGTGGGATTGAAACCACATATGGACAGAGAAAAAAAGGAAGATTTCCTTGCACCTTGTAATGTTTCACATGAATCGGCAATGTGTTACACAAGGAAGAAAGATGACAGTGTGTATTTCAGCCAACACTTTGTCCTCCATATTAATTGTAACTCAGCCGCTCCCAAAAGATTTGCTCTTTAAAGCGCACTCATATTGTCATGCAATTCACCACACACTCTTCATTTTGCTCTCACTGCTCTCTTCAAGAGCTTCCTGAACACTTAATAATCTTGACTCTTGACATTTAAGAATCTGTTTTGCTTCAGAAACATGTTGAATCCACCTCACTAATCTCCATTTTACCCACCTCACTGCTCCGTCTCCCACTTACTCTCCAGATGGGCCTGGGAAATATTTTCTCTACGCTTTTTTTTGTATTGCCTTTTTTCAAGCTTCCCTCTCTAAGAGAAAAACAGCCAATTTTTGCCTGCAAAACTCCCCTTTTCTCCCAATTTTCAAATCCCAAACAGTGCCAGATACAATTTTTTAAAACGACATATATTTTTCACTGCCATGGAGCTATTCCCCAAAGTGGCTGTTCACCTGCTTCTCAGCCATCGACAATTTTTACAGCTCTCCCTTTCAGCTTTTAGAAAGCTGTGTGCCTTTTCATAATGTCCTCATTATTATCTAAATTCCTCAGGCACATTCTGTGATTCCTCCTCCAGCAAGTGCTGAAAGTAGGAAGAGAGAAAAAAGACCAGTGCAGCTGTCCCAGGCTCCTCCCGCCCCCTTCCCCTAGTGGTATTCACACCTCCCTCTCTCCAAAGAGGAGACTTTCAAGTCTGTTTTTTTCCAAAACATCATCAGATGGTTGCTTATCCTCAAGAAGGCTCCATGGAGAATCCTATGGGATGCACTGCAATAACAAATTTATCTATTATGGGGTCTAGAAAGTTTTTCCTTCGTTTAGATACTGCTGAAGCCATACAGCAATTTTGGGCCCATTACAAATAAATCTACAAGAAATATGTGTAAACTCCAGTGACTGAAGCTGCTAGAGCTCAGACAGAGTTGCCTCCTGAGTTTCAGATAGCAGAATTCAAAAACCTGGACAGATTTTTGCCCCATCACCTTTCAGGATGTTTTGGTTTCGATCCATCTCTAAATCCGAACTTGGACTAGTTGAATTTTGAAACAGTGTATCCTCATGACCCACTTCATCACTCTCTCAAACTGTATAGCCAATCATCAGGGAAAAATAAGAAAAAAAAAAAGGTGAATATACTACCTTTCAATACTTTCGGATATTAAGATGCCTATTGCTTAAGCTGATGCCCAGTTATGTTGTTTGCCATACCACTGTGTTATATTTATCTACACACATGTGTCTACATGTACATCTATACATATATATTTGTATAAATACAACTATACACTCTGAGACACTACACAGTTACAATAAGAGTACTCAGAAGGCACTACTTATTACTGGCTTTCCCCAGCAACACCTGGTTGAAGTAGAATATTAAGGTGGGCTAGAGTCAGCAGACAGAGAGCAGAGAAACATATATTTTATGTTGAGGAAGAATTTGTTCCTCTTTTGTTCCTGTTTATTTAGTTTCTCATATGAGCTCTTATTATTCAGCAGCTTATCTTGATCCCGCCTGAAAACAAGGGAAACTTGTGAAAATGAAAACAAATAAAAAATTCTCCACAAGTTTAAACACATTTTGTTATTTGTGCTGTGTTGGCTGAGCCAAGTAATTTTTAATTTTGCCAGTGTTTGCAGGCCTATTTCTATATTCATGTTTTGAAAATACCATTAAGAAAAACAATTCACTGGCTGTAAATGTTTCATCGAAATTTTGGTTTTCAGAAACAGGTAGTGCATGCCCAGAACTTTATTCACTTCAGGAGTAGCTGGGAAAGGATCAGATTCCAAACTACCATCTGAAAAACTAAAGAAAAACAATCTAGGTACCCATACCACATTGTCAAAGCAATGTCAGCATTTAATTTTTCACATCTTCCATTTTAACTAATTTTAACTTGATAGTATTGCAGATGAATAAAAGCAGTTAATATTGTGTTTTGTACAAGGGTCCATGTCTATTGGACATGCACACGAGGGAAGTGCAAATGATAGTTCTGATGTTCATTTTGGAATTGCTGTGAATGGCGTGAGGAAGGAAGTGTTCTGACCGTACATACAGTTTATGAGAAATAGAAAGGTCACTTTTTATAGAAAACCCCTCAGAGAACAGATGTCCACCCTCTGTAGCTCCTTTGCTTAAGGTATAATGCAGTTTGTTGCCATATTAAACATTCCACTGCCAGTGAGGCCAAAACACAGAGAATCCTCCCACTAACTTGTCTGGGTAACCAGTAGTACCATTGTCGTGAAAAAAATATCTGCCTGGAGCAGAGAATACCCTCATGGCACATCCGAGGCTTCAGAGCACAACTTCGGGCTGAGCATATGTTATGGTATAAATATATTATCCTGCCTTTTAAGATACAGAAGAACTTAACTGCTTGTGAGTGGCAACCCCTGTTGCGATTTTCCCCATTGCTTTATACAATTTTATCAACTGGAATTAGCCCTTGCAAAGTGCTGCGAGGCAGGCAGGAAAGCTCCTCGGTTTCTGCAGAGCAGTTAGTAGCTGACAGTTGCACCTCTTCAGCTGTGTGCAGTACATCTGAATCCTCTCTAAACAGCAGTTATTGCTTAGAATCAGAATCATTTAAGATTGGGAAAGACCTTTGAGATCATCAAGTCCAACCGTTAATCCAGGGCTGCCAAGTCCACCACTAACCGTGTCCCTAAGCACTACAGCTATGCTTTTTAAAACACCTCCAGGGCACAAAATACAGGCTGACCTCAGCTAGAGAAAGCCAGCTTCTAGGCATGCTGACAGGCCACTCCGCTTCCCACATCACCGACTGTGGGCACTCGTAACGGTACAGGGCTGCAGCTAAAACGCTAAACCAAGACCGTCTGTCTTTACAGTGGGTATTTGTCTGAATCGGTCTCTCAAATGCAGCTAGTATGCAGCTACCTGCCAGGACTCTGGTGTAGCACAGACAACAAAACCAACGTGTTTGCTTTTACACAACTACACTTACCATATTCCCAATATAAGCAAACTAAGAGGAGCCCAAAAAACCCTTTTGGAATGCTCCTCATCTTCATGAACTGATTTTTCAGAGATACACAGGCAGTGTTCTGCTGGGGCAGCCACTTCAGGTTTAGGAAACATTCAGCTGAAAAGTTTAAGGAGGAGGCACCCCACATCACCTCAGATTTAACTAGCTATGAAGCATTTGCTGAAAGGTTACCAGAAGATAAAGCTCCGTAAAAGAACATAGTTCTGCATCTATTTTCTTACAGTCTATGGAAATTAGGAAAAGATATATCTTATCATCTAAGGAAACAAAAAGACGACTTAGTTTCCCATTCTCTCTGACACGAACTAAAGTAAAAATCCCTTGCTACTAATAGCTGAAATCTGCCCTCTTGCTGCTAAGTAAAGACAGAATACTGCCTGTTTCCTAAGGTCAGTCTGTTGTAGGCTACACATCATCTATGTGAAAGTCTACAAGTACATACGAGTAGCCATATTAGTCTGCCCGCGTCTCCCCCTTCCCACAAAACCCTCTCAAATGGAAGAAATTGAAGAACATGGCATACCCTCATTAAATAAAGTTGCAAAGCTCAGGGATTGACTCAAATCTTCCTTCTCCTTGTGTTGCATCTACCACAGCAGCTTTCTTTGAAGTAAAAAGGCAAGCAAACAAGCCCAGCTGTTGTCAGTGCTCTTTATGAGTCACTGAGCAGCAGATGCTGAAAGAGCTGTGTTTCTAAAGGCAACACCTGCTGCTGAACCTGAATTTCCAAGCCATAGTATTACGTACATACGGAAAGATCAACTGAGTTTGTATGTACCACTGATAGCCACTCTTAGAGCAAAATCAAAGGGAGAATGACAGCAGGTAATTTTAACTGAAAGCTCTGGAGCCACCACAACATTTGCAGTAGTCCCGTGGCACAGGATTTCTTCAAAAAGCAAAAGAACTGCATTTATTTCACTTTCTTTTATACACTGTTAGACAAACACTTTGAAGGCCACCCTAACTTTTTCAGCGTGTACCTGTATCCAGGTACTGCCACAACAGACTCCACTTCAGTGCTATCTTAGGCTGATAGTTCAGATTTATTTTTTTTTTTTATTGCAAGAGCAAGATATAAAAGAATTAATCCACTGCTTCTTTATGTACACAACGGTTTACATGGCCATCGTGTAGAACTGCTCTCACTGAACACGATTCAGGCTAAAAACAAATATTTCTCTCTCTTTATTTTTGGAAGGAGAGAAGGAAAGAAAATATTTTTTCTGACCTGGAATTAATTTATTTGCCTGACATACAGTGCAATATCCCAAATTATTGTATTGAACAATGTAGAAGTCAATACATTTCAGTACTGGCAGAAGAAGGAAACAGCCGGTATAGGGACTGTTTAAGGGCACCCAGGTTTAAAAGACACGGTATCGTAAAGCTATGGCCCTGGTTGCACATTCCACTGCCCACCCAGCCTCCCTGCTTGCAGGGTGAGCAAGTGGGCTGGCACACAGCCTGGGTAGGCTTCTCAGGGTGGGTCCTTATATCTAATTTTCTAAGTCTTTGTTGTATTTTTTTGTACAAACCACCACTGCACCCTAATCCTGGCAGCTGTACACATCCAGTGTCTGCCGAACAGAAAGCATAACACAGTAGTCAACACAGTGTGTCACTACAGCTCAGGAAACAACGTTGGCTCAAGCAAAATATTCTTAATCCTTGGAAAAATGGTTCCTTGTGATCAAAGTAGAGGACAGCGCAGTGACACAGCTAAATCTGCTCACCACCTTTCAATACCCTGGTTAGCCCACATCTCCTTTTTTCTCAAAGTATTTTCTTCCCAAAACTTATTTGTGCCTTTCATTTCTGTCAGAGTTTACAAACCCAAGCAGATCCTAATCTCCACTTTGATCTGAATTTCTCTGAGAATGACCATTGATTTTCATTTATGCTCACAGCTTCTCAGAGGAGCATGGTCTCTCATATAATAGCTGCAGTCAGTGGATAACCTGCTCTGTAAGAGCTATGGCACGCTACCGGCGAGGCTTGCGGTCATGCTGCATCTCACAGATGGCCTATGCTGGATTTACTCATGGTGATCTAAGGTATTACCCCTCTGCATCTCACTGCCTTCTGCCAAAGGCGAGCTTAACCTCCCGGTGAGCAGGATATGCCCTGCAAAGGCTGAAGGTCCAGCTGCAGCACTTTCTCCCACGCACCTCTGTAAGGAGGTTTCTAGCAGGGAGGTGTGGAAATGCCTTTGGGCGCTTGGTGTGGTGCCAAGGGGGAGCGGAGCTGCCGCGTGTGCCCAGGCAGTGCCATCCCGCAAGCGGCTGGGCTACAGTGGGTCTGCTCTTGAGCCTGAAATCAGGGCAGCCTTCGAGGAGCAGCATAAGCACAGCCAAAGTGCTTAAAATTACCCCTATGATTATGGTTTTTAATGGTTTTGGGGCCAAGCCACCAGCTGGCAATAGTCCCTAAAAACTTCATGGAAACATGATTATTTACCAGAATATTACATTTCGCTATTTGAATCATCCCATTTGTCAGAGGAAGCATATATGTGACAAACTGCTGCATGCCAATCTCTGCCCAGAGTACTGTGGAGTACACTTGCTAGCAATTTTGGAAGAAAATGAGCAGAAAAAAAGTGATAAATCCCTGATCTGTATTGTGCTAGTGTATTTTGTAGCTATTTACACATGTGTGAGATACAAAGCAAACAATGCTAAAGGTAAGGAGCTCTTCGTGCAGGTGGTAACTTTCCACATTCAATGTCAGCTCTGATCCATGTTGTTAATAGGAGAGTCATTGGATATTATGGGTATAAGGGAAACATATACTTGTATTCATGCATGCACTTGCAAAAAAATTAATAGAAAAAAACCCTAAACTTTTTTTATTGTGGCGGAAATATACTGCATTAATTATCCAAGCCCAGGTTCCCAGCCAGTGTAAGATAGCATCGTAAAACTGAAGTCAAGCAGAACGTGCAGAATTTAGCAAAACCTGACATATTTTCCCCGTTCTGCACACTGGGGAAACCGTAACACTTATCACGTTTGTCTCCTGAGCTGTGCATTTCACCTTTTAATGTCACACAATTCAGAAACATACCAATTATTGTAGGGTATCCACACTTACCTTTACACTGTCTGAAATATTTTTTGTACGTGTCCTGACAGAACTGCACCAGTTGCTCACACCTGTCATCTCAAAAAGAGAATAGAGTTTTCTTTTGGGTTTATTTTTTGTGGGTTTGGGTGGGTTTTTTGGGGTGGTGGTAAAAGTGGAGGATCTTCTGGTGGGCTAAATAGTAAGTTGATTTCTTCTTTTCATAAAAATTATCATTATAAATACATGTGGGTTTTAGCCAGATTCTTTTCATGCTGTATAGCTCAGTTGTGTGTTCCTAAAACCTGTACCTGTGTTGTTTACCCCATATACAACATTAAGTGCAACTAAGGAGCTCCAGGGTGAGTTTGCAGACCAAAGCCATGCCTCATAAGACCAATGTAATGAACCTGACTCAACTGGGGGGGGGGGGGGGGGGGGGGGGGGGGGCAATATGTTGTTAGTTCTGAGTGCATTGCTCATAGTGATTTCCTTCAGACTGATTTACTGATTCCATTGAAGACGCAGCCTATATTATTATTCCATGAATTAATTTCACTAGTTTCTTTGAGTTGGTTTTTATTGTGTTGCCTACTTACCTTGCTGTAACAAAAACCAGTACTAAGATCACCTGAGGTACCAATTAAAGCTCTACGAAAGGCTAAAGTATGGCAGTGCTCGTGGGGAAGTGTTACTGAATAGAAGACTGGTAATTAATACGCTCACTTGATAGAACTGTTCGGCTCTCCCGTGAACCTTGAACTTTGATGGTCTACTGATTCATCATTCTAAGAAATTATAATACAGGTTAGGAAGCATACCAGGACTAGTCTTAATTTAATACAATTGGTGATGCACTCTTGTCTTAGGGAATTTTAATGCACTAGATCAAACTGGTCTCTATGGTAACCAAACCCACAAGGCTTATCCACCAGTAACTATGGACCATTACAGTCAGTGTCTGCTAAGGCACTTACAAACGGAAAGAAGTTGTTTCTAGGTGAAAACAACAGCAGCAACAAAACCCCTGTCTCACTGCTGTGCAGCTGTGTTCACCAATTCCCTTTAAAAATCATGTTCCCTCTACATTTGATAAATTACTCCTTCCTTGCTTGAGTCAACCTTTAAAAAACCACGGAACAATTAATTTGCTAAAAACAAACACAAGTTACCTTTTTTTGCTTCTGTAAGCAGAGCACAATCAGATGTCAGGGATCTGATCTAGAGGCAGCTGGGGAGACAGCAGTTTTAAGCACTTTGGCCTCTAAAAAGACATTTTTGAAAGCTAGGCAGAATGTTTATGGCATGTTCATAGGCACGGGTGCCTATTCAAGTCTTAAGTCTTGCAGAATTGCTAAGAAGAGTTTAAATTTGCCTGTTTTCATTTATACATTATAAGGGAAAAAGATGGAACTTTGTTTCCACAGAAGGTTTAGCAACTAAATTGACCCTCTTGTTCAGTTTTTGCTCAAGGGATCTCAAGTTACTTGAAAGCTCGCGTGACCCGAGATGACTTCTAGGCTCTCAAGTTCAGGCGCATTTCTCCCCACACCCCTTCGCATACCGGCTCCCCTGTGCCCTGGCTTCTACAGTGAAGACTCTTGAACCCATGGGTGGAGGAGGAATAGCTTAAAATTGCAGGAAACTTGGTATTTCCTCCCTGACTCTGAGGTGGCTTTTCCACTATTAGAAGAGAACTTAGTGAGCTAAAACCTGGATGTGCTGTCTTGTATAGCCTTCTCTCCTGAGTAGGTCTGGGTAACCGCTGCTTGAAAAGATTTTTTTTAGCGTAAAGTGTTCTGATACTTCCATGAAAATCAGCAGTAAATTCAACAGCAGCAGATCAATGCATGCATATTCTGTATGCATCAGTAAGCCCCACACACTCACTGCTTAAAGTCTGGACGGATGAAGCTGCAGAGCATTACATTTCAGAATCTGAGGGTCCCTGTGGCTGTGACTATACGCTTTCTTTCCATGTATGCTGGGTTTGGCTGGGATAGAGTTCGTTTTCTTCACAGTAGCTGGTATGGGGCTGTGGGTTGGATTTGTGCTGGAAACAGTGTTGATAACACAGGGACGCTTTTGGTGTTGCCCAGCAGTGCTTGCACAGAGCCAAGGGCTTTTCTGCTCCCCACCCCACCCCACCAGCGAGTGCGCTGGGGGGCACAAGGGGTTGGGGGGGATGGGGACAACAACTGGGACAGCTGATCCCAACTGACCTGAGGGATGTTCCATACCACACGGCAACGTGTGCAGCATATAAAGCTGGGGGAAGAAGGAAGGGGGAGGATGTTTGGAGTGATGGTGCTTGTCTTCCCAAGTAATCATTACACGTGATGGAAGCCCTGGTGTCCTGGGGTGGCTGAACCCCTGCCTGCCCATGGGAACTGGGGAATGAATTCCTCGCTTTGCTTTGCTTTACTTGTGTGTGTGCCTTTTGCTTTACCTATTAAACTGTCTTAATCTCAGCCCACGAGTTTTTTCACCCTTGCTCTTCTGATTCTCTCCCCCACCCTATTGGGGGCGGGGGAGTGAGTGAGCAGCTGTGTGAGGTTTAGTTGCTGGCTGAGCAACTAAGTTGGTGGCTGTGTCCATGATGGGTGCCAAAAAGGATTGTTGTAATTTAACCCAGCCAGCAAGTAAGCACTACACAGCTGCTTGCTCACTCCACGCTCCCAGTGGGATGGGAAAAGAGAATCAGGAAAAGGTAAAACCCATGGGTTGAGATAAGAACAGCTTAATACTTAAAATAAAGTAAAAATATATTAAAAAATAATAGTAATGAAAATGGGAGATAACAAAAAGAGAAAGAGGAATAAAACTCAAGAAAACCAAGTGATGCACAATGCAAATGCTAACCACCCACTGAGCAATGCCCGGCCAGTCCATGAGCTGCAATTGGCCTCTCCTGGCTGACTCCCTCGAGTTTATATACCGAACATGATGGTCTATGGTGTGGAGTAGCCCTTTGGCCAGTTCGGGTCAGCTGCCCTGGCTCTGCTCCCTCCCGGCTTCTTGTGCCCCTCCTCGCTGGCAGCCTGGGGAACTGAAAAGCCCTTGGCTTGGGGTAAGCGCTACTCAGCAACAACTACAACATCCGTTTGTTGTCAACATTATTCTCATCCTACATCCAAAACGCAGCACTGTACCGGCTCCCAGGGAGAAAATTAACTCTGTCCCAGCCAAAACCAGGACATATTTATTTGAAACAAATTGCACATTCTTCAATAATTTCTGTTTTTCAAGCTGGCCCATGCAATTCTCTAAGTGATAACGCAGTAAGAGGATACTTTTTAAGCAAAATTCATGGGCTATCTTGGGCAATCTCATTAACTTTTTGTTTTAAGAGCATTTTGGGGTTTCTAAACACAACTAAGACCTTAAAATCTTTGGCAAATGCAATGATCGAAAGCAATCACTTCTACAGACATTTTATGAACTCTCAGTTTTCTAACATGTCTCAGCTTATGGAGACATTGCACATTGTTACAAAGGTGACAGTGCCAATGTGGCTTTTTCCAAGCATCCTGTCACCCTTTTTGTCAGTTTTAAGGACATATGGGCCTTGGAGCGGCTGCATATGTCTGAATGGCAATGTGCATCTCCACTGTTGCAGCTACAAGGACATCCGATAGATTTTGTTCTCAGTTGCTTAAAAATATGTATACACAAACAGAAGCTCATAGCGGTGAGTTAATTTCAATTTCTGTTATTATGCTGCTAGCACTTTTTCATAAAAAGCTTATTTTCAATGTTCACAATCAAGAATTATTACGTACTAGGTCCTTACTGGTGTTTACACACAACAACACAGTCCCATGACTACACTCGGAACCCGTGATTCCTGAGAGCTGCTGACTTCCCACGGCCCTGATGTATGCCCCACCATGGCATCAGAAAACAAAAGCCACTAATCTGTCATATAAAGTCCTCCCCTGGTTCAGCCATGCCCTCTGTCCCTCAGGGGTCTTTGGTGAGAACCTCAAGAGCACCATCAGAACACTGACAGTAAGATTTGGGGAAAAGGGATATTCTGACACTGGTTCCTGATACCTTACTAATGCTCAGGCACCTTCTGCACACAAATTTGTGATCTGAGAACATGGGTAATGGGAAGCAATGATATAACTGCTAGATAGCTCTGCTTTCATTTTAAAATGGTTTGTAACATTCCTGAAAGGGTCCTTTGGACGGCAGCAGAATTCATTGCTCATTAGTGTTTTCCTGTGGTGGGCATAGCTGTAAGGTCTGGCTAAGAATGGGTATTTCCAATCGCTCTGTATGGAGTACTTGATATGCAGAGCAGTGACTCTGAAGTGGCAGTGCCGTTTGTTCAGATATTCTTTCTGTGAATACAGTCTGAATATCCAAGACTAACATCCTGTCAACCAATGCTATTTTTCATCTTTTGGGAAGACACTCTCAATAGTAAAAGCAAAGAACTTGGTATTTGTGCCCTTTCTTACTTTTCATATGTAAACAATTTTGTACGATACTGATTATCTCTCTAGAGAGCTTTTGTCATATAGCATTTTTTTCATCGGCCAAACCACCCATCCTACCCTAAAGTTCCTTCTGTGTTGTATTTCTGATCAGTACAGTCACAGAGCTTCTTACAAACCTCTTTTACACAGCCCTGTCTTGTCAGCAGTGCAAAGAATCTCAACATGTGTGGAAGGAAAGGCACCTCAGAAGTCACTGTAATAAACATCTAGGAAAGATTGTTATTGAAGGATGTAGTGGTAAAGCTGATGAAGACGAGATCCAGGGACTCAGTTCTAAAGATTTGTCCCCAAACATACATTAACTTATTAACTTATTTTAATTCCTAACTGTGTGACTGTCCTGAGTTTTCTGCCTTTGTTTTATAGAAATGATGGAGAATTTAGGCTTTTCTGGTCAGGAAAAAATATTCTTAGGAAACTCATCTGAGAAAGTTAGGACTTCTTTACACAAGAAAACCTACCTATGCTGTAACTTGGTCTGCAAATTGTTATATTGAAACCAACTCAAAGGCTGCAGATTTTTATTTAGATTCAGCTCATAAGACAGGTAGAATAAGTTACTCCTGCAAGAAAACAGGAAGGTTGAGTTGCTTTAATCAAGCAAATTGAAGTCAGAAATTACTTTGTACCAAAATATCACTGTATGTAAGACATTGAGGTTTTGTATTTTCTTTTGCAATTGCACAAGAATTCAAGAAAAAGTTATATTTTTGAATCTTCACGTATACAAAAATCTCATGCTAAGAGGGCTTTCACATAGCAAGGTATGTGGTGGTGTATGGTCTGACTTATATGTCAGTCAGTTCAGTACTTACAATTCTAGATCCATCCATCGATGTAAAATTTCCAATAAAGTGTTTATCAGAAATTTTTAGTAATAAATTTATCTGAAGAACCACTGTCAACACTGAACAGAAAAGCGGCTTAACTCTACAAAATTACTTGTAGATTTAATTGTACACATTACTTTGCCAAGTGAATGCAAGTTGGCATGTACCGGGATATATGGTTTTAGACAAGGAAAACCTCTGCTAAAGGAAAGAAAAGGTACAGCCTACCTAAATAACTTGAGAGGAGCTGATACCTTTGTCATACCTTGGTCCTGGCTAAGGAGCATAATGAAAAACCGGGACAGAGATGCAACAGCGTCTGGACACAAATGACATGGAGAGACAAGATTATTATTATAAGAGCTCATCACCTAATTAGGCCTTACAAAAAACTTGAATAAGCTAACTAAAACTCCAGACACTGGAGGCAAAAGTATGAATAAAATTTTTTGTATGATTTAGTAGTTATCGTGAGCTCACTTGATTTACCGTAATTGCTGCTGTGTTTACAGGGACATCTTGGTTTTTAATACTGAGGATCCACCCCACACTGTGTGCAACCTTATAAAATTTATATTTTTTTACACCTTTACTGATTTTCCCTAAATATTTTTGTCTTTTTCTCAATTTCTAGTAATGTTAGCCAGATTATTTTTTCTCTCCTAGCAAGGAACCATGAAGTTACAGTGAATTATGCTGTCAGTAATACTGTAAATTATAGAAAGATACAACCTCTCTTTAGCTAGTTATCATCCAAGAGATGCCCTTACAACTATTTGTTTCTTTAATGATTTTATATAGATTATTGTCAGGCTGACTGACAGTAACAAAGATAAAACAACAAAGAAAAGATAAATAACAAGAAACAGAAAATAAAGAAAACAGTACAAACAGTACCAGGGGCTCCAATGGACTGTGGACGAACAGCGGGTATGATGCATATGATATCATGAATACGAATGAATTCCAAAGAATTCTTCCTCGCTGTTCACACTTGGATTTATGCACTTGATTTGAGTAATTTGCATAACTGGAAGGTAATTTCCTGTTTACAAAAGTGATAAAGTGCTTTGATTCCAGCATGTGCATCTCCATGCATGTGCTAGTCTGGAAAAGCCAGAAGTATGATAATGAAGTAATTTTTTCAAGTCTGTGTACAAGCAACGAATAAATAGAATAATGGAGAGAAAGTGAGAGCATCACTTTTCAGGAGCCATCCTCTTTAAGAATTCTTGATAAATGTAACTCCAAGAGTCCCAATTAATAAAATATTAAAGGCACAATGAAGTCACACTTTTATATTACATTAATCTATTTTTTGAGTAAGTTATACAACCAATGCCTTGACCAGGAAGGATTATTAAATATTCCATCCCTGATTTTGTAAGCGATACATTTTTAGTATAAAAGATGGTTGGAGACAGCTTTTGCACAGAGCTCAAAGGCCCTGGAAAAGGCACCCTACCCTACCCAGTTTATTAAAGAAGAAAAGACTCAGCTATGGTTTGACTTGTATCAGATGGAGTTTTACAGTGGGTGGAGCAGACTACAGCCTCCTGAAAGCCTCTTTCATTAGTTTTCATCAGATTTACCCTCTCTCTTAACTGCTGAGCTTTGGTGTTACTAAGCTTGAATCCCTTATACATCTATCTCAGTTTATCTTCCACAAAGAGTCAACTGCTTCATGCAAGACTGACGAAAAGAGGAAATAGAAACATAATGTTTCAGAATGGGCAAAGTAAATTTGTATTTATAGCAGCTGAAGCTGCCTGGCACTCAGTTCCAGGCTATTTTCAGAGGTTCTGTTTACTGGCCATAAATTTGCACAACTATCAGTCATTGAAATCTCAGCGCAGTTTAATTTCACAAATGTAAACAGCACCTCTGGTGCTGATCAGACTCAGTGATGGGCTGTTAACACCTTTTGCGCAGAATGAAATCCGTATCAGTTCATCACCTCTAAATCCTTTTTTTTTTTTTTTTTTTATCTTTTTTCAGGAATCTCATTCCTAAAAAAAGTTGCCTATCCTGGGGCCAGCAGCTAGTGCGTACCTCACCAAACACTAACAAGGAAAATATCAGTTCCCTCTGATATATATAGTGACCCTCTTTATCGACAGTTTCTTCAAGGATACCTCAGACTGAAGGCACAGGAATAGAACTACTTTCACCCCTCTGACACAGGGGACCACTAATTTAGCAGGACTAAAGCTAATGGCTCAAGGAAATCCAAACAGAGGCTGCCATGAAGGTTCCTTTACTATAGATAAATAGTGGCTATTAGTCTCTGACTGTGGGGCTCTTATTTAGTCAACAGTGACTGCCTGTTCGGGAGCTTAAAAACAGAGACCAAATTCCATAGCTAGAGATCCAATCCATAGGCTAGTGATCCAAAAGCTGAGAAAATCATGAAATAAACAGCTACTGCCTTGCCTTATGAGTTTGAAATGAAACCTGGATTCACTGAAATATGAGTTAATAGTGTAACTGAAGTCAAAAGGTCTAAGATGTTATATCTCAATTTTATTCGCAGTTGAATCTTCCAGTGTAAAAAGCTCACAACTCTTTCACCTACTACTAGTTTTTGCTACTGTGGATAAACCATTTTTCAGTGCAAAAATGAACATGTTTTTTTCCTTTTAATGTATGCCTTCAGTGAAATAGCTTTTATGCAAGATCAGTATATTTAAAAACAGAATCACATGCCCAGAATTTCCTTTTGTGTTTGTAGGCTCACACAAAACTTTGAACTGAAGTCTGCAGAATAAATTGAACATTTGCTAAAGGCTTGTGTGATTCTTAAGACCAGGACCTCTTTGTCTGAATAGAAGTCCTTAGGTTTACTTCAATTTAAGAGAAGGATTTGATGTCTTAAAAAAATGAAAAACCTCATTTTTCTAAATCAGTTTAAATGTCTCAACATTTGTGTTTGTTTTCTGTTTATTTTAATAAAGAAGTTGAACTGAATATTAATTTAAGGAAAAAATAAATTGGTTTATTTTTTTGAATTGGATCTGAACCAATTTCCTACATTACATACATTTCTGGTGCCAGTTGAAATAAGAATTTAATTAAAATGTTGTGTGGTACATAAAGTAGTTTCATTTTTGCAGCTCTGGTTTTCCACTCTGTTGGTCCTTCCATTTTTCCCTGTTCCTTTTTTTCTCCATTGTAAGAATTCTATTTGTTCAGAAATAGCCGTAGGAACAGTGAATATAATAGAATCACTTCCCAGGAGTGAGGAAACTGAACTGCCGAAAAACACAGTGTAACTGACATTATTATGGCTTTCTTCTGTCATAGCTGTTTCAGTCAAGAAAAACCTCTTTTTATCCTAATCAGCAGAAGGAAAAAAGATGAAATTATTTTGTCACAGATTAATCTGAAAGTCACTGGAAGTTCCTCGTTATAACTTTAAACAGTATATATTACAATCCTTCCACAAGTTAAGTATCTCAGCCTTGCCAAGATCTGAAGACTCAGTTGTCTAACAAAGACTTATCTGCATGACAATAACCATTAACTACATTATTGCTTTCATGTAATAGTTTAGAAACACTTGGTAATAATATGGAACTGTATAAAAACCAGAAGGGTTGCCCTAAAGTAACAGTAACGTTAACACAAACTGAGGTTTACCCTCTTGCATATGAAAGCTCTTTGGGTGTGGAGATGTCCTCAAGTTAGGAAGGTTGAGGGTATAGTTGAGATACTATTTGTTGACTGAAGGAAAACTAAATAATCGAATATGATCTCATTATTATGGAGTATTACCTTTCACCTTAAGTATTCACATACTTCTGTTTTTATGAAAGTGCTCAGAACTAAGGGTTAGCTGGATTTTTGAAAACATGGTCAGCTATGTGACATAAATAACACCTCCTAGAGATGTGTCAATAATTCATAACCACAGCTTTACAAAGTCATGCCTCCTCTGACTTGCCTGATCTGCTGGTTAATAAATAAAGTGAAATCCATAGGAAAAATATGCTGCATGGTGTCTTGCAACTGCAAAGCCATTGTACAGCTTTAGACTTCAGACCCAGTTGTCTTTTGAAGTGATTTACTCCCTCTTTAATGAGTGGCTGGGCACCAGGGTTTATGAAAGGTTAAGAACTCACACAAACTCCTTTCTTCCCAAAGACCACTGATGGTGTCACTAAATCACAACCTCTTGACACAGGAAGAATCTGAAATACACACCCTGGGTCTGGCAGAATTAAGACATATACTGATGACTGTAGCCTCTAAGTCTGCTAGGATAATGAGTGTAAGCTTGGAAAAAGCGGTACTTCCTGCATTTCAATGCAACACTTTCTGCAGTTCAGTTACCACAAAGTAAGTTTAAAAATCTGCGTATTGATGCTATCATGCCATACAGTAATAATCTGATGTGTATAATTAACATAATTTCTTGTTATTAAGTAAGTCTTTCCATGATTTAGCTTTTAGCACATTACATTTTGACACATTACATTTTTTTGGAGGAGAGGTAAATTTTCAGTATTTACTCTTGCTGTTGAAGTTTGAAAACCGTAAGAACTGCTTCTCATTAAACCTCGGCACTACCTTTCCTAAGCTTGAAGCAGGGAGTCTGAAGAATGAGGTGAGTTACGAGTGAGAACGGAGGAGAAAGGGGAACGAATTTCATCAGATTGCCTCAGGCCTTAGGAAAGATTAGTTGGGATTCATTGTGAGGACAAGCTAAGATCCTTATTTTATTTCCTGTAAAGCTGTGCACCTGACTTTATTTTATTTACCCGATTTTTCACATAACAAAATTACTTAAGCACACTGCACCTCACAGCCACATGAGTTCACCAGAATCAAACCAGACTGTTGACTTCATCAAATACACAAACAATGGAGTCATGATAAACACACGGGATTGCTGCCAACACACTGATGCATTATTATTACACACAGTGCAATGAGGTATCACATTGCACATATACAAATAATTTTTCTGCTTTACGTTCTTTTGAAATCTCCTACTCAATTGCCCCTTTCTCCTGGGAAGTGGAGGGTTTTAAAAATATATCCAGCATACTCTGAGGGCATCCGAAGAAAAACAATTATCTTGATATTTCACTTCATTTTTTTGTAAATTAAATGCTATGCTACAACTCACAGGAGCACGCAGAGTACACACCAAAGAGCAAAAAGGAAATGTTTCCCTGTTTATTCATCATAAATGACTAAATATATTTCATTTATGTTACCTTACAGACTTCTCTTTGGAAGACAGTCTAGCTAGCACACATTTAAATGACCACTACTGCTTCATTTTTAGTGTACAGACCTAGTGATGCCAATTCATTTCCAGCCTACTGGGTTTAAGCTTGCCAGTCTAAGATGTGGTTAACATTGCTTAGAAGAAGAAACAAAATTCTGGAAGAATGCATTTAATAAGACATATTTCTCTATGGAGCTGATGCTAAACAAAATTCCTAATGTTTCCTAGGGAGGGCTGTAAACCCGACAGCGCTGCTATTCTGTTGCTCATACAAATTATGATTTCAGATCAATAATTAATGTTTCATTAACAATATTAACAGAACCTGAAACCATCACCAAAAGTAAAGTTGCATAGACTTAGCTCCTATACTGACATACATGTAATAAAAAGACGTCCTTGTTTCAAAGATTATTAAATAACTACTTGCATTTATTGAATGCTGTATTAATATTTGTTTCAGTTAAGGCCTGGCTTAAATTTGGTAGTAAGAAAAATTCTGTTCTGAATTGTGCTGGATCACACCGAAAATGATAAATCCGTCAGTTACGCTAGCTAGATTAGCAATACAGTAATGGACTGCTGCATTTCACCACAAACTTTCCTTTGTTACATTGGGTTGAATGCATATACTTTATGTTTCCTGAAAGCACTTTGGGCTGCTTCAGGATGAATTTAATATCTCGTTGGCTCTAATTCAGCAAAATACATAAAGTTGTCCAAAATTTAAGTAGGTGAATAATCCCCCTCAGCTTCAGTAGGGTTTCTAACAAGCTGAAAATTAAGCACATACTTAAATCTTTAGCTATTTGGAAACCACTTGCTACAGAACTAGCTTGTTAGTGTGCTTATTATAATGCACAGTACGGTTTTAAAATGGACAATATATTCGAAGCTGGAAAATTTTATGAGTGAAATCAATCAACTAAAGTAAAAGACTGCTTGGAATTTATTTTGAAGAGGAAGCTTTATCGTGTTTTTCTCACTTCACAGAGCTTTATCTTCATATTATTAGAATCTTAAAAGCTCTTCCCCAATTACTGTTGCTAACAGGGCAAAGCTGTCCCCGTTGCACAGCATTCTCCATTTTGTTCTGAATTTGTATACTTTCCAGTGTCTGCTTTTTTCCTTGTGCTTGGTATCTAGGGCCTCACACACATAACAAACTTTTCTAATTCCCTTGGTCAGGGTCTGCTGAGTTTTAGCTGGACAAAACAGATTACCTGTGCACACTTGCAGCTTCCTAGAACGCTCTCCTCAGGCTCACGTACATCTTCCCCTTGCACTTGTTTCCCCTGCTTGTTCACAGCACTGTGTTATGCTGAGGAAAGTACGCTGGTTATTTTAGCCACCTAAGCCATAGCGAGGAAGGCTGGGTGTGGCAGGTGTGAGGAGAACTACCAAGGGTTTTGATGAAACAAACGCCACTTGTCGAAACCTTCAGGTTTTTCTGTGCAAACTGTCACCAGGCATTTTAGGGCACATTAGTAAAGAAAAGGAAGGCACATGCCGTGGTTTTACCATTGAATAATGGTTCCTTACTGATATGGGATCCACTTAATGATCAATTACAAATTATATTAATTACAAATGTCTGGAAGTTAGAGGTGCCAAGATCATGGTCCAGCTTTCAAAGATGAGGAAGATGGCCATCTCTGATGAGTCTGTGTGAAAGAATCTGATCTGGTCTCTGCAATTTCAGGAAGAGATAATAAGTTCATATATATCCTAAGACCAACAAAACTGATTAATGGGTTAAGTTTTGACTCTGGTATTACCAAATACAGTGCAGGAAACCGAATAAGGGAATTTGATTATCATTTACAAACGCTCTGGGAAAAAAATGGCAAATAAAGAGGAGACCAGCATTATTTAGGATCGTCTAAAGGGTTGTGACAAGGAAACATGGGCTTGAAAGAAACAAAGGAAAATTAAAGGCAGCTATTAGGGAAGTTCACCGACAGCCCAATCCATTGCTTTGTAAATATGCTGCTACAGGAAACTTTTCAGATATGTAAAGGAGGAAAAGAAAAAAGGATTTGGATTCTAATGTAAGATGCAGAGACATGTTGGCAGAAGGAGAGCCAGCAAGATCAATAGCCTTCAGTTTCTGTGGTTCAGAACAAGCTAGTTTGCATTTTCTCATGCACTCAAGCACTCTGAAACAAAGGGAGAGATACCATGGGAAGTTAGGACTCTTTAGTGCTAATTCACAGGGTTCTGCATATATTAAAACATTCCATTAGTCACCTAGATAACTACACAATAGCCATTATGATATGCTGTACGTAAAGTATCGAGTCTTTTAAGACAATGCCTGGGTTTTATGAAGGTTTCTTTTCAATGACAACTGTTATGTATATAACTGTGTTTCTTTGTCTTTCTCTTTTAGGAATGCTGATCTGACTGAACTACTTAACTGCAGACCAAAATACACTCTAATAATTCTCCATGAAGAGTGCAGCTTCCGATTATTCCAGCTAGATTTCTTTACAAGGTTCAGCACCTCTTGTCTGGCAGCAAGCCTACAGCCATACTAGTTCACCTAAGGCTGTGAGCCTGTTAGATCTCCTGTGCTAAAAGAGGTCAAGCCAGGTAATTACTTAAATAAGAGAACAAGACAGATTTCGAGTCACTGTTCTACTAACAGTCTCATCCTTTGGATGATGCAAAAAGTTTCTTTTGTCACTGACAATCCCATAGCAGTTGTGAAATGATGGTCTAATAGCCTCCGTGTCCCGGACAGATTCCAGCAAAGGTGATTACCTCTCTGCTATCTAAAAACCCCTGAGATTTCAATTTGATATGGTCTTACTCATGTCCTTTCTGTCCATTTCAGTGGTGGGCAAAACCATGCCTGCATACAGAAGTTAGAGAGATCTGTGAAACTGGAAGTCTATTCTATTAGGTTATTTCATCTTAATTTCTTGATAGAATTTTTTTTTTTTTTTTGCACTGCACAATATAGTTGAAAAGCCACTGAAGCAAACTGGGCCTGCAGTAGAACTCTGGAAGGTAAAAATTCTAAAAAAGCTTCTGCATTCAACTATCAAACTGGATAACGTTAGGAGTACACCTTCTCATATTTCAGGAAAATGTCAGGTCTGTTTTCAGGTTCTTATTCCTTCACCATCTAAAACCACATGCCATACAAGTGCCATTCAATAGCTTTACTCCAGCTTTTTTCTCTTTTCTCCCCACCTTTCTTGCAGACATTTTCTGAACCTGATTCTGAAACCTGGGTTATGTTGAATTGTCCTTTCCTTTTCTTCTATGTCTCTGAGAAAACAGGTAGACAGGATGGAAGTTCTCTTGCATAAAGACTTTGAAGCAGGCACGCTGGGTTCTCTTGTTAACAACTAGTATTTAAGCCCTATTTTAGAGAGCATACCTAGGGTAAAAAATAGAGGAAAGGGGCATGCCCCAAACACAGCTCTCAGTCAATGATTTCTTGCCATCTAGATTGTAGAGAGACACAATATAAAGAAAACCTGAGGCTACTGCAAATTGTATCAATGGCTGGGGTTTAGATGCTTTTGGATCAATGAAGAATAAAGATTAATTCAGGTTGCCCTCAAGGACAACAGGGACTGACTTGAGTATTACATCAGAAAGCAAGGTACAGCTTTCTGCTGAGGGTCTGGCACTGAAATTTTGTTTAGTTTTCTCTTTCTTACACAAACCTCTTGGATGACTTTTAGCACATCACAGTCCTGCCTCACCTTTCCACTGTTCACAAGCTGGAGGAAGCAGTGTATCTCTGCTGACTCTCCTGCAATACTGGTTTCTTCTGTGTTGTCAGTTTGGAATGCAAAACTTCTGTGTATGTAAACTCAATCTTTCTCAATCTTCCTCAGTCTGATCTTGCCCCACATAGCAGTGCTTTAATAAGGAAAGTGATATATGGGTCATTACTGCTTCTTTATCTTGACTTTATTTCCCTACTTACAAGTATGTTTATTTAACATTAGTCATGCTGTTTACTTCATTTCATACTACGCAGCTAAATGCTTTTTGCTACCCTAATTGATTCCAAACATAGCTAATGAACAGAAATATGAAATTCTAGAGACTTACTTGTAATTCTGCTGAGGAATTTACTGTAGCTTTATTTTTGTCATTGTTATTAGCAGAGACATTTTTAACTAGCATTGAAAAGTTGTCATTGTACATTGGTGGCCAACATTCAGGTCCAGCTCTTGCTTCCACAGTGTGACTGGAGCATGTTTCCACGGTCTTACCAAGTTTAACATGTGGTCACAGAGACTTAGCCCAACAGTAAAATTTGAAAATCTGAAATAGTTGAATGCAGCCTTGGAATTTCTTCAGATCTCTCATATCTTTTCAAGCCCGATTAAACATAAGTGATTTCAGAAGTGTCTTTATAAGGGCTGACACAGGCAAGGAACATTCAAACCCATGTAATGATTGCTTACTTTAAAGGGAATATATGTATATAGAAAGAACAATAGGCAGCGATTGTGTCAGAATGGAACAATGATTATACCTAACAGCAAAATGTAATCAAAGGGAACATTTGCTCTTGAGAGACTTAGTACATCCCCTGCTAGTGTAAATTAGCATAACTTCATTAAAACCAGTGGAGCTATGTTGCTTTAAACTCACTAAGACTCTCTAAGTGCTTCAGCTCTTTGTGTATCTGCGAAAGAAAAGTAGACCTGGAACTAGCATGTCGGTATCTTGCACATTAGTATGTTAATATTTGGGAAGAACAAATGTAGAAAACTGATAAAATGTTTTATGCTGAGTTGTATGTCACAACTACACATTTTCATGCTGGCATTGACAAATTAAAAAAAAAAATAAAAATTGAAGTCAAGCTTATTTCTTCAGTAACTTAAAGGCAGATTTCTGACACCTCCAAGAATTTTCTGGTATTGTATTCTAGTAGCTTTAGGTAAGAATATGAATTTTGGTGGCTTTGCAATTTTATGTGACTACTTGAAGAAAAACAAAGTTAAGCAAAGCAAATTAATTTGATCGCAAGCTATATAGCACATACATTCAACAGTCAAACAGCTGGGTGATGTCCAGACAGTTCATGCAGATACATATAACCTGGCCGTTTCATTTACCTCTTTGATACTCAGTAACCTGTATAGTTATTCAAAAAGAGATAGAGCATCTAAGAACAGGCATAAGACTTGATGGATTTATCTGATCTCCCTCACTGCCTCACTTCTTTACATATCAAACTGTCGTGACCCAACAGACATTCCACGGGCTACCCAGAGCGGGGAATCCGCTTCACTGTTTATAGACCCAGGTGGTGCAACCCAACACTAGGGCTCACTGTGTGATTAATATGATTACTTTAATAGTACACCATAAATAAATGCTCACAAGCAAATCATTATCCCTGTTGATGTAATGGAGGTAATGATCATATATGTTGATCACCCTTGATAGTATCGTAATAAAGGTAAAGAAATAGACTACAAAGTTGATCAACACCTTACATTAAGCTACAAGTGGACACAGTCAATAGACATACAACCTGCTCAGCAGAAAATGCTGCGTGACGGTGATAAGGGATCTCGGGCCAGCTGAGAGGGAGCTCAACAGGCACTTTCTGAGTTAAGATTTTATACTCTCACAGTCGCATAGGCTTTTAATATGGATAACTTGGATAGGCAAGCCTTTTTTATCAGTTTAGACACAACATGGCGGTGTTACAATGCTGGATGTATGCTCTCCCTTAGCCCCTAGATAGTTTTATCCTTGGGCTTTGTTCCCTTGAGAGGTAGGGTGTGAGCCAGGCATCACTGTCACACATGCGGGGTAGGGATCCAGGGCCTCAGAATGGAGAGACTACCCGGCCTACACCCAGTCCTGCTCCTCTCTTTTTAGCTTCAATGGCTGTTTCCCTTCTTCAGCACACTTCTTTGTTGTTTTTTTCCAAACAGCCTGAACCTCACACAAACCTACCCTAGTCCTGAAGACTACACGAAGGGTGGAAGGAATTGGATCCACCCTTCCAGCTAATACTGAAGCAACCACCCAGGCAAGACAGTCACATAATTACTTTAAAGGTTCAAAAGACCATCACATCATTTTGCTGATACAGGTCAGGGTAAAGATACCGAAAGAAAGAGGGATGGAAAAGGAATTTACGTTTAAACTCATAAATGCCACCAAAAGCAATACTAAAACTGTGATTTAACCCCTTTTACAATCTGACCTTTTTGCTTTCTTGAGATGAGAGCAACTTTTTTTGTTAGCTACTGCTGAAGACTGTGCTTGAAGTCACTGTCTTGCTTTCAGTACTTTGTATTTGTTCCAGTCATTTAAAGCCAGTTAAACAGAGCTTTCAGAGAAATCTGGTTTCATTAATTGCTCTACCACCATGTGAAGGTGTACAAACTCAGCTTACAGAGCTGGACATGCTAGCTAGAAAAGTGCTGCAAGAGCTTACAAGGGTGGAATTGTACATGGAAAACCTCTGTGAGTCAGGTTACTGGTAAAGAAAAAGTAAACCCAAATTATTACATTAACATCTTTGCAGCAACTTGAGTAACATCAAGAGTGACAGCCTTATTTTTAGCTCTTCAGATACAAGGGAATAAAAAACTATTACACTTTTTCCACTAGAATAACTTGTAAATTTCCCTTGTCAAATCCTTGCCCTATTTAGGGTCAAATCAAAAGAGAAAAAGACCTCTGCTTCTTAATTGGAAAGAGTGTATTCCTCCGTTTACTAGGTTCCTTTCTATTCCTATTCATTGTTTAGGAGAACTCTAAATCCACCAGGCTTTATGGATGCCTTTGCAGTAGGGCTGATATATAGGTCCAGATGTTTTCTCAAGATTACTGAGTGACTATTCATTTTCTAAATTCCTCCTTCCAAAATTCTCCTTATTGATTTGGTAAGCCTTCTTCTACATGAACACTTTCTTAAGATGCTTTTTTTTTTCCCCATACCCACTCTCAGATTTCTGAAAGATGAAGGCAGCTATCCCTTTCTTTGATACAGAGGATCCCACTGAGTAGAAAAGGTTGAACAATCCATTCAGATTCTTTTAAAATTCTGCTAGCCCTTTTGTCTCTGAAACTGTCTGTGACTTAACTCTAGTTTTTCTTCTTTTTACTTAAAGAATCAGCCAAACTGTTTGTCTAAATACTATGAGTCATCTGGGAGCTGTTCTCTTTGACCGTTCACTGCTAGCTATTTGTGCTGTCACATTAGATGACAAGTTTTTATTAAAAGTGAAATAAGATCAACTCCTTTATTTTATCACAACAGAAGTTTACCAAGGAGCTGTGTGACATTTGTTCTCATGCTCTTTGAACACCTGGGCTTTTTATGCTTATAAAACTAACAATTTTTTACCAGAAAAATGTACGTGTTTAGTAATAATCCATAGTCCTTCGCTGCAAACTTGCACACAGCCATAAAGTGCTTAAAGAACTCCATGAATGTTCAGATCATGCAACGGGACACAGTGGCATAACCACAGAGACTTGCAATTGATATAATACAATTGGATTTGAATAACCTTGACTGCAGAGGTTTGGGAAGGATAAGATTAGCATTGGTAAGAAAATTGGACAGAGGCTGTTATTTCATTGCTAGTACCACAACTATTAGAAGGAAGGGATAGCTTCCTGAACCATGCCTGATACAAGTAACAGATTTTGTCTATGCTTTGGCATAATATTTGATACTACCTTTAATGATGCTGTCTTATAAGTTGTCACCATCTTCAGCTCACCCCCCAGAAAAATTCCAATGTGATTTCAGTAGGGTTGTGGAGAGGAGTACCCCATGAATAGCAGGTAACTAAGTGCATCACACAGCACCAGAAGACCTCAGCTGAAACACTGCAGCTGATCTGAGACCCTGTAATTTAGAGACATGGATCAAAAGGCAAGTTCGGGAGTCATGAGAAGTGATCAGTAGCCTAGAAATTTTTACTTACAGAGTATAAAAGACATGAGAATGACCAATATAAAAAGAGAGAAAAAAGGAATAGATATGTAAACTCCCGCTGCTAAGAAAAAAGCAAATAATCTACTCTTCATAGCATGTCAGACAAGAAATAAAAGTATAGACTGGCTTCTAGGAAACTGCTTTCTCTTCTAAGGATATCTGAGCAGCAGATGGAAGGAGCTAGAAATTTTAATCACAGGAAATTTCACATTACAAGTTAAACCTGTCAGGATTCACATTGCTTAGATTAATTTGGGCATGATTATGTAGTTGATTTCCTTAAAGTTTCAACCCTACTTTTGATAATATTTGCAGTATGGTACTGCTAATCATTCTACAATCAGATTCATGACTTCAAGGAAGAGGATGCCCTTATTTCTTAATTTTTGTCTGAGAACACTTAGAAGATGGATAATACAGAGACTTGTAATTCTGTAGCAAAGCAACAGAGTACCCTTGTACTGTGTTGAATAATAAACATAGAGGCCTGCATGATGTGTTGCTTCTTTGCCCTTATGTCCTTGTCATTCAATACAAAAGCAGAGTGAGAACAAGAGCTGAACACATGAGAGAAACAGAAGGACAGAATTAATAAGGAAGTTATCTAACATTTTGCTAGGTCTTGATAGGTTTTTTAACCTACTGGAAGCTTTAGTAACAGCAACAGTGTGTTTCCTGCTAAGGAAGGTTTTTATCATAAAACTTTTAAGAAGAAATTTTCAAGAGCTACTGTAACTTCTGTCATGAAATTTTCTTTTCAGAAGACAGAACTAGGGCATTTCTATTCCCAGTTTTGAATATGCTCTTTTCAATGACTTTATTAAATTACTTCCCTTATGTTTCTATCAATTTCCACATTTTATGTGTGCTGTATGGCATACAGCAAAAATAAATACCTCAAAGACTACAAGGTGTCCCGCTGAAAGGCAAAAAAAAGGCAAAACTTCAACAATTAGCAAACTCTAATTACTATTATCGTCCTTCAGTACTCAGAGCCTATTAGCCTTCCTCCTCCCAAACTAGAATGTAAGCAGTTATTTAGGATGGGATTTTCAAGAATGTTTTTACTTCCATTGAAGCCACCACAGAAGGAGGAAAAAGGGTAAAGTTTTTTGATAATGTTACATTTTAAAAACAACCTAATTTGCCCAGAGTGCCTGTTGGGGTTCACATTGTCATGGCACAGCAAGAGTGGGGCCGCTCCATGAGCAGGGGACAAACCAGGAGCCAAGCTTGCCACCAGTGCAGGCTGTGCTCTCACCTACTGGGTACAGTCCTGCAGGGTGTGAACACCGCGAGCAGAGACAGGGACAGGTAATGGCCACAGACACGGTGAGTGATGAAACAGGGCCAGGGTCCGTCCAGCCCAGTCAGCGGCAGCAGCAGACATGGCAAGGGACAGGCTGAAGACCATGCTAAAGCGCCGGTCCAGGGACCGACCACCCTGGGCTGGGCTGAAATGGGTCCTGTGGCAGGTCCAAGGAGGGGCTGGCAAGTACGCTCAGGGCCATAAGACCTGATACAGAGAATTCAGAAAACCTGTAATAGTGTGTTGCTACTACATATAACCAAAGCTTTGCCCATGTGTTTCAACCATGATCTTTTTATCTTTAACAGCACGCTGTGCTCTGGGGAACTGCAAGGTTCCTCAAGGGCACAAGAAAGCAGCTAGCTTAGCTGAATGAAGAAATTCAGGAGAACTGTAATCTGGACCATTAACTGTTTCTAATACATCAGCAATGTTTCACTGATGCATTTGGGATTTCCATTATAAAAGTATCCTCTCCTTACCCCCTCTCCAGGATGTGAATCCAGTTTTATTAGAGTGTGAAAAATATGTCGTCTTCTGCAGTGATGTGGCTGAGAGGAATAAAAGATGGCTCTGATGATATATACTCTCAATAGCACTAATAACATCTCATTTTTTCCCAACTCACCCCGTTGCCGCTGATAGAAGTGTTCCTGCTACTGCTGTGAGGCGTCATTGTGATTATTACTGTTCCCTTAGTGTCTTTTATGCTCTGGGATCCAATCCAGAAAAGCATTCTGTTTCAGGAGATTTACGTGGCCAGATTGCACAAAGAAAAATGATAACATGAACAGCAGCCTTATTTTTTACAAGGACATTTTTACAAATAAGTCTAAGACATCATGTCAGAAATATCCTAACTTGTCATACATAGTTCACTAACTCTAAAGCTATCCCAGACTTTGGGTTTTCTTAACCCTGAAATGAAAAAGTTCAAATTTGGTTCATAGCTTGAATAACTTATTAATTACCAGTAAGTTGAAGATCAACAGAACTTTCCAACATAAAAAAATAGTATAATTTTTAACAATTTTGACCCATTTAAGCTCTCTCCTTCAACTGACGTAAAAGCCAGTGACCTCCTAGATACACATGATACTTGCTGGAGCAGTATTATCACATTTTCTGCAAAGTCACTGTTTTAGTTATTATTTTGTGCATTGCGGCCACAATTGTACAAAAATGCACAATTTCCTATCTTAGTAGAAAATGGATAATTTTTAATAACTTTTTTAAAACTTTCAGTATTTTTGAGATGTTGTTAAATGTTCCCTGTCAGCCCTTGTGATTTCATACTTTGACAGTCTTAAGTGCACATATGGCATTCACATATACATGTCATTCCACACCTGGCTTCCATTTTCGATCTGCATTTTAACTACTGCAGACTGTTTCGGTAAATAATTAAGAGAGATCTCATACCTTATTAAATGGATAAAGTTCCTTCCTTACACATGCACATTACTATCCTTTCCCTAGCCCTTCAGTATTTTTAAAGAACTTTCTCTTACCAATGGGTTGCTACCAGATGCCATTTTGTCCTTCAGAAACAATAAAACTCATCAATCTTTTTTCATGATTTATTCTGAGACTGAAAAAGTTATCTTGGCCAGAATAAGGCTATGAGCTATATTACAATTACAATTACATCAGTACACCATACTCATCTCAACAAATACACCTATAAACCATTTGTTTCTTGCAAATATTATACCCACAACTATATTATATATTCCAAATTCTCATTTTAGTTAAATTGGTCTAAATCAGAATGAACTAAATTGCCTGCACCATTCACCATTGTTGCAAGATTAATGTCTTTCACCATTGTAAAACCAAGGCAATGACAACAGTCCTCTAGCATTTTATAATTTTGCACAATGCAATAGAAAAGAGAGAGCACAACTAGTGTAAATTATGTACTTTATATCATATTGCTTAATTGATATACGAGTCATAGTGTAATGTGTTGTTTTCCCAGGAAATACTAAACTGATACTGGCAAAATCTGGCTACAAAACAGCAGTGATAGCATTTGGGGTAAAAGAAGCAACAGCTTGCTCATCTAATGGAGTCTCAGCAAATGTAACTGAAACTGAGGAGCTTGGGAGAGTGAGACATATTAAAACACATAACCATCTGTGGGACTGTTTTCTTCTTTGTGTTCTGCCCTTGTGATACATTAATTGTGCGTCTCTAGCCTGGCCTCAAGGAAGGATTTAAAATGTTCTGATAAATGTCTGAAGACATACAGTTTTTATGACCAATTTCACATCAGGAGCCTGGAAATGCCCACGATCCTTAACTTTAAGATCAAAGAATATATTTTACAAAGGTGCTAAGTGACTATGTGCTGAAGGACAACATGCCTCTCTAATTCGGAAATAGTTTCCAAACAGTACCATGGGTTTTTTTCCAGATTGTTACCTAACCAGGCAACTGTTGTTTAATTGTGGAAATAACTGCTGGACTGAATGAACACGTTTTGTTTGGAAAGAATGCGTACCGCCTGCCAACCTGACCGGGTGTGTTCTGATGGGAGCCAGCAGCCCGGCCCAAGCTCTGCTCCAGGGCAGGGGGGCTCCTTCCCCCAGCGGGGACCGCAGGAGCAGTCGGGCTCACTTGCATCTCCATGACCCTCAGCAGCAGGTCTTGGGGGATGGCCCTGGTAGCACTCACAGAACCAGCAGCTCACCCCCTGGGCAACTACTCTGATTGTGCAGGCATCTCTCTTGGAAGGAGAAACTGAAGAAATACGCTTTGAGAATACTGCTTGCTCCGAGGGGTTCCCTGGCGAGCTTAACTCTCAGCAGCTAGCGTGATTTTGAAAAACCATGCAAAGAGCACTAGTATGCCATGAACAGGCACCTAGTTTTGATTTATAATAAATGATCTAGGGATTTACAGTAATTAACATTACATTCACGCTGCTGGGAATTGTTATTACTAATACTGACACAGCCAGAGAACTTATATTTTTACTATCTCTAAATACTTGTATTGAATAACTACAATGACTTATTGCTCAGCTATAGGTGTATGCAGAATGAAATAAAATTAAAAAAATACCAACCACCCATAGCAGTCTTTCCCTTCATTCTTCAGGAAAAAAGAGGCTAAATTAACGAATAATTATTCCCCCTTTCCTTTTCCAGAACTAATTCAAATGAAAGCTAATGTGACTAATAAAGTTATTGTAATTGAATGATATGTTTCAGGTGTGTCAGAGCCTTCCCAGAAACTCAGACAATGAGTTCACATTTATGTCTCCACATTTTGAATTACTTCTTTAATCGGATGTGCTACAGCATATCCGATTTGTGGCATATCGTTCAGAATGTAATGGGGATGCAGAAACATGTGTGATGGCTTTTAAGAGAGCCCTAGAGAAGTGTTCTACAAAGGGTAGATCAGTGAAGCAGTATAGTGCAAATTTATTGCTGTCATACCAGACTACTCCTCAGCCTACCAGCTCAAAGATGCCTAGGGAGCTGTTTTTGAAAAGATAGTTTCACATAAGTGTTTCATTAGCAGTATGTACCTCCTCAGCATGTCGGCTAAAGGGCAAATTAAATGGCAACAAAAAAGTCAAAATCTATTTGTCTTCTAATAAACCACTATCTATATCCTAAATAAAACAGTACAGCTTACCACAGGGTAGGTACAGATGAGAGATTTGCCATGGATACCTGTCCTCTGAGATATATTTATATATTTTGTCTAGTGACTACATGTGTCCAAAACACATGAAACAGTCCACTGAGTAGGGAGCAGAACCTGGGACTTTCTCTTGCTTGGAGATCACTAAGCAATAAATTGAAGGTCTCTCACAAGCTCTCCGCAAACTTTTCCTGAGACACCAGAAGGTCTGGTCAGCACAGCTCCTTTCCCGAGAGCCTGGAATCATTTGGAGGTTAACAGTCCTGCTACAGGTGAAGAACTGACTGTGATTCTCCTCAAAGACAAGTGGTAATTAAATTCCACACATCCTGGGGAAATGCTCAACCTAAAAGTTATTGTACAAAACCTCAGCAGCAGCAGTGCTTCCTCTGGCTGCATTTCAGAGGGGAAAAAACAGCAACTTCCCGCTTCTCCAGTGCTCTTCCCAGCTTCGTTTTCAAAAGAAAACCTAATCCCAGTGTTCCCGAGTCCTACAAGTCCTGGATTAAATTTTATTTGGAGCCTGAAAGTTTTATACTAAACATTGCAGTGCTTAGGTCACTTACTGGGTCCAATCCCTCCTATATCAGCCTGTGAAAAAAATAGAAATGGAATATGTTACAAAAGACAAATGAGAAACTTCTGTAAGCAGGAGTCTGACTGGGATGAATGAAACTCCTGACCTGGTCAAGAAAGGAATTTGAAGCAAGTAGGCTAATTCAGTGCTCAGAACTACTTACATTTCATTATTTAGTTATACATCTGATTCTGGACCTAATGTAAAATACTGAATGATAAACTTCACTGAAGTTGCAAAAGAAGAAGGGCATGAGAAACATTACCCTGGGACCAGAACAGAGGACTGACAAATGAGACTAGCTATTTCAGGATGATCTACTTAATGGAGTAGAACTATAGGAAATAAATGAAGATGGAGGCCTAAGGGTAAAAATGAGTGGTATCAGGAAAATGGAGATAAAGTGTGAGTTTGGCACGCTCTTACAGGATTAGACTGCAAATATATTAAGGGATCGTCTGTTAATCCCTAATTATTCCATTATGTACTTTACCAGTTATGCATTAGTTACTGTTGCCATCATTATCTCTTCCATCTGAGTGATTATTTGGACTAGCAAGATAACTATTGGAAACTACAACATCAAATGCAATTTAAGATGGAAGGGCTGAATGAGCAGGTGCTTCAGGTCTTTCTTTCGTGATAACATCTTCATTCCTTACAGGAGGTTTAAAGGAATTAAGATTTTATTTTATTATTGGTATTATCTGTTTTTAAGCATTTAGAGCAAGTTCTCAATTTCTCTGATGCAAACCAAGTGTAGCAAGGCACCAACATAATTTCTTATGCCAAAACCACAGAATATATTTGTACCAATGATCTTGTACAATAGCTCAACACAGAAAATATCATTCGGCCTTGAAAAGTAACCACCATTTACTATACACTGAGTAAATTCTAGTCACCAGTCCAACATCTCATTTACAAGCCTTTAAATATCCACCATTTTCTGGCTGAAAAAAATTCAAATAAATGTTCCCTCTTTCTACTTTAAAACATTTTATTCACAATCCTGAGATTCTAAGTATTAATTTAATCTCATACTCCCTTATTGGGAAAGGAAATGTATGTCATTAGAAAACCTGTATAAGTAGGAGCTTCCTTCAAGTCTTTTATAGATAAGTTGAAGCTAAAATACTTTTGGTTTCAGAAACTAATTTTAGGTCATTTGTACACATTTCCAAAATGCATTACTTAAAGTAGTTCCCTGTGCCAGCTTTTGTTGAGTTTCCTACTAAGCAGGGGTAATTAGGCAATTGAAAAAAACACCCATATTTATTTTTATGGTTCACTCCTTGTTATTAATGACTACTGAACAAGAAAAAGAATAAGAGATGGCATTAGTAAATGAAACCGTTTTCTTTAGGTATTCAAGCAATTACAATAGACCGATCTAAGAATAAGCATATATATTTTAATATATATCTGCTATTCTTAGAAGTATGCCACTGCATTTTATCATGTGTCCATGCTTACTCAAATACACAAAAATATGTGCATTTCTATATGCATTGTACAGAGTAGCTTATATATTATCCTGAGGACAAAATATTGCTTAATCAATGTTCTTTGGAAGGACTCAATTTATACATGTATTCCAAGTCCAAAGAAGTATACACTGAAGTTTTACACAGTACTAAACTTCACTAAGGTAACACAAAAGAAAAAAAAAACCAAACACAGTTTATTTTCATTCCTGTTGCTGAGCCTTAGCAGCTATGCAAGTTGGAATGAAGATACTTCAGGAAAAAGAGGGAAAATAGGAGAAAGAATATGATTGTGTAGTCCTTTCGATCAGATGGGACCCTAGCCTAGGAAAAGAATCATTCGGGGCTCTTATCTTTTGCTACCTATATCTCACATCAAATAGTTTCTGGGTAACACGCAAAAACACGGGCATTGCTGCAGAGGAAAACACACTTTCACATGTTTTGAGCTCCTTTTTAAAATCATTCTTACTTGTGCCCACTCAATATTATCTATGAATATTGATTTTTCCATGTACTGGGGAAGAGGCAAAGCAAAATAACAAGTCAGTTGCCTATGTTCCTTTGTAGCATAACATCTCATACATTTTATTTTCTCTCATATTTTGCACGTAACCCATAGGAAACAGAACAAGGAGTAGCTTCTTGGAGCTCTGCTTTGAGCTGGAAAACAGATCCAGGGGCTTTAATACTGTGAAAAAGCTTGTTATAAGAATGCTAAGCTGGGCTGGGTGTAACAGTCTGATTTGCTCTGATCCCATTGGGCAAATTGTAGGCACTATGGTTCCCCTGCAGTCTGTGCGGGTCTCTTTCAAAGACAAAGAAGAAGAAAAGACTGACCCTTTTTGTGGAATCAAAAGGAAGAAAAAATGGGAAGCTCTTACATACTCTCGAAAGGATGAGCTTTTCCATTTGAATCTGACAAATTACCTATTCCTTTGAAGCTACTTTAAAAAGAAACCAATATTTTCTTGAGAAAGGGTTAAAAAGTCCTAAAGTGTTTGAGTGCTAGAATTGCTAGGAAGTTTTTTCTTACACAATGTCTACAATACAAACTTCTCTTGGTCTAGATATCCAACTCAGAGCTACAAAAGAGTATGTTCTGTATGATATTATTCTGAAGGCAGAAAAACCCTGTGGCTATATTTCTTGCTTCTTTAGAGACCTCGTGGAAGGCTGGAGAGAACAGCTGGAATTAATTATACACCAGAAAGCACAGTTTTGCTAAAATACTCTATGCTAGTAGTGTTTTGCCTAGTTCAGCTACAGTGCTGGCTAGTTATTAACCTAGGTCTTAGGTTAAGCCCTTTCAAGGTAATTCTTTAACTTGGTTTAAGGCTTCCAAGCACAGAGCTAATGCCACAAAAACTTTTTGTATAGATTTAGTTTAATTTTTTAAAAAAACTTTTGCTCACCTTCCCTTTGCATTGCTGCTCCACAAAAAGATGTTATTTTCAGCTCCTCCTTGCCCATACACAACAACTATTTGGAACAGGGATCCTTACAGTTTGATTTGTGCACTCCCACAGCAACAGCAGTACTACTGATAGGGAGTGAGACAATTTCTGGCAGTTTCAGAGAGGTACCATTTAGGCAGTCAAATAATCTTTAAATACAAATAATTAATGTATAATTGCACCTTGTGTCAGCAGGATCATATGGATACAGAAAGGCTGTACTGAAGTCTGCACTAGGAAACATTAAACAATGGTTTCGTTTGGGATTAATTAATTAGATCAGAATATGGAGGTACTAGAAAAGGAGGAATTTAAAGTATCTAAACCCAGTACTTCTTACAAGTCTATTTCTCTGTACTTAAATGTGTTGCTTTTCTGAGGTGCCTCAAGTTTCTTCAAGCCCTCTGACTGAGAACTGCTGCATTTATCTTGCTAGGAAAGAGAAACAAATCTCAATTTTATAGCTTATGAAACACATTCTATCAACATAGCTCAAGCTTCCACAAGGATCAGTAGAAGTCCAAGGTATGTTAAGATATATGACAGAAATAATTGGTGACTTCTGAAAAAAAAAAGAAGTGAAAAGTTTTTTTCTTTTGATTAGTTCAGAATTGGACTATCTTCTGTTTTGAATTTGTAGTACTCCTAGCATAATGATACCTTTGTTACTAAGCAGGACTTTTAGTCACTATCATAATACCAATGCTAGCAATACTAATAATAATGAAAAAGGTGTTACTTATGTTAATTAAGGTAATATTCTTAATATACTAATAAAAGGCTTTAAAAGCATAAGATATGTTTAAAATTTTAAAGATGAAGCAAGAAGAAAAAATTAACATAATAGTTTTAAAATTAGAGCTTCTCAAATTCATACACCTTTGCCAGTCCTATATGCTTTCACAGACGGGTGTATATACAAACACAAAAAATATCTCATATATGGAAAATGAGTAGGGGAACAGACAGAATAGAGACAGGTATCCTCTGTATTTGGATTCAGTTGTCATTTCTAGACTACCTGCTTATCTAATCTAGTCCCAGATGACACACAGAATGACAAATATTATCTCTCATTGCCAGCAGCAGAACACAAATTTGAATCTTGCAAGTTGTGTGGATGGGTGCAAATATGTCTGTATGTAATCACAAACGCAACAGCGACTGACTTGGTAGATTGGCTCCTTAGCTCATTCTAAGAGTATGAATCAGGAATAAGGGGCTTTGAGTTGATGTAAAACAGTTCTACACAGAACACTTCTAAGACTTCATGTCATTCTGCTTCAGAACAAGGCAAAGGAAGATGTGAAAGTCCTGAACCAAAGGTGGGATGCTAAGCAGATGTGTAAACCATCACTTTCCAAATCTCTTCTTGTTAGGCTCAATCATACTAAGATGTACTCCTTTTGATTTATGAGCTCCATGGCAGAAATCTCACAAAAAAGTCCAAATCTGTAGAGGTGGGTCACCCCGATGAATTTCATTCTGGTTTCTTTGTAAACAAATCTGCTCTTTTCCTGTGGCCTAATGTTGCCCAAAGGATGCAACTGTTATATTCCCTCTCCCTGTCATTCCAAAACAACACAATCTACAGTCTGGAACTGTGCTGTTCATTTCTCCATAACTGCGAGGTTCTGAACTCCCCAAACCAAATGCTGCACTGCCACCAGGCAGGCCTGACACAGTTACAGCCAAGACATAGACTGCCGCACCTTGTTTGAACCTTTCTTGTGATGCTCAAGCTCCCTGGTGAGCACGCACACTAATAAAGGTATCTGCATTTTTATCTCTGAGGAAATGACAGAAAACAGGTCATTTTTCATGTCATCATGACACCTAGATTAACTAACTATATCCGAACTTAAGCAATGCTGGGCCTTCTGGAGCCCAGGCTCTCATTTTTAGAAACAAAAATACTTTAATTGCTTAACAATGGTCTGGAAGGAAAGAAGGAGAGGTTAAAGAACAGAACCAACATAATCTAAATGCTACATTGTGGTTTTAGACTCTGAACTGTACAACCATTGCTATGAAAATATGAAAATTTACTGAGGTTATATTTTTCTCAGTTTGTGTATTTCTTAATTATATCCCTTGTCCTCATGTTTCTGAAGCTAACCTTGAGAAAGGTACACATTGTAACATCTACTCTGCAGAGAGAAGCTTGAGTTATGAACTACCTCACTTATTTCAGTCAGTGGGGGGGGGGGAGTTGTTTGGTTTTGTTTGTTGATGGCTTTTTATGTTTGAAACCTCTAACATACATGTCCTCATAGTTGATTACTTCAAGGGGGGAAAAAAGAGAACAGATTTGTCTTGTGATCTAGATTATTGGTCTCATCTTTCTAAAACTCTAAATACTATATATTAATATTACTCTAAATGTTATATTGTATTACATTTATTCAGAAAAGGCACTTTTTTAAAAAAGGAACTACATTTCTAAAGATGAAAAAATGCATTCAAGAGAGCTTGTAGTCAAATTAGGTCCAGATTGACCATAGGTGATGGCTCATGATAACCCTAAAATACTGATTTTAGGCTTTTAGCCTATGGAGTCTTCAAGGCCTTTAGAAGAAGAAACTGAGATGAATAAAAAGCAAGTGCTTTTGGGTTTCAAAAATAATTAAAAGGAGTAATACATGTAAAGGAGAAGAATTTAACTTGCAAAATAAACTTACAGCTTGGAAATAATTTACCATCAATCTTAATAATTAGTCGTTGATATCCTGCTTTGTTTGACAATGATGAACAAAACTAAGCCCCTTCGCCCTTACAGAATTTACAAAAACAACAGAAAAAATCTAAATCTGCATAAACCCCTGCCTATTATGTATTACAGTTCAAATACAGAAAGTTCTTCCCTTTGTCATGGAGCAAATCTTTCTAACAGGAAAGGAACAGTTGAATAGAAAACGCAGCCCTTCCATTCCCAAGCGGAAATCATTATGGCTGGCCATGCTTCCTTTGCACCTCCCTGGAGCAGAGCAGCCCACTGGATACTGACACTTCTCACAGCCCAAAGCCAGCTAAAACGGTCAGGTCAAACACACGATCTTGCCACTCAAACTACACAAAGCAGCTTCTGTAGTGAGAACATCCTCTCTATCCCGTAAGCAGAGGACTGGAACAAAAGTTGTAATAATTTGTGGCAACTTTGAATTAAGAACAATGTGAATTCTTTTTTTTTTTTTTTTTTTTGACTACTGTGATTATTTCTTAGATTTCTATCATTTATAGTAGAAAATAGAGAAATATCAGTCTAGACAATGCTTAGTGACAAAATAGGTAATTGCCTTGAGATCTGAGGATTTTTAATCTGCTTGTTTGCTATTTAAAAAGACTGTGTTGAATTTGTAGCATCTGTTGTCATTATTGTTATTCAATATAATATGGACTCCACAATATAGTTGAATGATCTCAGTCCTTAACATGATACCGAAGTGGTGCAATGAAGAGTTCCTAATCAGAGTTAGGTTCTTCGTGGATGCAAAATGAATGCATTTATATTCAAACAGTAAAATTAAATTGCAAGTTACCAGGGGAATTAATCTTGATTTGAAGCTCTTTATGATAAATAGGATTCACGATGCTAGTGTCAACTAACTGCTCTTTACTGAAGGGAAAGAGAAATATCAGCAGCAGGACTTTAGGAAAATGAGCTACTGGACTTGTTAAAATAACTGAATTATGAGCTGCACCAATTAAAAGTCATTTAGCAAGTTTGCATATAGGTAACTCACTGGAAGATCACAGATACTTCAGCTTCATTGGGGCATTTTATCTCCTTGAGACATATAATAATTAAAATGGCCATTAGTGATAACAGGAATTATTCATACAAATCCCCCCATTCATTTATTTGACATAATAGATCCCAAAGCCTACTTACGTTGTTTTTTCCTTATTATAGCCAATTCTATAAATCTACAAATTATGAAAATGTAATGCCTGAAGATCTTAAAAATTGGAATAAAAGTGTTATTTATGTATCATGCCTTTTGATCTTTACAAAAAGAAAGAAAATAGTTTCAAAAATGGTGAGCAGGATTGCAAAGGAATGTGGATACATGTGTGTGTACATGCATGTATCTGTGTGTGTATGAATGTACCTGGCTCTTAAAGAAAAGACAGAGGACAGGGAAGTGATATGTAGAGTGTGCCTGAAAGATACACCAGCCTCAAAAAGAGTACCAATTTCTCTCATATGTATCTCTGTTATGTAAGATAATTGAATGGCTTAATTAAGAGATTCTAACAGGAGGCCAATTCATTGCAAACCACAGAATTCTGATGCCTATCAGGAAGGTAATATGCTTCTTTTGAAGATCCCCAAAATGAGGACAAATTGCCTCATTTTATGAACCAAATATATAGGCCAATTTTAGGTAAACATATTAATGGGAAAAATATCTTAAAACATGTAACAATATCAACAAAACAGAATATTTTAAAAGGCTCCTGATATAGAACATAAGCTCGAGACCTTAGCCACCTATTGTTTTCATGTCTGAAAGAGTGACAACGTTCATGCTTGAGTAAAGAATGTATTTTCCTTCCTTTTATGCCAGGAATTTTTCTCATCTAGAATACTTCTGCTGTAACCTTTGATAATATTTGCTTATGACCGGGGACAGTATTTATCAGAACACCAAAGCTTAGGAATTGAACAGCCATGAAAATGTTCACCAGGTTTTCTCCAGTTAGTCTCTGAATTTATTTTTCATGGAACATGAAAACAGCAGAAGTTGATGGACATACCATTATTAAACAAGCAAGTTTAATTTTAAAGAACAATTTTAAGGCAACACACATAAGGGCTAGATTAACAAATTACCAGGTACCTGCTAAGTGGTAGTCATACTGCTTCCAAAACGGAGTTCTGTTGGGCAAATACTTGAAAAACAATGTTCGAATGAGATGAGACTGGAACCAAAATTTTCCACGGCAACATACACTCTTTTTTCCTCATTAACTGAGTTAAATCAGATGTACATTTAGACAGGGCTGAAAAAATTAATGTCTGTGTGTGCACGTGTATATAAAAGTAAGGCTGTATTTTAAAACTAAGCCCTTATTCAGACATTTAAGTGAGTTCCTAATTCAAAGCACTGACTATTCCCCTTGAAGTAGCATTTTTATTATTGTATCTCCTCTCCAAATTTATTCTGAGTCCTTCCATCTTTGGTAGACTGTTTGCAGGTATGCTTAGAAGAAAGAGAATTGCCTGTACAAAGACTTCCATGCCAGAGCTCAGCCCGTGAATGCTGTGGCCTTTTGAACACTCACTAATTGCATGACAAAACTTGAAATCTTTCTTCACAGGCAAACGGCTGACAGTTGCTTAAAGGCTACTCGAAAATTCTGGTGGAAGGTTTGCAACTGAGTTAGCAAAGAAACGTCCTTTACTTTCTTTATGATCAATAAGAAAATTCTTAATTGGAAGTCTTTCCCACTTCAAAATAAGCTTTGAAACACAGTTAAAATAGAAGTTAAAAATATGCAGGCAGTAACAAAATCCAGAGCCAAACCAATCTGTGTTTGTTTAAAATATGGAAGACCAAAGGGGAAAAGCTGGGGCTATGATTAAACTTTCTGCTTATAATACAGTAAAATCTAATAAATATGAATGGGTTGAAGAAAATATTTGTGGCCTATGCTACAACTACAGAAAAAATTTCTTGGGGTCTAAGAGCACTATGCACAGAAAATATCCACTAAAGTAAGAGTAAACCTTATATAGCGCAGGATTCAGAATAATATTCCAGTGGAAGAAATTATTGCCCTGAGGTTTGCATGTACATTTAAAGACATAAACTGAAATTTTCCAACTTGAATATTTCAAACGTATTTTATGTAAAACTTGCCTTTACTAAGCTTGTCACATGAACAAGATGTTACAAAGAACAAAGTCCAGCTTGACAATTTGCAAAAGCCTCTGTCGGGCTTCTGCAGTTCTCTTCTGCATTGGTGTCTCTTGTTCTGAGCTCTGTTAGGGTCAGGTGAATGAGGTAATGCCAGCCCAGGCAAAATTCAAGAAAAATTCGAACCCGTCACTTGCCTCAAGTAAGATAGAACAAGGTTAAAGAGAACAACAATGCTATTTGTTAGCAGAGCATGTGTATGTGCAAGGCTGTGTGCGCGCAGAGAGCAGTTAAAGTCTTTTAAAGGAAAACTATGGATTTGATGATGACAGACCTTTTACAAACACAACTAGCTGTCCTATATAAATATATGTATATATGTACACAAACATATTATACGTCCTTATTACAGAAAGTTGGAAGTGAAAGGCCTTGGAATGTAGGTGGTGCCATGCAGATGTCTGTACTGACAGAGCTGCCACTCAAAGGAAAGCCTCTGTCCTGTTACGACATTTTGACTTTGTAGTGCATATATAAAATGAATCAAAACCTCAGAATTTTCTTGCCAGAGAGAGTTTAAGGAATAAACCTGTTTCTATAGTAGAGAATACTGATGCCTGATTTCACAGATCATACCCTCTTAGCACAAACACGCTCTTCCTTTAAAAGCACACACCCCAGCTAAGATTTTTCATAAGAACAATACGCTTCTCACCTCATCAGCAATGAGAACAGCATGTCCTCACTATTCCCTCTCCAAACAAGTCAGGAAGTTTATAGGATTGTGTTAATTACAGGTCATTATTAGATTTGTTTATGTCAATTCCTTTCCCCACTGCTTTGCGTATTTAATAAGGCTGAAATATTTCTTATTAAAAACTGAAGTGGATTATTTGTTTTCAAACTTACGAGTATTTAAAACTGTCAGACTGATCATTAACATTCCTTCGTGAACTCCAGCTTCACCAGTAAAACTAACATTGCATACAAACCTGCCCTCGTTTTTCACTTGCACTGGAAAGCTTTTACCTACTTCAGTCTGTTCCAGAGAATGTTGATGCTTTTGGCAACAGTACACAAAGGAGGATTCCAAGTTATGAATTATCCTAGTGATCTCTCCCAGCAACATGCATTATATACAAGAGATGATATAAAAGAACATAATAGTCCTAAAAATACGTCTGTTTATTTTTTTCTTTTATTCTCCATATGCTATAAAAATACTGCAAGTATTATTATCCTTTTGTGCAGTTGCTGCAAGGCTCCCATGGCTCCTGCATGTTTGCACACAGTGTAGTAAGTTTATAACTTCGCTTACAGCTTACCAAATCTCTGCCAATCCTCATAATTGTTTGCTCAAGGTATTAACTTCCAAAACACGTTTCTGGTGAACACAGTTACTAAACCAGAAACTCACATGGCAACAGCAGCAAAAACACAAAGAAAAACTTGTGTTCTAAAAGTTTACTATGTAAATATGGTCTCTAAGAATACCAGAGGTTGTCTGGGACTTTGGTTTGATATTTCCCCTCTTCTGTGAATTGTATTCTTTTTTACTCATTCTATCCGTATGAGATCAGTTTTGCATCGCATCACCAGGGCACCTTCCATTAAAACTATGCAGGTATGGCACATGCACAGTTTGGAAGTACAAAATTAAAATACTGTATCCATGCTTCCATCAGCAGTTAGCAGAACTACTGGCTGTACCTAGATGCTACCCTTGCTGTGGGAGTTACATATACCCAATGCCATGAGAACACCTATATGCATAGGAGAGTCAAATAATTCAGTATAAGCATGGTGCTGAACTTTGACAGGAATTTGCTAAACATGGTACAAAATTAAGTACATTAGCTAAGTACAAGATTAAGCGCATTTTTTTTCCCTTAGGCAAGAGTTAATTAAAAGGAAAGTCTCATCTCTATTGCCCATTAAAGGTTTAATTTCAGCAACAAATAGTATCTTTGGTCAGGAATAGTTTGTCATCTGTTTTACAGTAACAGCTATGTTTAAAGCCCAACTAACAAAGAACTCCCCCAGATAAATGTCCTATCTTCTCCAGGAGCTTAGGTACAGCGTTCACCTAGCAACATTATAGAAATTGCTTGCAAGTGCACCAGACCTACATAAGCATGTTATTTCTGCACACTCACATAAGCCAGTTACTGCAAAATTATTGGTATTTCTTTTAAGTATCTATTGAAAATAGATTGGATTTACTGTCAGGAATAAACTGTAATGAATTCTAGCATAAATACATAATGCAGATATTCACAGAATAGCAAAGGCAAAGTTAGAAATATATGTACAGATTAATATTTTTTTCACATAAAACTAGACAAGGGAAAACAATTTTGTATGCACAGACAGTTGTGTTGGAATGACTTCATCAATACTGCTATGTCATGTCCCTAATGGGTATATATTTTAAACATATTAATCACTGGTTCTTCATCTCCAAGAAAGAAGAAATAATTCCTTCTAGAATAACAGAAATACATAGTCTAAAGAAACCACATGAAGAAACATGGCCATATTCTGTGTTCAGTTATAGTGTCACAAATACAGGATACAACTTTAATGATCAGAAGTGCTTATATTCACCTACTAGAAGTGGAATCTTTATCATAAAGACTAACAAGGACTTTATAGATACAGTGTATACACACATGTCTACATACATATGTACATACACATACATGAATTTATAAAAATTTTAAGGAGTGAAGTCCTGTAAAGGAAATTGAAATATTTTTTGTTCATTAATTGAAGGAGATCTACTCCCAGGAGAAACAAGCCTGGCAAGGCAACTCACGAATAGAATGAGGTGTGCTTTGGATAAATTCATAGTAAAGCAAACCAAGGGAAGTGCAAGAAGAGGCATAAAACATACTAACATCATCTCCACAGATTTTTTTAGTTGAATTTGTTACTTTTGAGTAGCAGAATATGCTCTGTCTTCTAATATACTCTGCTTAAACTCAAGAATGACCCCCACCTTATTTAATGTAATTTTACACATTTGCTTTAGGAATGTGTTCATCTTAAGTAGGAGCTTACCTACACTTCCCATGCCCCTAAGTCTATGACACTAGGTCTCAGCTACAATAAGTCTGGCTGCAGCAGCGCTCAAAAGAGACAATGTAAATCTCTAGCAAAAAAAAGAGAGATATTTATATTTTAATCAGATTAAAACCAGAATGGTCTCATCTGTATGGTAAGAAAATTCAATGTTCCCAAGCAATCTTATTCTCTTGCCAAAAAAGTTTTTGCAGAATAACATATACTGCACCATGGTATATGAAGACACATGGGAGAGATCAGCTTATGTGTAGTTGCATCAACATTCTGCAAACCATTTCAGAGCAGTTTTAGTGTAACACTGGAACTGGTGTGACAAGACTGGTGACAGCACGGAATACAGTACTATTGATCCTGGGGAAAGACAATAGAGGCTCTTTCACCAAGCAGCTCACTTCTTGCTCTAAATAGCCGTGAAGAGTGAGAACATCATGTTGTTTTCATTGTGGTGGTAATGGAAGTTCAGGGTATGCATGCTGCATGTTAAATTGGATAGTTTAGTTGGATTCCAGAACCGTAAATAGAAGCATATGCAAATTTTAAAACAAACCTGCATCTGAATAAAGCGCTCAAAATGGAAAGCCACACAGTGTTCAACCTTTAAAATTACATGTTAATATTATTTCTCAGATGCACTCAGGGATGAGTTGTAGCTAATGGTCAGGCAGCATTCATTTCACTAATCTATTCCTATCCTGTATTCCCTTATTGAAATTTTGAAGCAAGGAGAAGGTAATGCAATGTAGCTTTAAGCTTTGGATGCGTCTCTATGACAGACAAATAGGTCAATTCCAAATGAACATTAATTCAGGAAGGATGGAAACAAAAGGGCTGCTAGTCCTAGTGGGTTTACTATATCAGCAAGAGGCCCATCCTGAAAGTGAATTAATACTGATTGTTGATTGGATTAACGGCTACCTTGTCTTATCTTCTGTACTTAAAGATGATTTCTGTAGAGGGAAATTAAAGAGACTGTATTTTGCTATTGGTAAAGAGGCATCTTGAGAGGAACTTGCACAAAAGACAGGGAACTAAGCACTTCTTTCCCTGGATTTGTAAATGTGGGCTCACACTCATAGCTGGGAAGAATCTTTCCACCTTGGCTAGACCATGCCCATGGCTCTTTGCTACTGCTGTGCCTGTCTGGGTTCTGTCCCAGGTAATTTGATTGAACCTGCAGAAGAAACTGCTGTATTACTTCCCTGTGTGCCTTGTTCAAGGACGCTTTCATACAGATTCCCTGGATAAAAATTATCTTTTTAGGGAACTGAGACAAATTTTTTTAACAGAAATAAATACTGAGCAGTAATAACTTGTCATGCAAAGTGGCTGTCTGCACAAGTGCTACTTTCATTACGGATCAGATACAGGATTTGGTCAGCCTCTTTCACGGCAGCGACGCTGTCAGTTTACATGTGGTCATGTTTATAATTATCAGTATTCAAGATTCTTGCCTGCTGTGAAGAAGAAGAATCAAATAGCCATAATCCCATCATCCTGTAATATGTAATCACTCAGAAAGGGTCAGAGAGGATAATAAATTCCTCTGTGTGGAGGCAGACTCTTAAGATGACCAGAAGTTACAGATTTATTAAAAATATATTTTCATATGTGATGGCTACTAGCCTCTGTGAGGTTGAACCTATACTTAAAGTGTAAACCCATCAGATTAAATGGTCTGGTGCAGACCACGGCACTGACAAAATAAAAAGAGAGACAGAAAGTAACTGTGGGCAGTAGGGTAAGTAGAAGACTATGTATTCATATTCTTACAATCATCCTTAGAGGCAACTTGCATCAGTAATGCCAAAGCAACAGGTACAGAGTGCTGAAGTGGCACGGACAGTGTATTCAAATACAGATAGGATGCTCATATTTAATAAGCACGGCAGGTGAATAATTGGATTTGAAAGGGAAATTAAATGGGCTGACCTAAGAGCAGACATTTATTATCTAGCTCTGTGCTTTCTATTCCATGATTACTGTAAAGCTTTTTTGTAAACCAATATGAAGGAACACATTACTGTGATTTTGCATCAGCTAAGCACAGTAGCCACAGTAGGAAATACAAAAACATTTTTAAATTCAAATTCAATCAGCTTTTACCTCCAAGCTTTTATATTCCCTTTTATTTTAATCTCTTTTCCTACATGATGCCTGCTTTAAGCCTAACATTGTTTGTATTAATGCTATTTCTATATGCCGAGCACAATAAGGTAGAGAAATTAGCAAAGTCTAAGAAGGAGACAGAACTCATATTCTAGTCATCCTAAGCTAAACCAGAAATAGCTGTTTAGCTGGAAACACAAACAGCTGATTAGTCTCAAATTGCAAGATTAACTCAAAAGGAAATGCAAGGACAAAAAATCTTCACAAGTGCTACAACTTAGTACTGATTACAGGTGAAAATTAGCTTTATGAGTTGAGACCATGACCATTACACTGGTAAGTACATTACATCCAGCTAAGGAAAACAACTACAAAGTTTCCCCCACCTGGTGAACAAACTCCAAGCAAATTTAAATATTTAAATTGGGGAAGTATTTGTCTAAGTGCTTGTGAAAGTACTAGTGAGTGGTTTCATCTTCTCGCCTGATTAAATGATTTGTAGCATTCAGCCACCAAACCTCACACATTTTACTGTCCCTAATGCAATTGCTAAAGACTTCCTTGAGAAGCTTCCCTGACATAAGCCATGTTTCAAAGTAGAATGCAAATCATAGAAACCACAAGTAAAATAAAACAGATTATCTAAGTGAGGAACAGAGGATATGAAAGCAGGACAATGGGTGTCACAGGTAATTATAAAGAAGCATCTGGTCCCTAGTTACTTTTGACAAAGCTGTTTTTATGATTTATGGCAGGTGCTTGTTTATAAACCTGTTTCAGCACAGACACACTGAAGCACATTCATCATTCTGCCTGGTCTTCATTATTGGATAAACATCATTTAAACAGAACCTGAATTCAGACTTCTGCTACCTTGACATAAAAATCAGGATCTTTTATTTGCCTGCATTTATTTATTTATATCTATTGACCTGCGGAACTGGGTTGTGTTTGACAAAGGTTCTACACTTACCCCACACTTAATTCAACAAGGAAAGCAAATGTAAGTGTGCTGAAGTTCAGGAAAAAAGGGAGCAAGCAGCACCCATTTTAATATTGATATCTATTTTTTGTGCCCTGTAGGTGTGTTATGTGGAAATGTAGAATAACCAACATGCAAGTCTGAACAACTACAAGTCTGGCAAATGACCAGACTCAGCTGCAGCATGTCCTTTCCCTTAAAAGAGGCACCACCGGGCAACCTTTTCTAGAGAAATGGAGCTAGTGAGGCAGTTGTGGGTTTTATTTTATTTTATTTTTCATGTGTTGGCAACTGAACTCTCAGTGCCAAAAACACCTGAAAGAAAACAGTTGTGTTGGGGTTTTTTGTTTGTTTGTGTGGTGTTGTTTTTTAAAATGCATTTTCCAATCTGTGAAGTTTGACATAGTCTAAATGTTTTCTTATCCTGTACCAGGAAAACCCAGACCTGAAGAATTGCTCCATTACTGTGGGATAGAGTTGTGCAGTCAGTTCATGTGAACAGTACAATTTTAATTTCTTGATTTTTTTCTTCACTGACTATTTCTTGGTAGAAACAAAGATAAACAAAAAAGCCCAGCAAACCCCAGTAAGAACAGAACCCTTTGCAGATTGCTGAAACAAATACCTAGAGCCCATCTTGCTAGGAAAAGTAAAGCTGTGTAATGATATGACCTGGTTTTGTAAGTTTGAACTAGCTTAACACACAAAAAAAAGGAATTTAAACAATTTAGAAATTGTGCACAACATGAAGTATATATTGAGTTTTTAGGAAAAGGTATGGTAGTAGAGAACATTATTTTTGTGGTAGGTTAACTACAACTACAGGCTTCTGAGGCAGCATATTTGCACACAAGGAGGAGTGAAAATGTAAGGGAATAAAACCTGAATGTCTAGAACTCAACATATTGAGTTTCATTTTATTATTAAGTTATTATTATTTATTGAGCATCATATTCCTACTTCTGCTCAGTGCATTAAATTATAAATCCAAATAGTTTCCCAACTCTTAAACTTTACAGAGCATAAATAAACTTATTAAAGGAAAAAAAGTTACTAAGGAATATATTTGGAGAAGAACAAACAAATAAAACTTTTGGTTACAATTAAATATTCAGAAATATTTCATTGTGAAAGTCAAGCCATGCCAATAGCCGCAATCAGATAAAACATACTACCATGTTCTGCAAATCAGATCACCAATTTCGATAAGCAGAATAGTGATATATTCTCTCAATGGAAACAAAGTTTGCCCCAGTTGCTATCTGTTACGAAGAAGGTCTCAGTCATCGAGTGCTTAAAAATCAAAACATCAAGAGAATTTTTCTAAATAGTTACACATTTATAGACCATCCTAGAGATGAACTGCACTATAGTAATTATTGATGGCTCTAGAACTGTTTCACTTGATGCTAACAGATTGTCAGCATGACTACTAGAAACTTATAGAAATTATGAAGAAACTTACAGAAAATATAAAGTAATAATTAAAGACTTTATCTTTCATTGTCATTACAGAGTAACTCCATGTATTGGACTAATACAGAAAAACAACTAATACTGTAAGGCTTTACAGAAAACCTTATCGGCAGCAATGATGTTAGCTATCATAGGATAATTTTTTATTTGCCTAAGTAATTTCTTCCCTTCCTATGAAAGCCCATCCATACAGGTTCAACTGTTGCCTTTTTCCAGTAATTCAGTTGCTGAACGCAAGTCAGCTGGAAATCTGCTTAACAGTAAATAAAGATATGTAATAACTTGTTTTAGCAGCACAGCGGAGTTACAACATTTATTCATAATGAAATTGCATATTCAGCACATCGATGCACATTTTGTAACACTGATCTAATGACAACCTATGCAATTCTCCATAATTTCAAATGTATTTAAAATGACATTATTTGCTGGTGAATATGAACAATCAAGCCTTTGTCTGTGAGTTGTTATTGTTCAACTTACTGTGTATGTTTAGTATCTGAAATTTATACTAAATCAATATACTTTTGAAGGAACTCAAGGCCCATTTTAGCACAGCACCACCGAAAGGAGAGTTGGAAGGGATATCAAGGAGTCTTGCTGGCCCTTTCCCTGCCCCAGCACAGGATTAACTTCATGTTGTTCCAGACAGACGTTTATTCTACCTGCCTGCAAAGACCTCTAGGGTTGATGTGAAGCGACCCCAAGCCAAAATTAGTCTTCAGGTCAGACTGTCTTGCTTTTCATTAAAGAGAGCAAGCCATCTGAAAAATTATTTCCA